>NC_000076.6:30456375-30807208 GCF_000001635.26 Mus musculus | reverse complement strand
GAAGCACAAAAGACACCAAGGTGAACAAATAGGACTGCCAATTTTAAGGATTTGTGTATGTGTGTATGTGTGTGTGTGTATGTATGCATACATTTAAGTATGTGTTATGTAACCACATATGTGCTGGTGCCTACAGAGGTCAGAAGAAGACGTTAGGTTCCCTCAAGCTGGAGTTTCAGGCAGTTGTGAGCCAGTAGATCTGAATGCTGAGAACCGAACTCAGGTGTTTTGAAGGAAGTGTTCTTAGCTGCTGTACCATCTCTCCAGCCCTTGATTGCCAATGTCATAGCTTAACTCGAGGTGACAGTTGAAGTAACCAAGAAATTTCAGTAAACAAAGAAATGTATCAGATATTTTCATACACATTTATTTCATAGATTCAAACCTATCTTTTATAATGTAAGCATATAGATAAGACTATAAAATGATACAGTACACTGGAAACTAATTTGATAGTTTCTTATGAAATTGAGAAGACATTAATCATATAACCAAGCACATGGACCCTTAAAATCTTAATGTCTCTGGATCCTCAGTGTTGGGATCACAGGTATATGGCACATCATCTGGTTTCTTTCATGTTTTCTCAAAATCAAGACGGTATCTTAGTGAGCCAATAGGCTAGTGGTTCTAAACTTTCCTAACACTGCGCCTTTTAATACAGTTCTTCATGTGGTAACCCCCAACCGTAAAATTATGTCATTGCTATTTCATAACTATTTTTCTACTGTTATGAATCATAATGTAAATATCTGAGTTTTCCAATGGTCATAGGTGACCCTGTGAACAAGTCATTTTGGACTCCCAAGGGGTCACAACTCACAGGTTGAAAAACACTACACGTGAGGAATGATCCCAGCTTGTGAAAATGAGCTGCTGCCTTCGACCTTGTTAATTATCTCTTTGGATATTTGTAGAGGTTCATTAACCTCTTTAGATGTAGTTGCCATCAGTGTCACTGACAGCCTGTGTCAACCAGCCCAAGTCCAAGGATGAGAGAACATGTATTTCTCTCTGAGCTAGACATAGAAGGATAGTTCTAAATACCATCACTCCAAGAGTAAACTTTCTAAGTGGTAGTAACCTCAGCTTTTCATACACTGCACAAATTTCAACTCAAACACCTTTGCACAGAAATATACATCACTGTCAATATTTCAGTGAGCCTAATTAATTCCCCATTTCTCTCTCTCTCTCTCTCTCTCTCTCTCTCTCTCTCTCTCTCTCTCTCTCTCTCTGTGTGTGTGTGTGTGTGTGTGTGTTTGTGTGTGTGTGTAGGGCAGAGGAGGACTTCTGGTATGTTCCTCTATTATGATCCATCTTATTTTTTGAGACCCCCTAGCTTTTCTGTGAGCACTGCGGAGTTGATGCAGGCTGTGTAGCAAGCACTTTGCCAACTGAGCCACATTCCCAGATTCCTAAGTTCACTACTTAATCAGGGACCCTTATCAGCAAATGGTTAAGAGCCATATTTAACTATATTCTTGAAATTCTAGTTCCATGACACATGGCCAATATTGCGTTTTAAAACAAACACTAGCCATATTCTTCAGGGCAGAATTATCTCTAGACAGACAGGTAAGAATGATACTATTTGCATATTGTCATTGATGCTCCCTGCCTCTCTATTTATGTAAAAGTCTCTATATAAAGATTATTTGCCACAGAAGAAAGAGCATGTCTAGTGCACTTAAACTGCTGCACCCTAATTTCTCCCCTTTATCAGAGGAAAAACCACTTTTCTTCATGTTTTCCACAGGCTTCAAGCCCCAACAGTTCATCACTTTCCACTAGCCAAGTACAGTGAGAGGTGCTATGGAGATCGTTTTATTTTAATCAATTACTTTTACTAATTAGAGATAGGATTTTGCTATGTAGCACAGGCTGGCTTGAGACTGACAATCCTCCTGTTTCTGCCTTCCTAAACATTGGCATTACAGAAATGGACTATAGTGTCCAGTTCAGGGATACAAGTTTTGAAAAGAAAACTTTTGTCACCCTAACACATGCTATTATAATAATAGCTGACTTCTATTGATTACACATTCTACATGATACATACTGTTCATGAATTACTTCATTCCCTGTATCTACCCTATGAAGATGGTGCTGCGATCATCCACCTTTGAAGATAAAAGCATCAGTTAGAAATGTATCCAAGGCCAGCACATGCTGAAGCTGTAGTCCAAAGGCAATCTGTGAATTCTTAAGGATTATCATGCTCTTATGTATATATTCTAATAGTATTTGATCTAGCTGCACCCAAATTACCTCCAATTCTTTCTGTATATCTTTCCTACCCATTGAAATCTGGCAAGCATTCCAGAAGAATTCCCTGTAATAAGGAAATGTTGGGTCCTGTGTTGTCCAAAAGGCAATCACAAGCTTTATTTGTCTTTTTAGAACTTATATGTATAACTAACAGACTGGAAGTCGTAACAATTGTATTTCATTAAGTTTGAATGAACACATTTGACTGATGGGTACTATTCTGGATAAGAGGGATGTAGACGATGCTAATTCCGATTTCTGTGTGAAGACAAGACTCAGATGAATCAGTCAATACTCAGAAGAATCAGTCAATACTCAGTCACAAAAAAGAATGACCAAAGAATCTTTAAATTAGAAGCACCCCCAATCCCAACCATTTGAGTACAACTCCCCATTCTATTCAGACTTTCACTTTAGTGACAAACTATCCTTAGCATGTGATCCATCATGTACTTCCAGGGGAGATAATGAAGACAGTGTCATTGTTTGGCATTGCATTGGAAAACTTGGGGAACACTCTATCAGCAAGTCACCACTTTGAACACATACTCAGTTATACTTTTGCCTAAGAGAAAAGAAATCAAGGCCTATTTTATTTCTCGTCAGAACCTTGGGTTCATAGGCACAAAAGGGTGCTGACCGAGTTAAAGGGTGGGAACAGTACCTGCAGCAGAGCCTGCACTCAAGGTTGATACCAAAAGGGGTGTAAAGAACACAGAAAGAAGTGTCTCCTACTCAAAGCATAAACATGCAAACCCGATGTCAGAATTTACAGATGGTCAGTGCAAAACCAGGAAGTGATTCCATATTTGCATGACCATGTAACATCATCTGCTGCTGAAATCTCAGAGTCATGGCTGCTAAGGGCTTTGCTCCACCCTCCAGAGAGACTGGCAGTACCAAGAAGCAGCAGCAACCTGGGGAAGCCTCTATGTACTGTGTGTGTTGATGGCTTAGGACACACCTGTCACACACACACTTTTTTCTTCCTGTATTTAAGAGTGATCTTCACGATCAGATCCTCCGAGTCATCTTGCAGTTATAGCCACTGGACTGTAAAGGGAACAGCGTCCAATACAGGTTGGAAGCTCACAGAAACAGGGCCCTGGGCTCATACAAAAAAAAAAAGAAAAAACAAAAAAACCTTCCCACTCAGCTGCTCTCCAGCCCCAGCCAAGAGCCAGCTGAACTGCCCGTTGCTACATCGCATTGCCTTGGCTATAAGGTTTACAATTGGGCAGCTTATAGGATGTTGTACCGGGGACAGAAGAAGACAGTGGGCCTCTTTGCCAAAGGCAATGCTGGAAATGACAGAGGATGAATTTATGGTTGCCCCTAGTCCTAGAGCTGGAAGGTGAAGTAAAAGGACTTTAAGGCTCCAGCAAGGGCTCTAACTCCACATGTGCCCATAAGCGCTAACTTCCCTCCAAGATCCAGACAGGAGCCAGCTAAAAGGGATAAGATTAGGGGCCAGGTAAGCAGACCGTACTCGGTTCACTGACTGCCTGACCATCACAGCGTCACAAATGGCCGGGGCCTGCGGAGGCCGCGCGCGCAGCTCTCCGGGGCGGAGCCGCTGGGCCCAGGGTTCGGGGGCCCGAGCCACCTCGAGGCTGTCCAGCCTGCGGCTCCGAGGTCGCACGGGGCAGGCAAGATGTCGCAGCTGCAGCCCGCATCGCTAAGGCGGTCGGCTGAGCTCCCGGGTCCCAGCCGCAGCAGACGAGTGCAGCGCGCGCCCCGGGTCGGGCGGAGCTAGAGGCGGGCGCCGGGCTGGCGTCGCGCCACCGCAGCTCCCCGCCTTCCGCCCAGCTCGCGCCCGGCGCCCTGACCGTGGGTGCTGCTGCAGGTACCTGGGCGAGGCCTCGAGCACCCCGGCGGCGGCTGCTCGGGCCAGATCGGCACTCCGGAGCCCTTCAGGAGCGCACCCCGCAGCGCCTGACGCCTCCCTTAGCTCCTCCTCGGCGGGCGATCCCCTCCCCGGCCCTCCCCCTCCTCCCACCCCGGAGGATGCGCTTCCCAGCGCCCAGCGGCAGAGGCCACGGCTCCCAGAAATGCGTGCTCCCGAACCACTTCGCCCAGACCCGCGGAGCCCGCGCCCCCGCCCAGTAGGTAGGTCGCCGAGGCGGGGCCAGGCCTTGAAGGCTACCGGCTGCTGATGCTGCGGCCAGGAAGAACCGGAGCCTCCCTCCTGGGCTGCCGAGGTGTACTAATGGCGCTGGGCGCAGCCCCCGGGGGACCCGAAACGCTCTGCTTGGAACGTTCGAGGCCGAGCCGGGGCGCAGGGCCACTGGACCCTCCTCGCTAACAATCAGGGGACCCTCGGTTGGGGGCTGGGAGAGCTTGGAAGGATAGGTTGGCGCGGAGCTTCTTTGAAAGGAGACCGTTGCCTTTTTCTCGAGCTCAAGTAGATTGTGTCATTGCATTTTTAAAAAACAGGATCAGCAAATGCGTTCTTCCTGTTCTTTTTGCTAAAATGTAGACGACCACGGTTGTTGTTTTAGAGGTATTTAGGGGTGGTTATGAATTTTTGTGTAATTTACAGCTAGCCGAGTGGTATATAAAGTCAGTGGTGCAAACACTTTAACATTTTGGGTGTCAGTTTAAGGAAAGTCTTTCTAGAAATCAGATTACCTAGGTAGGTGATGGATGAGGCTGGCGTGTTCTCGTAGGATAAAGCTGACTGGAGCCAATGGGTTTGAGAGCTGCAAGTTTGATACAGGTGTCGGGAGTTGAGACTCTGAAAGATGCGCCAGCAGAGGCAGTCTTGTCTCCGGCCTCGCCTTCAACTCTGAGCTGACCCTTGCTTTTCTGAGAATCTGG
Organism: Mus musculus; assembly: GCF_000001635.26. Classification (NCBI taxonomy): domain Eukaryota; kingdom Metazoa; phylum Chordata; class Mammalia; order Rodentia; family Muridae; genus Mus; species Mus musculus. The sequence continues at coordinate 30,802,117 of NC_000076.6, read as the reverse complement.
TTGAGTCTTTTTTTCCTGTTCTTGAAATAAAAGTAATACATTAGGGCTTTTAATAAAATTGTTTCCTCTCAGGCTGCCGTTTTGGATTTTACGTTAAGCAATAAGGTTTAGAATTTTGAAAAAATTGTTATTGTAAGCTCCAATTTTATAAGCACTATTTCAGATTAAAGATTTTGGCTAACTGAATCAATATAAATACTAAGAGGACAGAATCACCATCATTACCAGGTCCTCTTCCCCCTGCTACTCCTCGACCACCCCCCCCTTCTCTTCCCATTCTCTAATTCCCCAATGTTGAATGCCTTATAGCTGTTTGTTGGTTATTTGTTGAATGAATGAAATTGTATTTCAAGATACACATTGTATATAACCCAACCATTTAAAATTATAGTATAAGATTGTTGTTGTTGTTGCTAGTGCAATTAACTGTATTTTAAATAATTGCTTCTTTCTATAAACAGGCTAACTTGGTTATTTTTCATTGACATTTCCGGCGTCAACAGCAAGGCTCTGTTAAGGTTCCCTTCGTGTCCACTTTCCAGTGTTATAGCAATTAATACCATTTCAATTTTACTTTAAAAAAACAATTTAGAAGGCAGAATTTATGTTTAAAGAAATCTATTAAGTTATTTCAGAAGGAGCAGTGATCTGGTTAATAAGTAACAGGTAACTTGTTTTAAAGTTGAGCTGTGGTTTATTTTTAATATATATATATATATATTGTTAAAGCTAAAGAGGGAAACAAAACATTTAAAAGCGTCTGTGGTTCCAAAGTAAACTCATATATATATCATATAGATAGAGATTTATTTATTTATTTATTTATTTATTTATTTATTTATTTTTGATGCTAGGAGCCAGATCCAAGATTAGACTCGAGGCTTCTGATGTATTGGGCTAATCCTATTTGAGCAACATCTTCAACCTTAGAAATGGCATTTTAGCTATTTTCTCTATAAATTGAGGTTTTTAGATGATCCTGTGTCTTTTCTGCTTGAAAATGTTTAGGAGAAAAAGACAAACAAAACAAAAACAAAAAATCCGTTTCTGTTTGCCTTCCATTTACACTGTGAGGGTTTGGGCTTTGGCATTTGTTTTTCTGTCACATAATGTAGTGAGTCATCATTAACTTCTTTAAAAAGAAAAAAAAAAGGTTTGTTTATTTTTTATCTATGTGAGTACACTGTTGCTCTTAAAACATGCCAGAAGAGGGCATCAGATCCTATTCCAGATGGTTGTAAGCCACCATGTAGTTGCTGGGAATTGAACTCAGGACCTCTGGAAGAGCAGTCAGCATCTCTCCAACCCCCATCATTAACTTCTCTCCTTAGCACATGTATCAGGGAACTCATTTTCTTTCCTTCTCCCACCCTAATTTCCATGCATCATCTTCCTTACTATCCAGAATATTACCCACAATCCTATTTTCACACAGTGGTAAATCATATAGAGTACTATTTCTTCTCTAATCTAGTTGGATTGTTTCAGATAGGTGAAGAAAAACTTTTAGATAAAAGGTAGGAAGACCAGAGGATATTGTGGGAAGAGAAGGTGTGATTAAACCAATTTGTATGAATAATGTATGAAAATAAAGCAGGCTGCCATGCCCAATAAAGATAGGGGCAATTTTAGAATCTTTCTTATAATCAAGGGTATTGAGTAATTCATTTGTGTTGTTTGTTCTGGAAAACCTGCTATTTTCTAAGAGAGCCTGTAGTTCTGATATGCCTTTTACTTCTTTTAAAATGATGTTTTTATATGTGTGTGGGTGTCTTGCCTGCAGATGAGTCTGTGCACCATGTGCATGCAGTGTATATAAAGGGCAGAAGAGGGCGTATCTCCTGGGACCAGAGTTCTAAACTGTGGTGAGCCACTATGTAGAGGTTTGGGATTAAGCCCAGGTTCTTTGCCAGAGTTCTTGACAGCTGAGCTATCATTCCCCACCCCAACCCCTGACTCCTACAGACATCTTACTTTTAACTTCTGGACAGTTACTTGTTTGTTTAATACCTAGAACTTGAGAACTTTCACGATGTGCTTTGACTGTGTGCTCTGAAATTAGTCAACCAAATGAGAGCTTTTGTTGTTGCTGTTGTTGTTATAGAAGGATGCAGCTTCTAATTTATTTATTTATTTTTAAAAATCTCCAGTGTCCTGAATGGAAGTGTAGCATCTTTAGGGTGTGGTGACTCATATGTTGAGGCTTGCCTCAAGAGCCAGCTGCAACACTGCCTCCACATGCACCACAACAATGCAATTCTAAGCTTCTGTTCTGCATCTAGTCTTTCTGTATCTTCCTCCTGGTATCTGTCATTTTAGGAATCTGTCTGTCCTTTGTTAAATGTGTGTTTTCTAACTCTCAGCACCTAATATTCTTTTTTAAATTAAACAGAATCCTCTCAATTCACACATACTCTAGAATCAAGATTATTAGTATTATGGGAAAAACACAAGGAAGTAAATTTGGATAATCTTCCATTTAGAATATAGGGAATGCACGGTTGAAGAAAAAGATTGTCTTCCTCACTGGGTACACTAAATGCATTTGTTTCTCCATACACAAAGGACTATGGATTGTCAATAAACTTGATATGATTAACTGATAAAAACAAAACAAAACAAAACAAAACAAAACAAAACCGGTTTGTAGAGGTTCAGTTGAACAAAGGTCTTGCCATCTGCCTGTCTTTCTCTTATTTAGACCAGGAGAAGCCTAGCTAGAGCTTTCCAAGCTGTGCAGTTTTGGTTTCCTTGTTCAGCATTCTTGACTGCTTGACATCTCCACCATTACATGCACTGGAAATGATTCACATAGCAGACTGTGGAAAAGAAACTACTGTTAGATCACTTCATAGATGGGACCAAGGGAAGGACTCTTACAACAACTCCTGCTTAAAGCCCATGCAAAGCATTCTGTTGAGCTCTGGGTGCCAAAGCCATCTATCCCCTGAACAATTAATATTTGTGTCATTATTTCCATTATGCAAAGAGAGAACCAGATGTTCTTCTTTCTGTCTTGGTAACAAGTTCGAGGCAGATTTGCACTTAAATTCTAATAACAATTTGAAAAACGTATGATTAATATTATTAGTCTTCTAACTTTCCCTCTTTTTTCCTATTAGCTTCTGTTTCACCATGTTTCTCTTGATTCTGATTCTTATCTAATTACATTTCTCATATTTTATTGAATGACATTATTTTAGATGACTCATTCTTAGTGGAACAAGAAGAAAAATACAAAACATGAAACTGGATAAATGAAACAATTGCAGTTGACCCCCAAACATGTGGTGTTTCTGATGAACACTTTCAAATTGGCTACATTAAGTGAGTTTTGCACAAGTATTACAATTTTGATATATTGGAGCTTGTGTATGTATAGGTACTTTATGGTTTTGTGTGTCAACTTGACACAAGCCAGAGTTATCGGAGAGGAAGGAGCGTCAGTTGAGGAAATGCCTCCGTGAGATCCAGCTGTAAGGCATTTTTCTCAATTAGTGATTAATGAGGGAGGGCCCAGCCCATTGTGGGTGGTACTGTCCTGGGGCTGGCGGTCCTAGGCTCTGTAAGAAAGCAGGCTCAGCAAGCCAGTAAGCAGCACCTCTCCATGGCCTTTGCATCAACTCTTGCCTTTAGGTTCCAGTCCTGTTTGAGTCCCTGTCTTAACTTCCTTCAATAATGAGCAGCAGTATGGAAGTGCAAGCCAAATAAACCCTTTCTTCCTCAACTTGCTTTTTGATGATGGTGTTTCATTGCAATAGAAACACTAAGGTTGGTACCAGGGTACTGGCATATTGCTGTGACAGACCTGACCTTATTTGGGGGAGGATTGTGGAAAGACTTTTGAACTTTGGCCTAGAAAAACCATTGAGTGTTGAGACCTCACTGGGCTGTTCTATAGGAGCTTGGAAGCTAAGAATGTTGAAAACAGTGCAAATGATGGAGACCTGCTTTGTGAAATTTCAGAGGGGATATTAAATGGCATTAGAGCCATTTGCTATTTTGGTTTAAGATTCTGTGGTTCAGATTAGCTGGAGTTGAAGCATCAGCTGTGATAAACAAGATAACAGAACTACTAAAATGAAACTTTTACATTACTGGGACAATTGATGCTATTTAGATTGAGCTAAGAAATTAGCTGTGATAAGAAGAGACCAGCATCTCAGAGATGAAATCTTCTGGGAAATGTTTCGTGAGAGCAGAGAGAAACTGTTTTCCAGAGGCAGCCAAGGTTGTATCTCCTGGCAGCTGGACTTGTTAAAGAGTTACCCTGGTGGTATGGGTTTTGGAGATGTGAAGGGGTCATGCAGAGAAGTTGAGGCTTGGCACCAGGAAGAGAGCCTATGAGAGGCTGTTGGGGAAAGTGAAGCCCAGTTTCAGCAGGAGACACCAGTGTTTTGTAGATACCAGTACAATGGGATGACCAACAAGAACAGTAGGCAACAGTGGAGCCAGCCAGAGCCTAGAAGACAAGTTATGTGTATTGCAGAGGGCAGAGCCTGAGAAGTGATCCAAGCCCTTTAGAGGCGCCCAGAAGATTGAGTGGATCTCAGACATTGGAGTTTATTTTTGCTTTATTTGATTGTGAGTGTGCGCTGATTTTTCCCTCCTAAGATTTTGAATTTTAAAGACTTTGGATTTTAAAAGTGATTAGATATTTTAAAGGGACTGAAAATTTAATGTGTTTGAATTTGTAAAGATTTTTAAAGTTATGTTTTTAATGTGAGATCTTGGGGATGAATAAGAAAGGAAGGGTTGGACTTAATAGTGATGTGTTTTGTGTCAAGTAGACATAGGGTCAGTTGTACTGACTGTTTTTGTGTGTCAGCTTGACACAGCTAGAGTCATCAGAGAGGAATGAGCCTCAGTTGAGGAAATGCCTTCATGAGATGCAGCTGTAGGACATTTTCTCAATTAGTGATCAATGTGAGAGGGTTCAATCCATTGTGCGTGGTGTCATCCCTAGGCTGGTGATCCTGGGGTCTATAACAAAGCAGGCTACACAAGCTATGGTGAGTAAACCAATAAGCAGCTCCCCTCCGTGTCCTCTGCATCAGCTCCTACCGCCAGGATTCTAACCTCAAGTTCCTGTCCTGACTTCCTTCAATACTGAACACCAATGTGGAAGTGTAAGCCAAATAAACCCTTTCCTCACCAACCTCTTTTTTGGTCATGGTGTTTCATTGCAACAATAGAAACCCTAACTAAGACAGTAGACAAATGGGAAACAGTATTCTGCAGTTTTATAAAACTAAATTCCAATTAGGTAAAGTTAAATTCTACTTATTTTTAAACTGTTGAACATCTGCAGGTATTTGGAGTTGGTGAAACCGTTTCACCTAGTTCACTTGTATCTGGAGTATCTGGATTCTATATAGTTTTCAAAGGTCATTTTCAGCCAAAGGGTGAATCCAATTAGCTCAACAATTTCTGTACTGACCAGTCTGACCTTTGTGTCAACAGACCGTGTGACTTGGCCTTGTCCTCTTAAATTACAACACTCATTTCTTCTCAGAGTCTCTTTCATTTACCACAATACTTAAATAATTATATTTTCCAAGTGAATTGCCCAGACTTACTTCACTGTGTAGTTACTACAGGTAACTTAAAATGGTTGAATTGTGCCAGGTGAGTAGTTATTTATCATTGTGTGATACTATGCTTGATGTGTTTGTCTCCCAGGCTAGCAGAAACATTGCCCCTACCCCCTGTCTCCATCATTGCTGGAAATCTGGACTCTGGCTTAAAAACAATCTCCATTCAAATGCAACTTGACATGATAGCAGAAGGTTAGGGGAAGGTTTTGAATAGAGGCATCTCATTTAATTACCTTCTCATCTGCAGTCTTTCTTTCTTTCCTATCCGTGGGCATGGGTAGCCAGAGATTGCAGCTAAAACCCTCCAGGGAGTTTTTGTTTTGTTTTGTTTTGTTTGTTTTTGCATATGCAAGTGTGAACAGGAAACCTACTCTCTCTTGTTTCTTCAACTCAGCCTGTTCATTGTTGGTCTGGTACCTCAGGTGTTTAGGATCAAGAGCATACATTCTGCTTCTGTCTGTACCTCAGTTAGCTCTCCTACTAATGCCCCATCTTCAGATTTTCTACCTGGTCCCTGCAATGCATGCATTGTAGTTTGCTTTCTTGGGTTCAGTAATGAGGACTTTATCTTCTCTCCCATACTCCTTAATGCTTTTTGACCCACAGCTATTCTTACACAAGCCCCCTTCCTCTGCTGACTGGACCCTTTAAAAATATCTCATGGAAATTCAGTGTTATATGCAGTGCACTCGCCATATCTATTTGCTTATTGGCCCCATGTTAAGAATTTTATTTTAGTGATAGAAAACTAGCTATCAGTTTATGTCCACATATACTTCTTGTGGTTCCCTCTCCTTAGAAATACATCAGTCTCTTGGATGGATGTTTGCTGGTGCACTTCTCTTCCCCAGTCCTTGGAAGGCAGAGGCGGAGGCAGAGGCAGGTGGATGGATTCCTGTGAGTTGGAGGCTAATAGTGAGAACAACCAGAGCTACCTAGTGAGACTGGGCCAAACCAAACCAAACCAAACCACAACCACCACTCTCCATTTTTCTTAACAGGCCACACAGTTCAGGCTTCAATTCTAGAGGCCTTTCTTTGTTCAGAATCTGTAAACACATGGAGCTGTAATGACTTACACAGGGCTTGTCCTGACAATGAGGCATTTCTCCTAAGTAGTAAAATTGTCTTCCTATTCAGAGTGAACAGTGATTTTAATTATCAGGTCTGGTAGGCAACACAAAACAAAGTTGGAATATTAACCATATCTTTGTCTTTCCATCCTACCCAACCACCACCTAATACATGTCCTTATCACGTTTAGTAATGTTTAGTAATCATGGCTGAATTTAATAACTCCTCATCAAATATTATATTGATACTCATTAAAAATAACTATTGTACTCATCATGATCCCTCTTTGGGAGAGTGTCTTTCTTGCCTCCAAAGCTAGGCTTTTCTCTAGGATTGGTATTAAAAGGAGCTAATGATTTTAATGTTGTTTTGATATTTTGCATGCAAATATATCTGTACGAGGGTGCCAGATCCTCTGGAACTTGTGTTACAGACAGTTGTGAATGCTAGTAATTGAACCTGGGTCCTCTGGAAGAACAGCCAGTGCTCTTAACCACTGGGTCATCTCTCCAACCCCAGAAATTTTACTTTAAGTTATTTTATTATTTTATATGTATGGAGTTTTGCCTGAATGCACCACTTGTGTGCCTGATGCCCAAGGAAGGGAGAAGAGGGTGTTGAATCGCCTGGAATAGGAGCTACAGATGGTCCTGAGCTGTTATGTGGGTGCTGTGAATTGTATCTGGGTCCTCTCTAAGAGCAGCCAGTGTGGTGCCACAGTGCTTCATACCCAAATACTGCTGGAAGAGAGCTGGTCTCCCAGGAGTGCTGACACGCCAGTTAGCACAGGTACAACCACCACTTCTGCTTAAATTCCTGGCCCAAGAGGGATCTGCCCAGAGCCATCAGGACACAAGAACCAAGGAACAGCCAGGGACAGGATCCTTCAGGTTTCTTTCTAAACATCCCAGAGCTAATCCTGTGCCACAGCTCTCCATATCCAAATTCCTCCCAGAGAAACCTGGTCTCCCAGGAGTAGTGACACACAGGCTTGTAGGAGAGACAAGCCGAAGTCAGAGACAGCAAGACCAGCTAACACCAGAGATAAACAGATGGTGACAGACAAGGGCAAGAACATAAGCAACAGAAACCAAGGATATTTGGCATCATTATAACCCAGTTCTCCCACCACAGCAAGCCCTGGGTACCCTAACACACGAGAAAAGCAAGACTCATTTAAAATCACATCTCAGGCTGGAGAGATAGCTCAGTGGTTAAGAGCACCGACAGCTCTTCCGAAGGTCCTGAGTTCAAATCCGAGCAACCACATGGTGGTTCACAACCATCCGTAATGAGATCTTCTACCCTCTTCTGGTGCATCTGAAGGCAGCTACAGTGTACTTAGATATAATAATAAATAAATCTTTAAAATAAAATAAAATAAAATCACATCTCATGGTGATTTAGAGGACTTTAAGAAGTATATAAATAACTCCCTTAAAGAAATACAGGAGAACACAAGTAAACAGCTAGAAGCCCTTAAAGAGGAAACACAAAAATCCCTTAAACAATTACAGGAAAACACAACCAAAACACAATTGAAGGAATTGAACAAAACCTTCCAGGATCTAAAAATGGAAACAGAAACAATAAAGAAATCAGTAGGAGACAACCCTGGGGATAGAAAACCTAGGAAAGAGATCAGGTGTCATAGACACAAGCATCACCAACAGAATACAAGAGATAGAAGAGAGAATCTCAGGTGCAGAGATACCATAGAAAACATTGATACAACAGTCAAAGAAAATGCAAAATGCAAAAAGCTTTAACCCAAAACATCCAGGAAACCCAAGACACAATGAGAAGACCAAACCTAAGAATAATAGGTATTGAAGAAAGTGAAGATTCCCAACTTAAAGGGCCAGTAAATATCTTCAACAAAATTATAGAAGAAAACTTCCCTAACCTATAGAAGGAGATGTCCATGAACATACAAGAAGCCTACAGAACTCCAAATAGATTGAACCAGAAAAGAAATTCCTCCCATGAAAAAATAATCAAAGCACCAAATGCACTAAACCAAGAAAGAATATTAAAAGCAGTAAGGGAAAAAGGTCAAGAAACATATAAAGGCAGACCTATTAGAAATACACCAGACTTCTCACCAGATAATATGACAGCTAGAAGATCCTGGGCAAATGTCATACAGACCCTAACAGAACACCAATGCTAGCCCAGTCTACTATACCCAGCAAAACTCTCAATTATCATAGATGGAGAAACCAAGATATTCCATGACAAAAACAAACTTGCACATTATCTTTCCACAAACCCAGCTCTACAAAGGATAATGGATGGAAAACGCCAATACAAGGAGGGAAACCACACTCTAGAAAAAGCAAGAAAATAATCTTCCTTCAACAAACTTAGAAGATAGCCACACAAACATAAAAATAAGATCAAAAATAAGAGGAAGCAGCGATCACTATTAATATCTCTTAACATCAATGGACTCAATTCCCCAATAAAATGACATCAACTAACAGATTGGATACATAAACAGGACCCAGCATTTTGCTGCATACATGAAACACCTCAATGTCAAAGGCAGACACTACTTCAGAGTAAAGGACTGGAAAACAATTTTCCAAGCAAATGGTTCCAAGGTACTATGAGGTTCTCAGCACCTCATAGTACCTTCTCCAAAACTGACCATATATTCGGTCACAAAATAGGCCTCAACAGATACAAGAAGATTGAAATAATCTCATGCATACTATCAGATCACCAAGGAACAAGGCTAGTCTTCAATAGCAACAAAAACAACAGCACACATAAACATGGAAGGTAAACAATGCCGTACTCAATAACTTACTCAAGGAAGAAATAAAGAAAGAAATTAAAGACTTTTTAGAATTTAATGAAAATGAAGACACATCATACCCAAACTTATGGGACACAATGAAAGCAGTGCTAAGAGGAAAACTCAGCTCTGAGTGCTTCCAAAAAGAAACTGGAGAGAGCATACACTAGCAACTTAACAGCACATCTGAAAGCTCTAGAACAAAAAGAAGCAAATACACCCAAGAGGAGTAGAAGGCAGGAAATAATGGAACTCAGGGCTGAAATCAACCAAGTAGAAACAAACAAAAAAAAAACTATACAAAGAATCAGCAAAACCAGGAAGCTGGGCCTGGTGGCACACGCGTTTAATCCCAGCACTCGGGAGGCAGAGGCAGGCGGATTTCTGAGTTCGAGGCAAGCCTGGTCTACAAAGTGAGTTCCAGGAAAGCCCGGGCTATACTGAGAAACCCTGTCTCAGAAAAACAAAACAAAACAAAAAAACAAAAAACAAACAAACAAACAAACAAAAAAACAGGAGCTGGTTCTTTGAGAAAATCAACAAGATAGATAAACCCTTAGCCAGGCTAACCAGAGCACACAGAGACAGTGTCCTAATTAACAAAATGAGAAATGAAAAGGGAGAAATAACAACAGAACACGAAGAAATCCAAAGCATCATCGGATCCTACTACAAAGGGCTATACTCAACAAAACTGGAAAACCTGGATGAAATGGACAATTTTCTAGATAGATACCAAATACCAAAGTTAAACAGGGTCAGGGAAACCATCTAAACAGTCCCACAACCCCTAAAGAAATCGAAGAAGTCATTAATAGAAGAAGTCATTAATAGTCTCCCAACCAAAGCAAGCCCAGGACCTGATGATTTTAGTGCAGAATTCTATCAGACCTTTAAAGAAGACCTAATACCAATACTCTTCAAACTATTCTACAAAGTAGAAACAGAAAGAACACTACCCAGTTCACTCTATGAAGCCACAGTTACACTGAGTATTCTCCCTTGTAGATGTAACAGTTTCTGTATAATCAGGGTCCTGTCACAATTTCCTTTCATAGAAGACTTCACAAGAGATTTTTTTCTACTTCTATCAAGTTTAATGTTTCAAATAGATTTTAAAAACTGAAAAACAGAAAAAATAAAAAGTAAAAAATAAAAGGAGCTAAAGTTCCAAAGAGAGTGCCATGATATTTAGGGCTCTAAAAAGAAGAAAGGGAAATTTTGGAAGTCGAACTTGTTCAACCTTGCCCTCCATAGATGACATGAACTATCAAGAAAAAAGCCCATCATAAAAAATAACTTGTTAGTGAGACATTTTAAATTCTAACCTAGAGGGCATGTCAGGCGCTCAGTTTATTACAAAATGCCCTGAATGGGGTGATGGCTTTCATGACTTATTAACAGTCTTTGACAGTGTTTAGCCCTGTTTGTGTGAAATTTCTGGCTGGTAAATTATTATCACAAGCAAATTCTTGTGTCGGGTGGCCCAGGAAGAATGCAGGAGAATTCTGCAGTTTGTGCTCACTCCAGGTCTCCTTGTTAACCTCTGTAATTCTGACCTCCTGTTGCAAATATCAGATTAACAGATTTGTTTTTTTGCATACAAGTTGACAAATGGTACCAAGAGTGCTCCAAGTGCCAGAGACAAATACTCTTGAGCCTGAATGAATGTAGCCTCTACTTCATAGTGGAACACAATTTAGACTATTACTCATCTGTTGGGAGAGCCTGCTCAATTCTGTGTTCTTAGGGATTTCCAGCTGAACTGTGAAGATTTTGCCCAAGGAATACCCATCTATTAAGTCCTACTGAAACATAGCTAGCAACATACTTTGATGTGTTACACTGCAAATTTCAATTTTATATGCCCTAACTTTAAAAATTATACATATATACATATAATTGAGAAGAAAAATGAAAAATTCATAAATAGGAATTTAAAATAGCTAAGATGTGAGCAAACATTGACTTTATTACATCAAAGAATTGAGTTTATTGTAATCAGATTGCAAATGTCAGAAAGACAGTGCTGACAAAGGAAACATTGTTTCATATCACACAGAAGGCTAGAGGGTGTGTTGCTATCCATTAGGCAGAAGACAGTTTAGTCTTAGAATTTCCCAGGCCCAGTGATTCTCTTTTGAATGCACATGATGTTGATAATGAGGCCAGTGGCAAGCTAGATGAGGTCAGAGTGGATGCAACAGCAAGTGATGTAACCATCATCCTACTGTTTGTTACTGCCTCGTGAACTAAGGCAGGTTAGTGCCTCAATTATCTGTCAAATGAAGATAATAATAGTATCTAGCCTTCTACATCACTTAGAACATTAGATCATTTATATAAAGTACTGGGAAGGCTGCCTGGTGTAAAGTAAGGAATTATGTTAGCTGTTGTCATATTATAAAAATTTGAGAAAAATCTTAACCATTTTTTAAAAAATGACAGCATATATACTTAGTCATCAAAATAATGGTTTTAAATAATATTTGACCCTGTGGAGATCATCATAATAATTGAATTAAGTATCAGATTGTGTGTTCAGTGGTGAGCCCAGTTTCTTTGGGAGGAATGGGTAGGGATAGTAGATGTCAAGAGAAGAGACCCTAATTTGATTTTATGTTATAGCAGCATAGAAAAAAAAAGGCCCAAAACAGGACAAAATATTAAATTGGTTTTTTCAATATGATGAGAGCATGAGTGATTTATATTTTTCCCACATTTCACTTGTTCATGTTTTGCAATGATATTTTATTAAATACCATATATCATAGAATTTCTATATTCTTGCCTCTCATCTTTACAGATTTTGTTGGACATGTTTTAGTTTCCTCTTCTTTTCAAAGCTACTGTAATTTCACTTCCTCAGGATCTTCACCCACACACAATCTGTTGGGTTTTTCTTGTACCTAACTTGCTTTTTTGTGTACAGACCGGTCCCAAGGTTGTGCTTGTGTGTGTGTGTGTGTGTGTGTGTGTGTGTGTGTGTGTGCACGTGCGCGCACTCACGTGCACCCATATGCATGTGTCTGTCTGTCTCTGTCTATGTTGCTGTTCTGGAGTTGGAGCACAAAGCTTCAAATGTTCTACCCATGAGCTCAATGCCTAACCTCTCTGGAAAAATAAAACAAGTGGAAAGTTTTTTGTGCTCGGCTACCCATTCTAAGGGTACCCATTCTGAATGCTGGAATGCATTATTGCCTGCTTTTTCTTACTGAAGCTCTCAGGGATTGCACCCTACATTACCTTATAGCCTTCAAGTTTGTTTTTAGCACAGTGTTACTCAAATACACATAGAGCACAAGAACATAGGATGGTACTCTGCTCTGTGGCTGATGTTCTCAGGAGTGATTGATGAGTTGTGGGTTTGTTCATCCACTTTGTACATGCTTCTTATTTTCAAGATTAGAATATTATGTCTTTTGGTTCTCTTAGTATTAGGTTATTGGCTTGAAAATCTTATCTAGATTTTCCTTCCCCAGATCTAAAATCTGAACTGTTCAGTTGCAGAGGATGGTATAGTTGGCAGTGTACTTACAATAGGGGTGTAGTAATTACTAACAAATCCTAGCTGTTATCCATAAAACATTGCTTGTTTGATATAGATAGTTTAACACACTTATCAGAGGATGTATTTAAAGTTTATACATTTATTAGAAGTTAGTAGTTCTCACATTTTCTGGAAAGGATGAAAACCCCAGAAAGTGTTTTATTTAACTGCTCTTATAGTCTCAACCAGCGGTTCTAAAATAGGACTCACACACCTTACCAGCTGTAAGAAGAGAAATTTAGAATGGCTATATCATCTTTGATTTCTGTTTTATATATCACATAAGGGGTATATAATGAACAAGACATGGGTTTTGTTGTCACTGCCATGTGCTGAAAAATAGGATTTTAAACTCAGATACTTCTGCTGATGTGGAATATGCTTAAGTACAGATCTGAATAGTGACAGTCACTACTGTTCTATTACCTACGGTTGGTTTCTGTTGTTTAACAATAAGTTAAAATCTATTTGAGGCTGGAGAGATGGCTCAGTGGTTAAGAGTGCTTGCTGTTCTTACAGATAACCTATGTAGGGTTCCTAGCAGCCAAGTCAGGCTTCTCATGAACACTTCTAACTACAGTTCCAAGTGATCCAACACTGTATACTGGCCTCAGGTGCCTGTCTCACTTATACATACCCCCTCACACACACACACACACACACACACACACACACACACACACACACCACTAGGTAATTTAAAAAAAAATTAAATTCCATGTCCAGTCCCAGCTAGGAGTTGTGGTGCATGTTCCTGTGTGTCTTACTTTTCCATTGCAGTGAAGAGACAAACAACTTATAAAAGAGTTTATTGGTGCTTATTATCATCATGGTGGGTAGCACAGCAGCAGGCATGGTGCTAGAGCAGTAGCTGAGAGCTTGCAACCTGATCCACAGGCATGAGGCAGAGAGATAAGTAGGAATTACATTTACTTTTGAAACCTCAAAGCCCACCCCAGTGACACACCTCCTCCACTGGGGCCCCACCCCTAATCCTTCCCAGACAGTTTGATCAAGTGGGACCAAGCCTTCAAATATGTGAACCAATGGGGGCATACTACCCCATTGTGTAAACCTGTCTTTTACTGCACAGCATTGGAAACAGTCTATGCCATTTTGGGATTCACAGTCTGGTTAAAAAGTGTATAGAAGAAGGAAGTAGAAAATGCCATGTCATGCAAGGATGCACTAGGAAACTGGCAGTGTGATTTTGTTCATTGAAAATTGTTAAAGTATGATGTGTAGGGCATAATACAGAGTCACATATTCTACGGCTACATTAAACTCTTATCTCGAAATAGTTTCTTGATAAGCATGTGAGTTTTCATGCTCTTATCTCCCGATTACTGGTGTTAACTGGATGAATGTTTGTTGTTACTCAGTATAGTATTTGCCAGTTCCCTAAATGGCATTCTTATAATTCCTTTAAATGATGAGAGACAACAGCATAGTAGTCCTGATGGGAAAGTAAAGTTTTGCGACAGCATGCCTTTGAAACAGTGATAATATAGAGAAGTAATTTAAAATCAGCATATTTTCATGTTAGGTTTGTAATGACAATGTACTATAAATAGGGTGGCTTAAAACAACAAACATAGGGGCTGGAGAGATGACTCAGTGGTTAAGAGTGCTTGTTGCTCTTGCAGAGAACCCAAGTCAAATCCCAATACCCAGATGGAGGCTCAAACCTATAACTGAAGATCTCGGAGCTCTGACAGCCTCTTCTGGCCTTTAAGAACACAGAGAACATGGTACACATGCATACATGTAGGCAAAGTACTTAGTATACATAAAATACAATATTTACAAAACAGAAAAATGTATTTACTTACAGTTCTGAAAGCACATTTCCTCCAATCTGCCCATCAGCAAGGACGCATCCCCTCTGACACCTGTAGAGAAATTCCTCTTTGCTGCTTCTACTTCTGGTCACTTGCCCTTCCTTAGCTTGTAGTAGTATCACTCTAAGCTCAGGCCCTGTCTTTACCTAGCATCTTCTTCCTGTGTTTTAATGCATAGTCATTTATAAAGAAGCCATTGTATTGGTCAGGGCTCCACACACTGAAGAGTGACCAAATCTTAACTAGTTGTGGTTTTGGTGACCTACCTTCCAAATAAAGCCCCTGTATGATGGACTGAAGATTGTGAGTTAAGGCTGTGGTTTTATGGTGATTCTATTCAAGTCAGAACACCGAAGAATATATAAGTCTTTGGACAAATGTCTCAAGACTACATAAGGTGTTAACTGATGTCCTCTCAGTGAATATTCAAAAGCCATGTAAATTGGGTGTGGGACAACTGGAAGAAAAGAATGATCCTTGGGTGTTTTGTCATTTGGCTACTTCTCTTTGTGACTACTAGTTTCTCAGGGATGGCTGGAGATCTATATAAACACAGTTACATTTTGTGTGATTTGTGGTCTTTCTGATGAAACTCCATATGTGGGTCAGGATGTTACTGAAGACAAACTGGGGTTTGGGTTTTGAAACTGCCTCACAACAGCTTCCAAACCTCGATGGCTTTAGATTCACAAGCATTTATGTCACAATGACCAGGCTGCAGGTTGACTGCGGTTTGGCTGCTCTCTGCTGAGCTTGGCAGTGCTGAGGGCCAGATCTGTTCTCCATGTCATAAAGCTGATGAAGGAACATCAGGTACCCAAAGCTGGTTCATTAGGTAGAGAGCCGCAACTCACCAGACTTGGTGCTCTGGGTCAGAATAAGTAACTTTATTAGTACTCACAGTCTATTCTGCTGCTCAGACATCACGTGACAAACTTAGTGGGTAACAGCTGGTTATTGTTGGTTGTCAGTGCAGCAAAATCCGTAACTGTCTGGGAAGCCTCAGTGGGGGATTAGGTTGTCCTGTGAGTTAATTGAGTTAGGAAGACACACCCTGAATGTGGGAAGCACCCTTTTAAGCATGGGGCACTGGACTGAATGAAAAGAAGGAGCAGTTTCTGCTCATGACCATGGATGCAGTATAGTCAGTTGCCTACTGACACTGACTTCTCAGAAATAGACCATGACTTGGAACTGTGAGTCCAAACAAACTGCTTCTCCCTTAAGTTTCTTGTGTCAGAATGTCTTATCAAAGTAACAGAAAGAAGGAAAGAAAGAAAGAAAGAAAGAAAGAAAGAAAGAAAGGAAGGAAGGAAGGAAGGAAGAAAGAAAGAAGAAAGAAAGAAAGAAAGAAAGAAAGAAAGAAAGAAAGAAAGAAAGAAAGGAAAGAAAGGAAAGAAAGAAAGAAGAATAGGGAGGGAGGGAGGGAGGGAGGGAGGGAAGGAAGGAAGGAAGGAAGGAAGGAAGGAAGGAAGGAAGGAAGAAAGAAAGGACCCTGTACTATTCTAAAAAGTAAGCACTGCATTGCAAGCATGACAGGGGATTGGGGTGGGAGGTTCATAACAAAATAATCTAGTCTACTGCAGATAATCTTCTACAGGATTCTATAGACAATTTTTTATGGAGTAATTTTGTATGAAATAATCCCTTTTAAAAAAGTATTCACCAAATGCTTGTTCCTTGACCTAGATTTTTGGAAAAATATAGCTAAATTTGTTTCTTCCCCCAAAACATCAGAAAACTTCATAATGCTGGCTCAATTTCAAACTCTGCTTATTTCAAACTGTAGTTATTCTCTTAAGGCTAACTGCTTGTTGGGCTGTTTAATGCTTGCTTGCTTGATTGCGTGGGACAGGATCTTCTTTCTTGTTCAGCCTAGGCAGACATAGAGCACGTTCTTTATCCTACCCTGGGCTTCAAAAGGAGGCCATCCTTCTGCCTCAGCTGTAGATGCTTGGTGTTGGGCTTTGTTTCTTGGAACCACATGCTGAGTTCACTCCTACTTACACTTTGCTTTCCAGAGCCAAGCTGAGCAGCCTGCAGGTCAACAACAGCTCTCATCATTACCCAAGGTGGACAAGGCAGGCTTTGTGAGCTCTGCTGCTTCCTGGAGACTGTGCTAACAGTATTTACATACAGGAAGAGCCATATGCAGTGTGCATAACACTCCAAACAAACACACATGAACAAACAACAGTTTAAGGAAGCATCCTGCCTCAAAGACCTTCTGGAAATATGCAGATCCATGTGGCCTAGCCTCTTCCTCTTCCTCCTCCTCCTCCTCCTCCTCCCCTCTTCTTCCTTTTCCTCCTGCTCTCTCTTCTCCTCCTCTTCTTCCTTTTCTTCTTCTTCTTCCTCCTCCTCCTCTTTCCCCCCCTTCACAAGAAAAAGAACCAAAGAAAAAGCACCAAAAATGCCAACAGATGTAGAGACAAACACGCGTGATTACTCCGGAATCCTGTAAAAACCCAAAACATAAACCAAACAAGCAAAACCCACCTCAATTTCACACTAGGAGACAAAGACCCTCCAAAGACACTTGATCTAATTTTGTTCATTGGAAATCTACTGCAGGGCATAGGACCCACCCTTAAGAGTAATTTGTTTCCCCGTGAGACTTCCTTGAAGAAAAGAATACTTTCATTTGCACGTGGTTTTCAATTGAAGGTAGCATCTGGATTAGAGATGGAGACTGGTGTCCATTTCTCCTTTTAGTTCAGAACCTCATTTGATGCAGA
Organism: Mus musculus; assembly: GCF_000001635.26. NCBI lineage: Eukaryota > Metazoa > Chordata > Mammalia > Rodentia > Muridae > Mus > Mus musculus. The sequence continues at coordinate 30,784,514 of NC_000076.6, read as the reverse complement.
CCCCTGCAGGCCGTGTGCATGCTGCCAATCTCTGTGAGTTTTTATGTGGTCCAGCCCTGATGTGCTTAGAAGACCTTGATTTCTTTTGCTGTCCTTCGTCTCATTGACTCCTACACTCTTTCTGCCTCTTCTTGCACAGACCCATGATCCCCGAGGGGAGGGATTTGATGGAAGACATCTCTTTTAGGACTGAACGTTCCATGGTCTCTCATTCTGCATGCTGTCTGGCTGTGGATCTCTATTTTTTCTCATCTGCTGCAGGAGGAAGCTTCTTTGATGATGGTTGATCAAGACATGAGTACTACAGAATGTTTTTAATTAGTCGTTTTATGCTGTGATCCTTAGCAGAACAGTAGTATTTGTTTTTTCTCTATAGGCTCAGGTTCTCTGTCACCAAAGCAGCATTGGATATGGGTTTCATCTTGTGGAGCGGACTATAACTCAAATCAGGTATTGGGTGGCTACTCCCACAAGCTCTGTGTCACTGTGATAGCAGCCTGTCTTATAGTCAGGTCCTTCTTTCATAACAAAGGGCTTGTTGGTGTTTATCTTTCCCCTTTGGTAGTTTGTTGAGTACCTTCTAGTGCCCTGAATACTAGTCAATAGGGATGAAAGCTCTATGTAGGCACTAGCTTGACTTCAGGTTCACTAAGTTGTCTGAGTGTCTTCACTCTAGGGCTTTACTGTCTTACTGGGCCACCCCAGGAGAGCCACCTGGGTTGTTTGGGGGAATTCCCATGGGAGCCCTTTGTACAAAAGCTCGATTAGCTGTAACCTGCTTCTGGTACTGGCAGCTTTATTTAATAGCCAATTTGGGGTCTTTCTACTTCTTAATGGGGCAATTTTATTTAGATTCCTTTCGTATATGTATACATTTAATGAAGCTTCTACTGTATTAGATTTCCATATGGCTCCCCAGATAACCCTAATTTTTATCTTTCTCCCTACATTTTTTCCCTTCCTCCCCTCTTCCCTCCCTGTTTGGTTCTTTCATTCTGATATGCTCATCTCTCATCCATAACTATTCTATTTCTCCTTCCTGTGGAGTTCTCTCCCTCCCTCCTAGTCTCTTACTTTCTACCTCTGGTGTTTTATGGATTGTAATTTGCTTCTCAATGACTTACCAGTTAACATCCACACAAAGAGAATACTGTAACCATGGGCTTTTCCACCGGCACCCAAGTTCCCAGAATAATGACTCTAAGACTTCTTACATATGAATAAATGCTTAGGCCAATAATAGCTTTGACTCATTTCTGCTAGCTCACAACTCATTTATCCCATTTATTCTGAGTGCCACATGGATGCTTACCTCGTCTTCAGTTTCATGTGACTGTCTTCCCTGGAGTTTAGGGTGACTCTTTCCTGCACCTGACGCTACTCCAGAAATCACCTCCCTATTTCCTGCCTAAGCCAACAGGCAGATAGCATTTTACTGACAGGTGATGCTTCCATACATTGCTCAAGAGTCTCTCTAGAGAATACAAGCCATCTTTGTCTTTCTAGGTCTGATTAACCTCACTCGGGATGATTTTGTATTTCATTCTTCCCATTTACCTGCAAATTTCATGATTTGATTTTTTTTAATAGTCCACTGTATAAATGTACCACATCTTTACTTGTTCATCTGCTCATTGACATCTAGGTTGATTACAATTTCTGTCTGTTATGACTAGAGCAAAACTGAGCATGGTAGAACAAGTTTTCCTATAGTAAGATGAAGTGTCTTTTTGGTGTGTGCTCAAGAGGGATATACTAAATCTTCAGGTGAATTGATTCATCTTTCTGAGGAACCACCACACTGGTTTCCATAATGGCTGTACAAGTTTGCACTCCAACAGTGGGTGAGTGAGTGTTTCTCTTCCTCCACATCCTTACCAGCATGAGCCATCACTTCTTTTATTGATATGGGCCATTTTGGTTGATGTAAGATGAGATCTCAAAGTGGTTTTTATTTGCATTTTCTTCATGACTAAGGACTTCGAACAATTTTAAAAAGTGTTTCTCAGCCATTTGCGTTTTCTCTTGAGAAATATCTGTTCATATCTCTACCTCAATTGGGTTTTTTTCTCAATCTTCAGTTTTCTGGATTCTTTATATATTTTAGATATTAGCCCTCTATCAGAAGTACAATTAGGTCGCCCATACTCTGAGCAAAGAACTGTGGGCAGAGGAGTCGGGGTTAGTGAGGACTGGGAGGCAGATACTTTGCAGTGTTCAAATCCAAATCAAGGGTACAAAAATGCAGAGCAATAAAGCCTTTAACTTGGAGAAGCAGAATCATACTCCAAGGAAGCAGCAGCAGCAGCACCATCATCATCATCATCATCATCAGCAGCAGCAGCAGCAGCAACAGCCACCCTCACCAATATCTGCAAATGACCAGCAGTCCAGCAGCCAGATGAAGGCTTCATTCTGGCCAGCAGCCAGAATGAAGAATTTTAGGAAACCAGGAGAGAAGACCTTTACACAGCATAGCCGTCTCTTTGTGGGCAATCTTCCCCCTGATATCACTGAGGAGGAAATGAGGAAACTTTTTGAGAAATATGGAAAAGCAGGCGAAGTTTTCATTCATTAGGATAAAGGCTTTGGCTTTATTTGCTTGGAAACATGAACCCTAGCGGAAATTGCCAAAGTGGAGCTGGACAACATGCCCCTCCGTGGGAAGCAGCTGCGAGTGCGCTTTGCTTGTCACAGTGCATCCCTTACAGTCTGCAACCTTCCTCAGTATGTGTCGAACGAACTGCTGGAAAAAGCCTCTTCTGTGTTTGGCCAGGTGGAGAGGGCTGTAGTCATTGTGGATGACTGAGGAAGGCCCTCAGGGAAAGGCATTGTTGAGTTCTCAGGGAAGCCAGCTGCTCGGAAAGCTCTGGACAGATGCAGTGAAGGCTCCTTCCTGACCTCGGCCTGTGACTGTGGAGCCTATGGACCAGTGAGATGATGAAGAGGGACTTCCAGAGAAACTGGTTATAAAAACCAGCAATTTCACAAGGAGAGAGAACAGCCACCCAGATTTGCACAACCTGGGTCCTTTGAGTATGAGTATGCCATGCGCTGGAAGGCACTCATTGAGATGGAGAAGCAGCAGCAGGATCAAGTGGACCGGAACATCAAGGAGGCTCGTGAGAAGCTGGAGATGGAAATGGAGGCAGCGCACCATGAGCACCAGGTTATGCTAATGAGGCAGGATTTGATGAGATGTCAAGAAGAGCTTCTGAGAATGGAGGAGCTGCATAACTAAGAGGTTCAGAAGCGAAAGCAGTTAGAACTCAGGCAGGAAGAGGAGTGCAGGCGCTGTGAGGAAGTGAGGCGGGCCACAGCAAGAGGAAATGATGCGCCGACAGCAGGAAGGATTCAAGGGAACCTTCCCTGATGCGAGAGAACAAGAGATACGGATGGGCCAAATGGCTATGGGAGGTGCTATGGGCATAAACAATAGAGGCGCGATGCCCCCTGCTCCTGTGCCACCTGGTACTCCAGCTCCTCCAGGACCTGCCACTATGATGCCAGATGGAACCCTTGGATTGACCCCACCAACAACTGAACATTTTGGCCAAGCTGCAACAATGGAAGGAATTGGAGCAATTGGTGGAACTCCTCCTGCATTCAACAGTCCAGCTCTGGGAGCTGAATTTGCTCCAAATAAACACCCCCGATATTAAAGTTGCATTGTCTAGTTTCCTGCAGCCCTTAAAAGAAGGGTCCTTTTTGGATTAGCCAGAATTCTACCCTGGAAAAGTGTTAGGGGTTCTTCCCAATAGATAGGCCTTCCCTGCTTGTGCTACTCTAGGGAGCATGCTTGAAGGCAGAGGGGCGAGGGAGGGGTGGTATTTAACAAGTCAAAGTCTGTGGTATAGTGCTTTATCAAGTCTGTCTGGTGCGTTCCTGAACTATATTGATTGTTGAGGGCCTGGAGAACCATGGGAAAATGAACTCAGAGCTCCATTAATCTTGATCATAACCTCCCCCCCTCTTGTTTTAATTACTTTCTCATCTTTATTCCCCTCCACCCCTGAAACACTGCCATATATACCACAAAACATAAATATCCTCCAATGACCTAGCCCCATCCCTCCATTCACTCCCAGGTAAGAATTCAGACAAATGTCCACAGAGATTACAGCATAGATATGGTTCTGTTATATCTCATATATGACCCCTTTGTGTCCTAAGGAAGACATTTTCACTTAGAGGTTTTCATTTTAGTACATAAAAGAATCTTCTGTTACCTTGCCTCCATCTTTTTCTTGGGTAAGGACTACACTTTGTGTCTCTGATGTTGCTGTTCACAGCTTTTCTTGATAGGCCTAGTACAACCTTGGGAACAGGGTTGCTGTGTGGTGAAGGTCTGACAGTAGCTCTTAGTTTTGCCTATCTTAGGTAGCTACGCTGTGCGTTTTTATTGGTGTACTATGAATTGTTCCAGATACCTTCAATTTGGAAAGTTTTCTGAGACATGGAGACGTCATGCAGCATCAGCTTATTAAAATACATCCGAAGCCTTAAAAAAAAAAAAAAAGAAGTACAGTTAGTAAAATCTTTTCCCATTTTGTAGTCTGCTGCTTTGGCCAAATGACAGTGTTCTTAGCCTTACAGAAGTTCTTCAGTTTCATGAGGTTTCATTTATTAACTGTTGTTCTTAGTACCTATAGTATTGGTGTTCTGTTCAACATGTCTTTTTTGTGCCAACTTGTTCAAGACTTTTCCTTCTATCAGATTCAATGTATTTGGCCTTATGCTGAGGTCTTTGATCCATTTGGAGTTGAGTTTTGTGCAGGATGGTAAGTATGGATTTATTTATATTCTTCTGTTTTCCATTTTAATACACATATTTTCTAATGTGTAGTTCTGGCTTCTTTATCAAAATTAAGATATACATAGGTTATGGACTTATATCTGGGTATTCAATTTGAATCCATTGATCTATGTGTCTGTTTATGTGACAAAATCATGCTTTACTACTGCTGCTACCACTACTACTACTACTACTACTACTACTACTACTACCACCACCACCACCATTACTGCTGCTGCTACTACAGCTTGTAGTACAATTTGAGGTCAATTTGAGGTCAGGGATGATGATACCTCCATCTTTTCTTTAGTTTTCCAGGAATGTTTTAGCTATTCTGTGTGTGTGTGTGTGTGTGTGTGTGTGTGTGTGTGTGTTTCCATATGAACCTGAAAATTGCCTTCCCAGGTTCTGTGGAGATTTGTGTTGAAATTTTGATGAGAATTGCATATGAACTACAGATAGCTTTTGGTAGAATGCCCATTTTTACTATATTAATCCTACTTGTACATGAGCATGGAAAATCTTTCCATCTTGTGATATCTTCAATTTCTTTTCCCAGTGGCTTGAAATTGTTATTGTACAAGTCTTTCATTTACTTGGTTAGAGTCACCCTAAGATAGTTTATATTATTTGAGGCTATTGTGAAATGTGTTGTTTCCCTAATTTCTTTCTCTGTTTGTGTTTTTTTTTCTTGCTACTTTTCTGAAAGTGTTTATCAGCTGTAGAAGTTCTCTGATAGAATTTTTAGGGTCACTTATAAATACTATCACATCATCTAGAAATAAGTATACTTTTACTTCTCCCTTTTCTATTTATAACCCCTTGATCTTTAACAGCTGACTTATTTTTCTAACTATGACCGCAAGTTCTCTATTAAATAGTTACGGAGAGAGTGGAAAACTTTATCATGTTTCCGATTTTCGTGGAAATACCTTGAGTTTATCTCTATTTTAGTTGATGCACGGGCTTTCTGCAAACAGTCTGTATTATGTTGAAGTATGCCACTTGTATCCCTAATTTCTCTAAGACAGGGTTTTCATTAATCATAGGAAAATGAGGTCAATGCAGTTGGCTGTACTAATATCCCTAAGCATCATCTCCTAACACTGCACTCCAGCAATAGCAGATGGCTCAGGGTTCTCCAAGCCCCGCTTGTTCTCAGACATCCCCTTCTGCATCCTCGTTCCAGCCAACTTCCTGTGCATTCCCCTGCTGACTCCTGGGCCTCCTTCATAACCCAGCAGTGACATCACCTATGACTGTCCTTGACACCCTCCCTCTTCCTGGCAGTCATTGGCTCCCTCTTGCTCTGCTTGCCTTTGTTTCTGCCAGCACCAGAGCATACATTTTTCATCTTGAATGCTTGATGAGCCACTACCTCCAGCCCTTCCTGAGCTTCCAGGCTGCTGAAGGGCTGCCTTCCCTCTGCACACCCCTATAGGATATTCGGTTCACAGTAGATATTTCCACAGGAATCCACTCTGTTTCTGCTGAGTGAGTGGTTTTTTGAGGACATGCTGAATCTCAGGGGTCACTGGTTCCTATTTAGGAATCATCTCTTACATTGTCCTTGAGATCTTTGCAATGCTCTCTAGTGCATACTTTATATAACCCTCTTTCTAGCTTTAGCTGAAATTAAACCCTTTCCCATTTCCCAGTTTGTAGCATGTCTTACATAGTTGATCCCTCCTGACTCCTGGTTTTTGTCTTGGAGAGCTCTTGTATGAATTTCCCCTTCTTGAACTTGTAAAATAACCAGTTCAAATTAGAGTTCTTCATTTATAGTATGTCGTGGTTTGGGTGGGATTTCCTACTATGCAGTAAGTATACACTGAAACTCTCTTGCTTAATTCATGCTTCCAAGGAAGAGAAAGTGAACACAAATTGATCCCTCACTTGCTTTGCAGTGAAAGCACTTAGGTGCATTTCCCTAGAGACAACGTCCTCGACAGATTCTTTTTTTTTTTTTTTTTTTTTTTTTCCCATTTTTTATTAGGTATTTAGCTCATTTACATTTCCAATGCTATACCAAAAGTCCCCCTTACCCACCCACCCCCACTCCCCTACCCACCCACTCCCCCCCTTTGGCCCTGGCGTTCCCCTGTACCGGGGCACACAAAGTCTGCGTGTCCAATGGGCCTCTCTTTCCAGTGATGGCCGACTAGGCCATCTTTTGATACATATGCAGCTAGAGTCAAGAGCTCAGGGGTACTGGTTAGTTCATAATGTTGTTCCACCTATAGGGTTGCAGATCCCTTTAGCTCCTTGGGTACTTTCTCTAGCTCCTCCATTGGGAGCCCTGTGATCCATCCATTAGCTGACTGTGAGCATCCACTTCTGTGTTTGCTAGGCCCCGGCATAGTCTCACAAGAGACAGCTACATCTGGGTCCTTTCGATAAAATCATGCTAGTATATGCAATGGTGTCAGCGTTTGGATGCTGATTATGGGGTGGATCCCTGGATATGGCAGTCTCTACATGGTCCCTCCTTTCATCTCAGCTCCAAACTTTGTTTCTGTAACTCCTTCCATGGGTGTTTTGTTCCCACTTCTAAGGAGGGGCATAGTGTCCACACTTCAGTCTTCATTTTTCTTGAGTTTCATGTGTTTAGGAAATTGTATCTTATATCGTGGGTATCCTAGGTTTTGGGCTAGTATCCACTTATCAGTGAGTACATATTGTGTGAGTTCCTTTGTGATTGTGTTACCTCACTCAGGATGATGCTCTCCAGGTCCATCCATTTGGCTAGGAATTTCATAAATTCATTCTTTTTAATAGCTGAGTAGTACTCCATTGTGTAGATGTACCACATTTTCTGTATCCATTCCTCTGTTGAGGGGCATCTGGGTTCTTTCCAGTTTCTGGCTATTATAAATAAGGCTGCTATGAACATAGTGGAGCATGTGTCCTTCTTACCAGTTGGGGCTTCTTCTGGATATATGCCCAGGAGAGGTATTGCTAAGCCTCGACAGATTCTTAACCCTTTTCTTGTTCATTCATTTGCCTCAGGCGTAACCTTTGGCTCTTTCTGACCCTCTCATCTCTGCTTTGTGGCTGTTGCACTGTGTGTGTGATTACATATTTGTTTATTTGGACATTGTCTCAGCTGTCTTGCAGGTTTGTGGCACACATTTGGATTTGGTTCTGTGTCTTTCTTCCTATGTTTTTCTTTTTGTTAAGAAAAACATTCAAATTTCTGACCTGGGTTAATAGTGAATTTTGAATAGCCTTCCATTGTTTAAATGCGGCTTTGCGAGAGAAGGAACACCTGTCGTTTTGCTATGTGTAATTTTCTGGAAGAAAAGTGTCTCCATAAAAGGTACATTTTAGTCTGTTCTGCAGGGGCCAGATTGAGTGTCACTAAGCCCCCAGCATGTGTGCCTGTCATTATTTCAGCTGTGTATTAGGAACCATGTCCTTGGGAAAAGAGTCAGTGGCTTTGAGAACTGACCCTCCCTGGTTATATACCTGCCTGCTCAAGGACGACAGTGTATCACATGTGGGCCCAGAAGCCTTGTAACACAGTGTAGTCCACACTGGTTTGATACAATAGGGAGTCCCCACTAGCTCTGTCCTTGAATATGTTAGTGATACTATAGACTCACACAGAGGACACTATACTCAGAATTAAAAAAAAAAAAAACCCTTGTCTGGGTCATAGCTTTAAGGAGCGGAGGGGTTTCATTGAAAAATGAACTGAATTTAGATTGATATTGACCATTCTGGTTTAAAATTGAAGAAAAAAAAGAAAGAAAGAAACATTTAGATGAATGATTTATCTTGCACGCTCCCTCAGAAAACACTTTTAGGTCTGCAATAGACCATAATTGCAGGAGACTCTTGTCCTGAGTGTATCGATGTGAGGAATGTCAACATTAAATGAATGAAGGGCTTTTAAGAAGCCCATTATAAGCACTTACCCGGAAAATGCCATTCCTATTAGAGACTGAGTTAGGGGCTCTGCTTCCTCACTGGAGCGTGAAGGGTGCCATGTGGTGTTCCCTAAGGGTCCCTTCCCAGCATCCAGTGTGGATCGCTTCCTGTTTTATCTGGTGCTGTGTTTCCAGATGAAATGAGTACATCTGTCTTGTTTTAAGAATCATGTTAAAATGTAAAGACTGAAAACCAAACAAAATTAGCATATTTTAATTCATCTAATAGAATATTGGGAGTCTGGAAGAGTAGGACTTGGACTTAATTATAGTTGTAACCAGAAAAATAGATGCCAGTTCTCGGATTGTTTCCTTGTCCCTCTCTTGCCTATTTTTATCAATATTTTTCTTCTGGACTCAAAGTATTAGCATCTGGCTCAGCTTTTAATATAAAAAATTTCCAATTAGATTGTCATGGCTTCATATTTATTCATGAGAAGAAATCTAATAAACAGAAATCATAACATATTGATGCCTTGTGGAAGAGAACTTTAAAATAGGCCATCTGGCCCAGGCAGGATGGAGAGCCGAGGATTTGAATCAATTCAAGACTCTGAAGGAAGCTATATCACCATCAAATTTTTAAATATTTTATTATATACAATGCATATAATATTTATATATTTGTCATATATTATATGTAATATTTATATATCAAACACATTTAAAGTTTACCCTGTGTTGAGCTCTTAACAGCAAATCTGGATTAATGTGACCTCTTGCTTAAATAACTTTTGTCTGAATTGATACCAATTACAATACCATATACTTAGGAAAAGTCAAAGACAGTGGCAGCCAAGGTGGTGTTTGGCCTGAAAGCACTGGTTTGGGCTGTGGGAGCTAAGGGAAGAGATTTGTCACACATACGATGCAATGCCCTGAGGTAGAAGATAGCAAGTGACTTGCATTCCTGAAGAGGAGAGAAAAGGGCACACAAGAAAGGCCTGTGCTAGATCTGGTCTGGAGAAACAAGGTAACCTCAAGCCCAGGAAAGGTATGAAGAAAAGGGTAGAGTTGAGAAAGAGCCTAGATTCAAACTGTAGTGTGGGGCAGAGCTGAGTGGAGCTGGAGGTTCACACCTGCCTTTCTCCTTTCTCTTAGATCACCCCGATTCTTAGTTGAGCATAAAGTACCTCAGCTCACTGCAGTTTGGCCTCCATGCCCACTGCTCTTTGTACCCAGTTCTAGCTGATAATGCCAGCTACACTTGTCTTGCCTGCATGGTATTTGTTTGAAACATTGGCCATTGTAGATCCCAAGTTACATTTTTTGGCTCATCTCCCACTACTTTTGACTCCAAAGTTTATTACAAGACACCGGAGAGTACAAAACTGGATCTAAATCACTTTAATTCTCTTGAGTGAGGGAAATTAGTTGATATCTCAGCTGCCTCACATCCCCAACCCATTTAAAGACAGGGTTTCTGAGTGAAGTGGTTCTGAGGATTAACAATGAAGATAATAGGCTGCAATAAATGACTTGGTAGATGACAGGAAAATTGGTTCCTTTTCCCAGTCCTATCCTCCTGATTACATATTCCTCCATCTTGGGGCCCCTCATCTCTCTTTATGTATCACAGTCCTAACTACCCTGTATGCTTTGTTATGCTACTGTTTCTGTGTTAGATCCTGAGGGTTAGTTTTTGACAGCTCAAAGTTGCTACGATCCATTGGCAATTTGCTCCTGTTTGTTTCCCCCATGGGATTTTGTATTTTTATTTTTTTGATGTCATAGCTTGTGCCAAGCTTCCAGAGTGATCTCATAGTATTGGGTTTTTTTCTTTCCTTTTTATTTATTTTGTCTTAATGATAACCACATGCTGCAAATTTCTTAATCTTTTCCCTCTAGCTTTTACTCTCCCCCTGTGCCTTCATTGTAACCAAGTGCACCAAAAGACTAGAAAATGTCTCCAGTTGACCACCCACAGGCTCTTAGAAGCCATACGTGAATCTTCTCACACACCACCTCCCACATAGGGTGCCCTCTTCCTGTACACAGAATGGTAGCTCTATTGTCACAGTCCACCTGGTCCCAGAAGCAGAAACATGGCGGCCTCCATTCCTCCCTGTGAATAATCTGCCACATATCAATTTGCCTGTCTCTTAAGTGTTCCTCAGATTCATTCCCCTTTCTGTACTATGTGCTGTTGCTTAGCTTTCAGCCTTGTTCTCTTTAACCAAATTGAACACTGTCAGACCATGATTCTGCCACATTGACCAGAGAAAGAATCAAACCTATGACTTCCTTTCATTCACATCATGTGTAGCAATTGGAGTATTTGCTCACGGCATGGCTGCTGCAAATACAGTCCTTTGGGTTCACTTAGAGGTGGCTTGCAACAGCCTGAAAGAGTAGGAAGTGCAGGATGCATAGCAGGGATGGTGGGTGGGTCTTTAGCATGACAAACAAGATCTTCCTGCGCCTTTCTCTTTAGCCCCACACTGCTGTGTTGCACACTTGGCGCTGGTAGCTCTTCTGTTCTCTTGCTTGGGTTCAAGCAGAACCACTTCCCTGTAGCTGTCTTGGGAAGCCTGCAGTAATACCTACATCCTTAGTGTGTGAAATGTAGGCGTCAGACGGCTAAGTAAGGCTGAATGGTTTGTTTGTTTTTTAATGTTGACTGGTTTTTTTTTTGGGGGGGGGGTGTCACAAAGATGGTGATTCAGCAGTTATGAGCATATACTATTCTTGAAAAAAACAGTTTGATTCCCAGCATGCACAGAAGGCAGCTCACAACTGCCTCTAATTCCAGCTCCAGGGGATCTGAGGTCTCTGGCCTCTGTATCTGCACTTATGTGCATGTATTCACACAGAGACACATACATGTAATTAAAAGTAATTTTAAAACAATAAGGCTTTTAATTGACAAAAATTGCATTTTTATCAAGTCCAACCGGACACATTTTGAGCTATGTACATTTTAGAATGCTAATTTTGAGTGTTCTTTCTGTAGTCTCCTGTGGGCATGTCCCTTCTGAAACAATAGATTCTTATAACGTTGCAGTTCTGTGTCTGCCTCGCATATGACAGTGGATCCCATTAGAGCAAATCTAACGCCTCATTTAGCTTGGACTCCAAAATAATAGTGCCTTTCCTATAGTGTATGTTGTGTATGGAACTGTACTGAATTAAAATAAAGACAGAGACCAGTCTGTTTTGTAAATGTACTTTGCTTTCTTGACATTTTAATTTGATCGATGAGCATACTCAGTATTGTGTGAATGCGAAAGCATTGTCAGTAACTGAACTTGCGGAAGCTAGTAGACTTGGAGAGTTTTGAGCAGAGGACTAGCATGATGAAAGTGGTATTTAGGGAAGATTGCTCCATAAACAAGCTTTTGTTATTGGTTTAAGCCACCACAGCATGGGTAGTTGAGGGTATCTGGCTAGAGCAAGTACCGAAAGGCACAGCTTTCAGAGTAGTTTGCTCTGGGCTTTCCTTTCCACAGTTGCTCAAGTTGGATGTAAGTTACTGAATGTAAAAGAGAATGCCAAAGTCATTTTTACTTTTGAACAAAGCATCTTTCTAGAAAACACCTTAATAAGCCATCTTCATACTACCTATGAGAAGTATTTATAGTGAATTTTGGGGAAGTAGAGTTTGTGTGTATGATATTTTAAAAATAAATTTATAAAAGCAGAATCCGTAGCACTAGCCCAGTCTTCTAGTCAGTAAAGTGTTTGTTTTGATATTATTGTTAATTATGAAGAAAGCATTCTGGCTTGGTTTCCCATCCTAGGCTGCTTTGTGGCTTAGCATTATAATTGTAGTGTTGTGGTTTGCCTGACTCCCAATCCATTTGCATTTTGTACTTTACTCATGTGACTGTTTCCTGGTTAAAGTTTATCCTCCATTTGTTTTGAACCATGTCACTCTGCTTTATTCTGCATATTATCAGCCATTATAAACGTCTCAACTGATAGTTGCTTTATTTTTTTAATTGCAGGAATATGACTCACTGATTAAAGAGGACGTTTCCAAATACTTTTTCACTTTTAGCTGTGTATTATGGATACTAAGGAAGAGAAGAAGGAACAGAAGGAACGGAAACAGAGTTATTTTGCTAGGTAAGCATTTATTTTCCAATATTATATCAGTGCAGTGCTTTAAAACACTAACAAAGGAGAAGACTTTGACCTGGAGAACTACTTGGCCCTTTGTGTTCTGTGTGATTGTTCAGTATCCTCCACTTTGACCTTTGTAAATGACCCCCTTCTACTTTTGGTGGTTCTCTGAGACTACAACCTCTCAGTGTATAGCAGGCTGGTGCTGTCTCGCAGGATGCTTGGACTTTTGTTTTAACTCTAGGTTCTTAGCTCCTGCTGGTCAGGAACTCAATTGGCTGGGCACTCATGTAAAATCTTTATAGAGAATCACTGCTAAGAAGCATGTGTTTCAGAGATGGACTAAACGAGACAATTTCACTAGAGTCTGCATCTTCGGCTTGTCACAGGCTCAAACTGTTTGGCTGCCACTGCTCATAATTAAGTGATCGATAACGCTGTTGGCCTCAGAGCCACCCTACGTTTCGAGTACTCATTATTATGGGCGGGCTTAGTATGCCTAAGAGCTGAATTTAGCCTTCTTCAATCCCCAACCCTCACTCTATGCTCGGAAACATGCACTTCCTGTTTACTGAAATATAAGCCTTGGAACTAAAACCAAAGGATTATTTGGTCAATATATTTATCCAGAAATAAGTTGTGTTTTAGACTTTTAATGGGATAAAAATAATAGATTGAAACCTTACAATGCATGAGTGCTTTAGCTGTACAACCTCAATATAAGCCCTGGACGTAGGTTGTTTTATCTTCATTTTACAAACAAGGCATATAAGACTCAGAAAATGTTTCATCTACTTCATGCAACTCCAGAGTCAGTATTCAAACACAGGCTGTCTCCAAAGGACCCGCCCCATTCAGAATAATAAATCACAAATTGGGCAATTAGCAAAGGAAGAATTGAAGTATTTACTATAGCAGAGTATTTCCTCCTCTTAGGACTATAACAACAAAATAGGGGAAGGAAGAAATCAACCATGTGATAGATGAGCCATTAGAAAAATAGTATGTTCAGGGTAAGGACTGTCTTAACTCTTTGTTTTGACATAACTGGCTATTGCCTTATAGACATTTGTAATAGTAGAGAAATCCTGTATCCTTCAGTCACTTCCCCCCTTACATGTTTCACATCTAGGAAACTGACATTGATGTGGGATGCTGCCTCGTGTGTGTGTGTGTGTGTGTGTGTGTGTGTGTGTGTGTATGTGTGTGTGTATGTGTGTGTGTGGTGTGCATATTTAGTTACACGTCTTGTGATTATATTTATTTGGCAAGTAGAGTATCACAGTTAACATCTACTGGTGTTAACTGGTAACTATTGTAACTGTGTTTATTTCCCAGACTCTCCCTGACACCTTTTTAACTATTTAGTGGATTCTTAGACTCAATTTCTCAATCCAAGACTACAATATAAATGAAATCATATACCATATAACCTTTGGTAATTAGATTTATTTTCCCCTCTGTGATTTACTTGTGATCTATCCAAATTGTTGCATGTATTGGTTACCAATAATTTATTCCTTTGTGTTAAATGATTTTGTTCCATTGATGGACAGATGTTAACTTTTTAGTTGTTTTTCCATTGAAGAACATCCCCCACCCCCACCCCTGGTTTGGGCTGTTCATAAACAAAGCTTCTTATTACCACCAGTCTGCAAATTTTGTGTGAACACAAGTTTTCATTTCTCTAGGTTAAATACTCAATTCTTGGGTCAATAATACATTAATATTTTACCTTATAAGAAACTGCCAGTCTTTTCAGAATGAATAGTTGTATCACATGACATTCCCGCCAACCATGTATGAGTGGTCCTGTTTGCACTGTCGCTAGCATTTCATGGAGTCAGCACTTACTTTAGCCGTTTCAATGAGTATGCAGTAAGAGGTCATTGCAGTTTCAGTTAATACCTGATGAACATTCTGTATACATTACGAGTGTTCATAAGTACACTGCCACCTCTGGATCTTCAGTGAAATTTATCTGCATGGCTTTCTCCCATGTTTTAATTGAATCTCCTGTTTTTTACTGTTGAATTTGGGGGCTTGTCACACATTTTACGTATAGTCTTTTATGGGATGGACAATTTGAAAATATTCTGTTACAGCTAGTAGTTTGGGTTTGCTTTTCTGTTTGTTTTTTTGTTTTGTTTTTTTTTTTTTTTTTTTGTTTTCCTTTTAGTAGAGCACAAGTTTTAAATTTTGTTCTGGCTCAGTTTATCAGCTTCTGCTTTTGTGAGTTGTGCTTTAGGTGTCAAGGGTGACATTTCTGTCCCTGTCCTAGATTCTAAAGATATTCTTTTCTGCTTTATTTTCTAAAGGTTTTTAGATAATATTTTGTTTTATATTTAAGGGTTTATTACATTTTGAGCTGAATTTTGTTTGAGATGTAGAATTCAAGCCAAAGTTCTCGGGTTCTTGGCCCTTCTTTTTCCCTTCTCTCTACTGGTGCCCTGTGCAAACAGTTCTAAAATTGCTTTCCTAGTCTGGCTACAAAGGGATCTCCACATCCCAATACTAACCTGTTTGATGATGAACAACCTGCTCCATGTTGCCTTCTTGTCCTGTAACTGTGAAGAGAGCCCCTTCAAAGCACACAGACCCACACAGGGAAAAAGCTTTACAGCTCATAAGCATCCACTCATTTGTGATGTGCATGCACCTTGTCCTCTTCTGAAAGACAGTCAGAGGAAAACCATGCTGGAAGTGCTTTGGTGTGAGCTCAGCAGTTTCCTGGGTACATCAAGGTGAAACATCACTGGGACCTTAAGACAAATTAACAGATTTGGTATGAGGAAATGTAGACAGCAATGGGCAAAGGAGAGAGGCAGACAGAGAAAGACATACAGAGATATAGAAAAAGACAGAGATACAGAGAAAGGAGGAGAATCGGGAGACACAGAAGAGAAAAGAGGAGGAAAAGAGAGAAAAAGAAGAGGGAAAGAAAAATAAGAGGGAGGGAGGGAGAGTAAAGATGGAGAGAGAAAAAGAAAAGGGGGAGGAAGGGAGGGGAGAAAGGTCACCTTGTAGTTTAGCTATATAATGAAACCCATAAATGGTGACCCTGCAAAATTTAAAACAACCCCCCAGAAAAGAAGAAAGGAAAAAAAAAGAAAAGAGAAATAAAAAGGAGCTCCCCGCACCCCCGAGTCTAAATCTTTCCAAATGCTTCCTGATGAAACTGGAATTGTTATAAGGAGGAATTGCCCAATGGAACTTACTTGAGAGCCAGTTTCTGGCCACACAGGCGAATTTTTCTGGGGCAGTGTACTCAAGGGCAGTCCAAGCAAGGCCAAGTAATCTCTGGAGAAACACAAAGTCAGGCCAAGGGCAAGGCCAAATTGATGCAATCCCAGTCTTTCTCTAAAGTCAATTACATACTTTCCTTAAAGCTCCTCTTGTGCTCAGAGAAGAGTAAAGGCAAGGACTGTCTTGCTCTGCTCACCACCACTGTATGTATCTGAGGGCCCAAACTCCTTTCAAACCATTTTCCTTCTTTCCAGTTAGTAAATAGTCACTGGGGTTCTTTTGTGCTATGTTATCATGGGGTTTCATAAGCATTGTATGACTTTGTTTGGTAAATACACTTTTACCAAACCTCTCCTTCATTGATGTGCCTTTCACTTACAGCAAGGTTAAATTTAAGAGTCTACCGTAAACCAGCATACTGCCATGAGCTTGGAATCCCAGCTCCTGAGAGTCTGAACGAGACAGAAGTACACAGACGAAGGAGGGGCTCAAGTTCAACAGGAACTTGGACTTCATAGTGAATCCCAGATTTAGTAAATTTTTAAAAATTTATACTTCAATAATCCTGTATTGAATAGTTATTTGAAATCTAAGTGGGACAGTGGATTCCCACTGGTTGTATTTACTCTGCTTAAGTCCTTGCAAGCTTTTAGGATGTCCGACCTTGGCCACCTGGTTTTTAAGGACTTCCATAGAATTGTTATTTAGTGAGATTGGATGATTCTTGGGACCTTTCCTCATATTTTTGCAAAGGATTTGTAAACTCAAATATATTATCTCTACATTTATTATCGCCTTGATCCTTTATTTTTTGTTTGTTTGTAGAACATGATTTTAATATTTTCAACTGTTAATATTCAACAAACAAAATCGTTATTTTTAAGATCCATTTTGTTGTTATGTCTCCCTTTTCATTTTAGATTTTATTAATTTGAGTTTATCTATCTTGTTGATTTTTCCCAGCTTCTGATTTTGTTGATTCTTTTTATAGTTCTTTTTGTTCCTATTTGGTATGATTATTTCCTGCCATCTACTCCTCTTGGGTGTATTTGCTTCTTTTTGTTCTAGAGCTTTCAGGTGTGCTGTCAAGCAGCTAGTGTAAGCTCTCTTTAGTTTCTTTATGGAGGCACTTGGAACTATGAATTTTCCTCCTACCACTGCTTTTATTGTGTCCCATAAGTTTTGGTATGATGTGTCTTCATTTTCATTAAATTCTAAAAAGCATTTAATTTCTTTCTTCCTTGACCAAGTTATCATCATTGAGTAGAGTGTTGTTCAGCTTCCATGTGTATGTGTGCTTTCTGTTGTTTTTGTAGGAATTTAAGACCAGCCTTAGTCCGTGGTTACCTGATAGGGTGCATGGGATTATTTCAATCTTCTTGTATCTGTTGAGGCCTGTTTTGTGACTGATTATATGGTCAGTTTTGGAGAAGGTACCATGAGGTGCTCAGAAGAAGGAATATTCTTTTGCTTTAGGATGAAATGTTCTATACATATCTGTTAGATCCATTTGCTTCATAACTTCTCTTAGTTTCACTGTGTCTCTGTTTAGTTTCTATTTCCATGATCTATTGATGAGAGTGGGATGTTAAAGTCTCCCACTATTACTGTGTGGGGTACGGTGTGTGCTTTGGGCTTTAGTAAAGTTTCTTTTATGAATGTGGGTATCCTTGCATTTGGAGCATAGGTGTTTAGAATTGAGAGTTTTTGGTAGATTTTTTTTCCTTTGACCAGTATGAAGTGTCCTTTCTTATCTTTTTTCAGTAACTTTTGGTTGAGTGTTGATTTTGTTTGTTTGTTTGTTTGTTTTTGTTTTTCGAGACAGGGTTTCTCTCTATAGCCCTGACTGTCCTGGAACTCACTTTGTAGACCTCAAACTCAGAAACCCGCCTGCCTCTGCCACCCGAGTGCTGGGATTAAAGGTGTGCACCACCATGCCTGGATGAGAGTTGATTTTATTTGATATTAAAATGACTACTCAATCTTGTTTCTTGGGACCATTTCCTTGGAAAATTGTTTTCCAACCTTTGACTTTGAGGTAGTGTATGCCTTTGTCACTGAGGTGTGTTTCCTGTATGCAGCAAATTGCTGGGTCCTGTTTACATATCCAGTCTGTTAGTCTATGTCTTTTTTGAGGAATTGAGTCTACTGATATTAAGAGATAGTGAGAAAAATGATTCTTACTTCCTGTTATTTTTGTTACTAGAGCTGGAATTACATTTGTAACTGTCTCCTTTTGGGTTTGTTGAAAGATTAGTTTCTTGTTTTTTCTAGGGTATAGTTTCCCATCTTGTATCTGTGTTTTCATTCTATTTTCCTTTGTAGGGCTGGATTTGGGGAACAATATTGTATACATTTGGTTTTGTCATGGAATATCTTTTTTTTCTCCTTCTATGGTAATTGAGAGTTTTGCTGGGTGTAGTAGCCTGGGCTGGCATTTGTGTTTTCTTAGGGTCTGTATAACGTCTGTCCAGGATCTTCTAACTTTCATAGTCTCTGGTGAGAAGTCTGGTGTAATTCTGATAGGTCTGCCTTTATGTTACTTGACCTTTCTCCCTTACTGCTTTTAATATTCTTTCTTTGTTTAGTGCATTTGGTGTTTTGATTTTTATGTGACAGTAGGAGTTTCTTTTCTGGTTCAGTCTATTTGGAGTTTTGAATATTTCTTGTATGTTCATGGGCATCTCTTTTTTTAGGTTGGGGAATATTTCTTCTATAATTTTGTTGAAGATATTTACTGGTCCTTTGAGTTGGGAATCTTCACTTTCTTCTGTATCTATTATCCTTAGGTTTGGTCTTCTCATTGTGTCCTGGATTTCCTGGATGGTTTGCATTAGGATCTTTTTGTATCTTGCATTTTCTTTGACTGTTGTGTCAATGTTTTCTATGGTATCTTCTGCACCTGAGATTCTCTCTTCTATCTCTTGTATTCTGTTGGTGATGTTTACATCTATGACTCATGATGTCTTTCCTAGGTTTTCTAACTCCAAGGTTGTCTCCTTTTGTGAGTTCTTTATTGTTTCTATTTCCATTTTTATATCTTGGGTGGTTTTGTTCATTTCCTTCGCCTGTTTGATTGTGTTTTCCTGTAATTGTTTAAGGGATTTTTGTGTTTCCTCTTTAAGGGTTTCTGTTTACCTGTGCTCTCCTGTATTTTTTAAAGGGAGTTATTTATGTTCTTCTTAAAGTCCTCTATCTTCATCATGAGAACTGATTTTAGATCTGAATCTTGCTTTTCTAGTGTGTTGGGGTATCTAGGACTTGCTATGGTGGGAGAATTGGGTTCTAATGATGCCAACTACCCTTGGTTTCTGTTGCTTATGTTCTTATGTTTGCCTCCCTCCATTTGATTATCTCTAGTGCTACCTGCTCTAGCTATATCTGACCGGAGCCTGTCCTTCCTGTGATCCTGGTTGTGTCAGAAGTTCTCTGAGGTCAGCTGTCTCTGTGATCCTGTGATTCTGTGATCCTGAGATCCTCAGTATGTCAGAGCTCCTGGGAGTCAAGATGCCTTTGGGACACTAAGGTCCTGGTGTGAACAAGCTCCTGGCATCATGGGATCCTGTGATCCTGTGGTCCTGGGTGTGTTAGAGCGCCTGGGGAGTTGTTCCTCCTCTGGGTGTTGTGGGACTGGCTGAGCAGTTCGCCCACAATATCTTCTCTGCCCCTTTATCCTTAAACATGTCTCGAAAAAGTAAATGAAAGCCTAGGCATGATCATGCACACCTGTAATCCCAACACTCAGGATGCAGAGGCAGCAGGGTTCCTACATGTTTCATAACAGTCTGTCTACATAGCAATTCCCTAGCCAGACAAGACTAGTACAATGAGACTCAGTCTCATAAAGGAAGGAAGGAAGGAAGGAAGGAAGGAAGGAAAGGAGGGAGGGAGGGAGGGAGGGAGGGAGGGAGGGAGGGAGGGAGGAAATACAAAAAGAAAAAATAACCTCAAAACATAAATAACAGATGTAAACAAAACTCACCAAATGACGAATACAATTATTAAACAAATGTATTCCTTGTTCTGCTGTTCTCTGGGATGATATTTAAGTATGGTGATCCTGCGTGCCTGCCTTTCCATTGTTAAAATGCGGATATTTCTTACTTTTTTTGCCAAATGGACTCCCCCACTCCCATGTTTATTTGATATTGTTTGCACCCTGTGATTTTCATGTTTGTTCCTGTGTGTATGTGTGTACATATGTGCCTGTGCATGTCTCTGTGTGTGTGTGTGGTGTTTGTGTGTGTGTGTGTGTGTGTGTGTGTGTGTGTGTGTGTAATGTGTGTGGCATGTGAGTGTGAATGTTTTGTGTTTGTGTGTGCTACATGTGTGTATTTGTATATATGTGTTGTGTGTAGTGTTTATATATGTGGTATGTTTGCCTATATGTGTGTGTTGTGTTGTATGTCTGTAGTGTGTTTGTGTGATATGTGTGTGTTGCATGTGCATGTATGTGTGTGTCTGTGTGTCTGTGTATGTATGTGTGTTATTAAGGATTGTTCCCAGGATCTCCAGTATTCTAAACATACACACTACTACTAAACTCTACCTCAAGCCCATCTTTAAATGTTTTGTCAGGACTGATGACCTGAATTTGAGAACCATGATAGGAGAGACTGCGTACCTCCCACAGTTTGTTCTCTTACCTCCTGACAAGTGCTGAGACATGGACCTGCCCAGACCCATACTTGGGAAAATAAAAAGTGTAAAAGCATTTTGTTTGTTTGTTTATTTTTATTTTTTTTACATTGTTTGAACATATAACGTTTCAGGATCAGGGTTACTTGATGACATTAAACCAAGTGGTATGTTCCGGGAGATTTCTGGACTTTCTGGAAGTTTCCAGGAGGACTATGGGAGGGTTGTGGGAAGACTACAGGAGCGTTACAGGAGGTTTTTTTTTTTTTTTTTTTTTTACCTCTACAAGGTTTGGGAGGTCTGGCAAATAGACCGTGAGTGACTAAGCTCTATAGAACAGTCTGCCTTCCCTAGACTTGCTGGCTCCCAGCCTCCTCTTTGCTTATCATGAACAGCAGAACTGCCCCTCCCTCCCACTCTCTTCTCTTACCTGCCCCTGTCAGGGCCAGCGGTATCATCCCAACCCCCTCTGTCAGCAGCTGCAATGATAGAGGATGCAGAGTAGGAGCACACTTGAGCACCCATTCCCACTCCTGATAACTAAAGCTGCACTCCCACTGCCAACCTCTGCCCCAGCGTTTGCAATCCTGAGCCTCCCAGTTACCGAGGTGTGGCAGTCACTTCAGTAAACAGCCCTGGACAAGTCCTTGAAACGTCCTATACATTTCTCCAGTTGCTAAACACAAATAATACACTGTAAAAATTTTATCGTATCATTTCTTATAACCACTGAGCCATCTCTTCATCAGGCATAGTGGTAACACACCTTTAATCCCAACACACTCAGGAGCCAGAGGCAAATGGATCTCTGTGAGTTTGAGGTCAGCCTGGTCTACATAGTGAGTTCCAGGATAGCCACAGCTACATAGTGAGACTCTATCTTGAAAACAAAGATACATAATATATATCCACTTCTTTCTTAAAGATTCATGGTAAATTTTCCCATTCCAGTAGAGAGAAACCAAGAGAGCTGTGTAGAGAGGAAAATTTCCTGGTGCACTGAATGAATGCTGAGATCGTTAATTCCAGGCCTTCCTCCAATGGCTGCCTGCACTTTGATCCTCAGCAGGTCCTCATCCCCACAGGCTGGTCTCATCTGGTGAGCTGCTTCTGTTGTTGAGGTCAGGGAGGGAACTCTTATAATCCAAATTAAAATCACGAGCTTCCCAGAGACACTTAGGTAGTACAGTTAGGTAGAAAATTATAAAGTAGAATTATATTGTTCAAAGGGCCTTGAGAAATCTGAGTTTCACATGTATTTAATGGTCGGGCCCTATGCCTATGAGGCAAAAGTATTAATGATATACTTCTGGTTTAACCCCAGGGCACTGTATAGTCAGTGACTAGTAATCAAAGTCACTGTTATACATTAGGGAGGCATGCCTGAGTTGTAGCCTCTCTGCGCTACCAGGAAGATGCTGAGGTAGCAGGAGGGTAGGACTTGTTATTTTTATCTGTGATCACCATCTTTTTCCAGGACTCATTGTAACTATTACTGTCTTACTCCATGCCTTTATGTAAGAAAGGCTTGGGAAAATGGATCCATATAATCTTTATACCAAACATCTGATAAATACAGATCTTTATTCCTGATTGGGATTTGGCTCTTACATAAATTGGGACCTATGTTAATTTAATATCAGGTTGGCAAAAAAGCAACATCTCAGCCCACTATTGTCTGTTCCCATCCAGAGCTTTTCCTTCACAACCCTGCTCAAGGCCACATGGCACCTTTTGGCTAAAGGTATCTTGTGAAACACAGTTTTTTAAATTGTAGGCATATCCCACATTCATGAATGTGAGGGTCTTGAAAAATTTGGCACCAAGAAAAGGTTTCCCGACATAGAATGAACAAAGTGTAACTGTAAATCAAACTTAAAATGAGTTCTGGGGAGTTTTTGAGTGGCTGACCGTGCTCTGTTACACAGCCTCCCTGCAGCCTTGGATCTAAACACATAGCACATGGGTGTATACTGTGTATACTGTATACTCAGTGCTGGGCACTGTTGCCTAAAATACCTCAGCTCCTATTTGAGACTACAGTATGCTGTGAACTGTAGCATGTTTACTGTATATACAGGTGCTCTGTTTTTGTAGAAACACAGTTTAATTATAGAAAACAAAGATTACAGTATTTCTCTACTCTTATTCCTTAGCATCTAAGTATCAAGTTAGTTAGTATGTCTAGATTTTACTGTGTTATAATGTTTGTTTTTTAAAAGTATTATTATTATTATAATTATTACTAATGTACATATGTATATGCTCCATATGAGTGAAGAGGACAGAGGGATATCAGGTCTCCTGGAGATGGAGTTACACGCAGTTATAAGCTTCCAGGTGTGGGTGCTAGGAATTGAACTCAGGTCATCTCTGAAAATGATATATGTTCTTAACCACTGAGTCATCACTCCAAACCATAATGCTTGATTGTTTTAAAATTGCAGTTTGAATTGCTGAGCTGAGTTTAACTTAAAAAAAATTATATGGATCTAATCTTGGGCCTAAGATAGAATGTACAATATAATAGTTTCTGTGATAGCCTTAAACATACTCGTGTCCTTTGTGCTGTGTATTTATGAAGTGACATTTTCAGCCTTGACAATAATAAAATAAAAAATGTGGGTCTTTTCTGAAGAATATTAGAAATGGTAAATGTTCAATTACCAGCTAAGAGTTATTTATTTATATAAAAATAAACAAATTCATTTATCTCATTAATATACAAAGTTGCCTTCCTCTGTAATAAATGACAAATTATACAAATGCCAAAATTATTTTAAAGTGAATGGATGACTTATTATCAGTGAATGTTTAATCTGTACTTGTGCTTTATAATACCTATATATCCAGGGTCACATACAAGTTTCTCAGGTCAAAAGAATAATATTATATGTAGGAAAAGTTTGAAGAGTTCTTTTGTAGGTTAAATCAGGCTATGTAACTTGCTGTTCCTCATACTGTGGGTGGAACAGTCATCCATGGGGAATCCTGGCAGCTTAAAACTATCTTAACTCATTGTAAATTAAAATGGAAAAAATTCACTCTAGCTTCTAGAACTTCAAGTTGTTTATAAAAGACCTTTGGACAGTATTTTGTTTGTGCTCTGAAGATATCCTGTACTATGTTTAACCAAGTAACTCCATCTATCATATTGTTACTATTAGTGTATTAACCAACCACAGTGATAGGAAACCCTGGCTGCATATTTCACCTCTGTGACAGGGTTTTGAATCCAATCGTCGTCAAAGTGCCTGGTTTCTCATAATAGACATGAACACAGAAATATACCTGACACAAGTTCTGACTGGCTATGCTGCCAGATTGGATGAGGACAAAGGGGCATGCTCTTCCTCCGCACATCCTCAGAGCATTATCTGATCCTAGAAAGAGCCCATCATGTGGGCAGAGTGGTGTCACGTGAACTGTTGCCCTTGGAAGCTGAAGTCTGTGGACTGTTTTGTCCTGCTGGCCATCATTTGGCTGCCCGCTTGAAGTTTTAGGAGAAAGTGATTAGCAGCTGGAGTCAGATATTCCTTCAGATCACAGTTTTCCTCTGTATTGATACTTGAAAAGCAAATGACACAATTTTAAGCAGGTGGTCACTGTTAAGTTTATACCTCTTGCCAGTTGGTTTTACTCTGTCAGCTTCACTGTGCTTGCTGCTCCCACAAGATCATGCTCTATGTGAACATTTACTGGTACTTTACAAAGTGCCTTTGCAAACATTTGCTTTATGTGCACGCTAGTCTGATGGGTAGCTTCAATACACGTGATGAATCTATTGTTCGTGTTGCCTGTCGGGTAGCATGCTTGGAGTGACCCACAGCTCGGCCTATGAGGTCTGGAATCCATTCTGCATAGCTCTGAATTGTTTATAGTTTATAGTCCATCTCCTCTCAAAATGCCACCTGCCAGGAGAAGACTCTTAATGGCTTAGTGCTCCTTCCGTGAACTAACATAGTCTTTGGCACATAACCAGTGTTAAATATTTACTGACCACGTGAAAGACAGAATATGTTAAACATCATTTTAAATGGACTATAAATGGATAGTGAGCCTTAGTTTTTATCACCATAAGATTTGCCGTTCTCAGTGATTTTATTAATCTTAAAACTATTAAGAATATTTCATAAGTATTGGTTTCTTTGGCTGGTTCACTAATCAAACTTTTGTGTGCACAGTGCTGCTGTTTACATCTTTATTTTTTCTATCAGACCAGGCAGCTCTTAAGGGAATATTTACAAATTACTACTGTTCATTTCTGGGAAAAAACATCTACACTCAAGTTTGACCTGCTAATGTTTCCTGGAAATCATTAACTTTTTTCTAGTGATTAAAAAGGAGCTTGTGAATACTTAGCTATTTGCAGTTAGAATCATGTGTTTTGCTTCTCTTTAAGGAGCAGGTTGAGCAATTTGATTGAATCCCAAGTGCCATTTTGCTTTTTCAGCTATAGGTTACAACCCACCAGGGAGAGGTAGGTCATGAGTTCAATTCAGTAGATGGAAGCAGCAGTTAAAATCTTTAATTGACACATAACCATATATATTTATGAGGTATAGGGTAACATTTCAATGCATGCATATAATATATAATGATCAGATCAGAGTAACTGACATGCTTATAACTACAAAAATTTATTGTATTTATTTCTTTGTATTCAGAATCATCTCTATTATCCACTTGACTGGTTCTCTTGGAGCCCAGGCTACCTTGAAGCCTGGAGAGTTGAGAATCACCTTGAACTAACAATCATTCTGTCTCAGATTCCCAAATGCTAGGATTATAGGAGTGCTGTACCACTTTGTTTGGCTGGACCTAAGCTTTTGAGAGGCTTCTGTGCTGGTTTCCATAGTGGTTGAATAACTCGTCAGTCCTACCAATGGTGTGTGTGAATTTTCTGTCTTCCATCCTCCCCACTCATTCGCAGTGTGATTGTGTGCTATCTCATTGTGTTTTTTAAATTTCATTTTAATTTTTAAATTTTATGCTTGATGATGTTGGACATTTTTATTTGTGTGCTGTTTGCTTTACTTTTATTTACTTGCATCATGTTTGATGATGCGAGTCACTGGTGTCATCATGCCTGATGGTAGGCACCTTCCCATGTTGAGTCATCTGAAGAGACCCATTGTTTATGTTATAGTTGGTCATTATACATCTGCTTTAGGGAAATGCCTATTCAGATTACTTCTTATTTTTTAACCATATTAACAGATTAGGACATAATGGTTAAAAGTGGGTAACCTGGATGAAGTAGAAATAGTAGTATGTTATATAGTATCAAAATAAAGTTTGTAAAAATTTTCTTATACATATTTTAAGTATACACACATACACAAATGCTAAATCATTTTTATTGTGTACCATGCTTCAACATTTTTACATGGTTTTAGAAGG
Source organism: Mus musculus (assembly GCF_000001635.26). Taxonomy (NCBI): domain Eukaryota; kingdom Metazoa; phylum Chordata; class Mammalia; order Rodentia; family Muridae; genus Mus; species Mus musculus. The sequence goes on along the minus strand of NC_000076.6, from coordinate 30,758,435 downwards.
CCCTTTGGTTAGTATCTTGGGAATGAGTTTGCTTTATACCCAAGTATAAGAGTATTTTTTTTTGAGTGTCTTTGAAATTATTTATCTAATGAGTATTAACATTTGTATCTTCTAAGAATGTTTTCCCACACACACTGCAGCATCATGGCTCTATATTAAGGTTAGCTAAGGGTTAACAACATGTGTATTTAGCCTGAAATCCCAGGTGAGTCTGGATGCTCCACATCTTAGAAGATCAGTAAATTAACCTAACAACCCTCTACCAAACTGTTGTCAGGAAGCCGAGGCTACTTATGCTTTGGGGCCTCCTACAGGTTCCAGTCTATGGAGCTACTTACTAGCCATGGATCTCAGGCATAGGTTTTGTTGTTGTTCTTGCTTTATTTTTTTTTAATGTCTCTAAGATAGATGAGATAGTACTCTGTCCTCGATGAGGTTGTTAAGAGGACTGAGTAAGCTTGGGTTTGTGAGGTGGCTCTTGCAGAGGACTGGATTCAGTTTATAGCACCCACATGGTGGTTCATAACCATCCATAACTCCAGTTCCAGGTGAGCCAACACCTCTGGAGCACAGCAGGTACTTGGTACACACATCCTGAAATACCTGCATGGAGCAAAATCATGCATACACATTTTAAAAATTTTCTAAAAAACTTTAAAATACATGATCTTAAGAACAATACTATTAAAATAAGTGCTTATTGAACTTTGTGTGATGGCATTTGCTTGTAATCCAACATAAGACGGAGAGGTGTGAGTGAGAACTGTGAATTCAGGACCAGTCTGGGTAACATAGCAAGGCATGTCTGATATAAGAGAAACACTTATAAATTCAAGGAATTTATATAATTCTTGAAATTTTTCAAGAAACGTGTTTTTGATGACATTCATTCCAACATGAAATGACACAGATTGTCTGGGAAGATAAGTGTGGTAAGCTATCACCATACCATGATACCTGGGTTCTGTGTGTGTGTGTGTGTGTGTGTGTGTGTGTGTTTATACTCACATGTGCATATTCCTTATGCTTTTGTGTTTCTTTTTTTTTTTTTTTTTAAGATTTACTTTAAAGCTGGGTGTGGTGGCGTATGTCTTTAATCCCAGCACTTGGGAGGCAGAGGCAGGTGGATTTCTGAGTCCGAGGCCAGCCTGGTCTACAAAGTGAGTTCCAGGACAGCCACCCTGTCTCGAAAAACCAAAAAAAAAAAAAAGAAGATTTACTTTAAATCTTAAAATCTTAATGGTTAAGGTCTAAACTTGGTGTGAATGTTTTATCTGTGGCCCCGAAATCACTCTGTTTCTTTACTATGAACTGAGTATTTGTGCTGCTCCTCCTAGACTCCTAAACTAAGTGCTCGATTCCGCAGTATCAATAGGAGGGACCTCTTGTAAGTCATCAGGCTGTGTAATAGGGCTAAGGAGAGTACAGGACAAGAAAGTGCCCATCCATCAACCAGGAAGAGGGCCCTCTGCAGGAGTCAAATTGATCAGCACCTAGACTTTAGTCAGTCATATGAAGGAATAGTTTAAGCAGCACAGTCTAGAGTACTTTTGTTGCAAGCGGCAAATATCATGGAAGACACGTACACATCTGCCACTTTTCACTATTGCCGACACAGTGAGTTTCACTAAAGTAAAATTGGGGTGTGGACCGGAGCTTTGTGCTTCAGCTGAGGAACGTCATAGCTCCCACATGAAACTCAACCACTGATGATTTTAGCAAAAATCTCTTTTCCCCTCTTTTTTTTTTCTTCAAACTCCCTCCATACAATCCACACTAGCCTCAAACTTACCATCCTTCTGCCTCAGCTTTGTGTAAGCATCGGTCTTTCCACCATCCTCATGTCCTAAGTGCTGACTGTGGTCCAGCATCCTGGCTGATGTGGTCCAGACAACTCCCACTTGTGTCCTAGTTGTGATTTAGCATCAGTTGGCTCCCTCTTATCCCCACTGTTTTGATCTCTTCCCCTGATTTCTGTTTCTTAAACTTTGCTCCCTTTTCAAAACCTTACTATATTATATTCTTCAGCATGCTCTTGTTATAGCCTGTGATGTGTATATCACTCTGAAACTCATCCTGAGTTGGGGCCTTACCTCTTGAGGCTGTTCCAGTTTCTTTCTTCTTCTTAGTGGATCTTGAGGGTGTTATGGGCCTAAAGGACCATTCTAAACCTCTCTTGGGACCCTTGACACAGTCATTCTTGGAGTATATCCAGGAATGCTGTTCTTTTCTCTGCCTTGTTTGTAAAGTATTATTTAGTTAGTTCTTTTCAAGTTGCTTGGTTCCTTACAAAAGTCTAGCCCCATGTGCCATACTCATCAGTTGTGAGTGAGTTGTTTGCTATAAATAATAGTTTGTAGATTATTTACTATTTGACAGAGACTGATTTGCATTCTGTATAGCCTCATAATAACACAACGAAGTAGTTTCTGTTATCATCCTTATTGACAAAGGTGTTACACCTTAGATGTGGTATGCTACTAGCTCAAGGTCACATAACTGATTGGCTCTGGATGCAAGTCTCTCAGTCCTTTTATATGACCTCTCTACCACACTTGACTACTATGAATCCATGTTGATTTGCATTTTATAGAACCTTTTAAGTTCAAAGTACAAGGATTAGTAAGAATCACTAATTAAATGATAAAACAATTAAATGTATTTAAGTACTAGATTTGTATATTGTGATTTTTTTTTTCATTTAAAGGTTTACTTAAGAACTTTGGAACAAACTAGAGATGCTATGGTTTTGAAAGAATTGCCTGACACAGCAACAACAGAGTCTTCTGACCTTGTCTTTGTGTGGTTTGACAGCAATTCGCTTTTTGTTTATTTTGTCTGTGTATTCAGTGTAGGATCTTCCAGCTTAGTTGCGTCTGACATGAAAGTGCTGACAGTCTTTAGCTGTGGGGCACTTTTCCTTTGTTTATAGTTCAGTATAGAGATTACATGAACAAGATGATCATGGCTCACATTGAGGGGCCTTATCCGTATTTTACATTTCTATTATATAATGTTCCATCAGACATCTTCATGTCAGTAATAGTACTCTTTGATTACATTCTCTCCTCTTTTCTTTGCCCTTCCCCTCCCGTTAACTGCCTCTCCCGCACAGTTTCACTTCTCCATTTTTGTCCTTTGTTTGTGCATGACTTTATGGATAGATAAAGAGTGTGAGCCACAGATAAGAAATGTCTGGCAGAATTCATTTAGTGTGGTGTTCTCTGGTCTCTCCCTGTCCTTGGTGGTGCACTCTTGTTGAGCACACAGCAGCACTGGCTGCCTGCTTTCACTTTTTCCGTCTCACACCTAAATCAAAACTAAACTGGAATATGTAGCAGGCCAAGTTTAAGGAGACAGATTGGTCCATGATTTGCAAATTTGAAGATGGCAGCAACAGGAAGCACCCATCTCAGTGTTTTGGGGTGGGGTGGGGTGAGGGTGAGTTGAATGAGGAACTTTTATGTTTGTTCTGAAGCAAGGCAGCATCTAGTGTCTGCTGAGGGGAAGGGAAGGGTCTTTGCTCAATAAATTCTATTACTTGCATATGTAACTGATTTTATTTGCAGAAAAGTCATAGATGATTTGGAGTTAGGGAGATGGGGAATATGGCTTAATGGCTGTACAATGAGATAGGAAGTGTTTAGGTACAGAGAATGGTGACCTAGGTTGTTTAGATATGCAAAGCCCTCAGATGCATATGGATTATATAAATAAAAACTTCAAATGTCTCTAAGAGTTTTATTTATTAGAACACTTGGTAAGGTAGATGGACAAGTTGTAACCATTTGAATTTATGAGGTACTGAAAAACGATTTATTTGTGTCTTAAATATTTTCTAAACTAAAGAAAAACATTATGTCCACGAATCATTACTCTAGCTTTTGCAAACATAATTTGACAAGATACTTAAATACATTTAATCATATAGAATACATCTATAGTATGCGACAGAAATGAACCAAAATAGATCCCCTTTGGAACACAGGAAGTCTTTTACATCCAGTAGCAGCTGTGGATGACTTACCTCAGCTCTCATTCCCCTCATTTTCTGCACATGTGAGACTGCCTGGGTTGATTGTGACAACCACACAGAACATATACTTTATACTTTATAGCTACAGGGGGTTTGTTTTAGATGTTACATAACGTGTGATATGAGGCAGATGTACTGGGATGTTTCAGGGTAATTTCGTCAGCCGGAGAAACAGACTGCTGATGGAATTATTGTTTCCAGAAAGCAATTGAACAGATGCTGCTGGGGTCCCTGGTGAAAACAATCTCCATTTTAATGGCTCCATTTTCTCTCTCCTTCCTTCCTTCCTTCCTTCCTTCCTTCCTTCCTTCCTTCCTTTCTTTCTTTCTTTCTCTTTCTTTCTCTCTTTCTTTCTTTCTTTCTTTCTTTCTTTCTTTCTTTCTTTCTTCCTTTTTCTTCTTTTTTCTTTCTGTTTGTCTGTCTGTCTGTCTTTTAAGGGCAAATATTTCCTTTAACTCTGTTGACCCAACAATTTAAAATAGATAACAGGAGAATTTAATTTTTGTTTGTTTGCTTGTTTTGAGACAGGATCGCTCTACATAGCCCTGGCTGACCTGGAACTCACTATGTACACCAAGATAGCCCTGAACTCACAGATCACCTACCTATTCCTCCCAAGTGCTGGAACTAAGGGTGTGTGCCACCACCCCTGGCTGAGAATTGAAAATTTGAAAACCACAACAGCAGATATATATAACTTGGATACTTTTTCTTTCTAGATGTAGGTGTAATGGAGGGGGCAGGGGGAGTTACAGAGATAGCGCAGAGGTTACGAGCACTTGTTGCTCTCACTGCTCTAGCAGAAGATTCAGTTCCGTTCTCAGTGTCAGCTTGACTGCTTATAATCAAATGCAATTCCAGTTTCAGAGCATCCAGTACTCTCTTCTGATATGAGACTTGCACATGGTACACATTCATACATGCAAGCAAAAGACTCATGCATATAAAGGATAAACCTGAAAAAAGATTTAAAAGTGAGTATATTTGAGGTATAAAAATGAGATAATATCTGGGTGGTGGCACATGCCTTTAACCCCAACACCCATGAGGCAGAGGCAGGCAGATCTCTGTAAGTTGGAGGCCAGCCTGGTATACAGAGTGAGTTCTAGGATAGCCTGAGTTACACAGACAAGGCCTGTCTTAAAAAACAACAACACACACACATTAATATATGCGAATACATTATAAATATATGCAAAAATGTTATTTTTATAAGAATATATTTTAATATTTAAAATATTAAGATAATATATAAAATATACATATTTATAATATTTTTATAAAATCTTTAGTTTATGTATGGGTATTTGCTTATATGTTATGTCTCTGTGTAGTATGTGTAGACGTCAAAATAGGGCATCAAATTCTCTGGAGCAGGAGTTAGAGAGGTTGTGAGTGCCATATGAGTGCTGGGGGAAACAATGCTCTTAAACATGGAGCCATCTCTCTAGCCCCTGTTTATAATATCTTTAACAGATCATTGAAATTGTGAAGTGATCAATTGAGTTATGAACCTAACACATATAATCTTTCCTTCTTCATCCTGTTTATTTTAATGCACGGGAGAAATCATTTGCTGTTTATGTTATCTGATGCAACTTAGTTATGTAAGACTCCTTCTAGTTCTTTGACTCAAACAATGTGAGAGTTTGTTAGCATACTACAGTGTTTGGATTTGAAATGTGGCAACATCTGTGTTACAAGGTGAAAGGTCTCCACTACTTGTATGCACTTGTTGTGCCCAGAGGGCACAGTGGCAAGCAAAGCAAACAGGCTCCTTGCTGAAGTTAAATTTCCATAGAGACATTAGGCGAAGCAAAACACAAATGCACTAACCATTAAAATTGTGCTTGCTGTGGGGAACGTAATGGGCTATTATCAAAAGTACTTAGAAGGGCAGCAGGCACTCTACATAGGAGGCATGTTCCAGGAAGAACTCTGGACAGAAATGACACTTAGATGTCATGTGATATTCTTTATACAGGGGACAAAATGTGTCATTAGTGTTTAATAATTTGATTGTGATCAAGAACTCTCCAGGTAATCTTTGGATTTAGAACGAGAGCTCTGGACAGAGAAAAGGCGATCTTTGCCTAGGGGAAATGCTTAGCTGAAAAGGCCATACAAGTGATAAAAAACCATCCTCCTGTGTTTGCAGGGCTGTCAGGGCATCTTGAACAAATGCTTTAGAGGAGGAACATTCAAGAGAGAAGAGATTTGTAAGGACAGTCATGCGAGGCTGCACGGCCATATTAAGTTTAGACTGAATAGCTAGATGTATGGAATAACCATAAGAGGGAACTATAAAAGTTGCAGTTTTGAGAAGGAATCTAATGATATAAGTAGGCATGTGCTAGACTTGGGGTGCTTGTGAGATATCCAGTGGGACCACTAAATTCACAGTTGGATGTGGGAGGCTGGAGAGAAAACCCGGTGGGTTTGGGCTGACATGGAAGCTTAAGAGTTCTTGGCCCCAACCATGGGAGGGATGTGATCATATATACAGAGGGCATAAGTCAGCATAGAATAGAACTGGGGGGTAAGGAACCAAGTTGGAACTTCAGCACTTAGTGGTCTCGTACAGAAAAGGGAAGCAGAAGGAGCCCAAAGGAGGAGGAGTCACAGCAACCACGTAAGCAGAATGTGTCAAAGCGGAAGGAAGGTTCAGCAGTTTAGAAAGCTACAGCAGAGAGTAAATGAAGATGAAGACTGAACCTGAGTTGACATCCTGCAGCTTGACCATGTGTACATGGTAAAGACTAAAAAGCATCCATTAGGACTGTCCATTTGGAAACTGTAGAGATAGCTCCACTGACAGAGTGTTCACTTGCAAGTGTAAGGACCTGAGTTCAAGTAAGAAAAGCCAAGCATGGTGGCAAGCACTTGTAATCCCAGAGCTGGGACACACACACACACACATGCATACACTTACATAAGACACATATGACCCCAGACACACACATATGACTCATATGACCACACACATACATGCACATATATAACTATATAAACACTTGCATACACACACACACATGACTATATACACACACATGGACACAGACACTACACATGACCCCATACACACACACACACACACACACACACACACACACACACACATGACCACATACAGACACACACACTCTTGACTGCCACTAATGAATGAATGAATAAAAGCAGCTCCTGTGTACAGGTGGGAAAAGCCTGTTGTATGTTAGTGGAGTCCAAGATTCTGGGCAATTCTTTTGGAGCCTTGGCTAAAAGGGCAGCCAGAAATTCCTTCCATGCCATGAAGGAGATTATAGAATTCTGAGAAGGATGTTTTTAGGATTGAGGAGGAGGTATGAGATTAGGCTTGTTGGCCAACAGGTACCCTCCATCAGAGAAATCTCTCAGGAAGATTAGAAGACTAGCCTCTCTGTAATGGCATCAATGTTCATCAAGCAGAGCATGTGCCATACAAGATCATTTATGGCCTGGCCATCTTGGGCCTGTAATGTGTTGTATAGCTTGGTGGTATGCAGGTTCTCTGTAGCTACTTGTTCACAGTGCTAGTTGCTTTTAAAATATGTCTGTTCTAAGTCTTCAGGACATCTCCCTGAGGAAGTTGGTTATTGCCTTTCTCATCTTCACAAGCAATGAGCCAAGTTTGATCACACAGTAACTACCACAGTCACACAGCTAGCTAGCAAGCAATATGGCTAGGTCTTCTTCTTACTTTGTTCAACATTGAAGCTTTGACTCCTAACTACTACCTTCATAGTATCTTCCAGATACATTGTCAAAATAGAGAATCCTCCTCCATAGTAGAAAACTTCAATTGTAGTATCTTATGAGAAATTCATTTAAAAATTTTAGTAGCTAAGTTTACAATTCTAAACTCAGAATTTTAATTCTAAAGATTTAATTGTTAGTTTCCAGAAACTTTCATAATTATTATAATATGCCTCATATGATCTGTCTAAAGATGGTTGAAGAATTCCTGTATGTTTCAGTTTACTAAACATCTTTATATGTTTTATAGTTTTATATGTCATTTAAAGAAGTGGATGCATAGTTAATGCTAGGAGTTAGAGCACCCCTGGTAGTATCAACATTTTTTCTTGCTGACAGGCATTTTAAAAATAAATTGGCAATTTTATAAACTGGTTTTAGTATATAAGTGTTTTAGTGGAATCTGTTATAGATGAGTACCAGTGTTTCATGTCTACTTCAAGTGGAGTCTGTGCTCTTGATGGTACTTGTGGCAATGCTGGTGTAGCAATGAGATGCCTCTTGAGAACGCCATGAGCCTGTTGCATCGTTCTCTTCTTGGAACTGAAAGCAGCCGGCCAGCAGCAAACCTGTTTCTTCATGTTCATATGAGCAACACACAGTGAAATACTTGTGTCTGCTCAGTTCTGATAACAGCAGCTTATTTCTTTCCCTGAATACAGAGCTCTGGGTATCTCGAGGACATTTCATGAGCATGGTGTTTCTCTGTGTGTTATCTTTAGGGGAAGAGTAGCAGTACCCAGTGATATGACTAGTAGATGATGCTCTGTGGAGTCTGGGAAGTAAGAAGAGATGGCATTTTCTAAGTCTCAGGCTCATGTCAGCTGCCTACTTTATTGGTGTTTCCCTACTTTTCTAATACAGGAACCATGCCTAACTTCAGAATCACAGTCCTTAGTTGAAAAACCTTGTCTAGTCTACCTTGTGACGACTGGAGTTTCCATTACACCACAATAGGCCTTTTCCAGCCCAGACTTGGCTTTGTGATGTCCCAGGGAACTCCCCAACTCCCTGGTTCCTTATTTGAAAAATTCTCATCTGTAGAAAGATTTTTCAGATTTTAGTTAAATAAGACATCTTCATGGTCTTATTGAGACCTTGGCATGCTATTCTGTGAACTCCATCCCACCTGGCAGCACTGTCAAAATCATGCCTACAGTAGTGTGCCCTTATTTAAGTACCCACAGTGGCTAGCTTTTAGCAGCCAGTAATTGATCCTTAAAAGATAACAAACCCGTTGTCTAATCCCTGTTGCTTTATTTTTTTGTGGGAATTGGTATCAGGCTGCTCTATATGTTCCTCATACCAATCTGGTGGTTTTTTTGTTTTTTGTTTGTGTGTGTGTGTGTGTGTTTGACAACTAGATGAGTTTTATAATTTTTTCTCTAAAATCTTTTGGGACTGTTTAGAAAACATTGGTAATGGTTCTACAGCTCAAAGTTCTCTGTGATGCTCCAGAGCCAACTGGTAATGGTTCTGATTCTCAGAGGATTGCTTCCAATGGGAGTACGTCTTTCATCTTGTCTTTCAATTTCCTCTGAGCCATGGAAGTGTTGTCTTTTTCAGTTGTTAACACATTTATTCGATGCAATCTCAAGTGGACTGGAGCTACAATATCACATCGACTTAACCTCTTTCACGAGCTACCTTATTAAGTGTGCCATGGGCTGAGTCTGCTGGTCCTTGTCTCATCATTCTCTCAGCATCCCTGATACTTCTGGGTTACTCTCCTGCATTGTTCAAAAGCAGCTACTTGTTCAGAGATCTAATTTCCCATCATTCTGTTGCTTGTTGTTTGCTTTCCTTCGTGCTCAGCTATGCGTGTTTTTTGCCCACTGAAGCCTGACTTCATCAGGCTGCATTTGCTTCTTGGCATACCTTCCTTTGTGATGGAGTTGACAGAGCTTCTTTTTGAAGAATGTTGTATCCCTCTGGAGCCATTTCCTTTGCATTCTCTAGCTATGAAATAGTATTCATCTATCCTATAAGAAATATACAAAGGACTTTCTAGAAAAGAATGCATGGCCTATTATAATAATATTGCATATAGTGTAGAAGGGAATTGCCAAACCTCAGAGGTGTAATGCATGTCTTGGCTAGCAAAATATGGTAGCTCAGGACTTTCATCCCACTAATGGGGAGGGATTGTCAAGCAGAGCTCTGTGAGTTCTAAGTCATCATGAGTCCAAGCCAGCAAGACATTGTCTAAAGAAGTGGCATTGTGTGTGTCTTCAAGTGGAAGTAACCGTTTTCCATGAAGGGAAGAGGAGGATAGCAGGCAAAGAGAGACCATGTGGAGGTGAACACTTATGGAGGTACACAGGTTTTGCATGGGACACCAACACTGAGAGATGCTTTGTTTTCTCTCAGACAAGTGTGTGTGTGTGTGTGTGTGTGTGTGTGTGTTGGCAGTCTTTTTACACTGTCTATTCAATAATTCTATATATTCCATTTAATTTATAGCCAATATATATTAGGAAGGTAAGATGAAAACGTCATTAAAGATCCAGGTCTTCAAGATTCATCCTGACCATGTAAAGGCCCTGGGGAATCCCTTACAGTCTCTTCCCTCAGTGTTTTCACTGTGTGTGACAAGTTCGTCTGGAGTAATTGTTTTGATAATTCTTCAAAAGGTCTACATTTTATTGCCTCTTATACTAAACCACTCTTCCTTGATGAAATTTTGGTTGCTTTCAATCTCCCTAAACATATTACTCTTAAAGATAAAACCCAAAGAATCGCCATCAAATATTTATGAAACAATTCCAGGACCTATTTGTAACTTTTCAGATAATAACACACAGGCGGCAGCTCCTTGTTCTCCTAAGATGAAAATTTCCCACTGAGTTGGGGAATGAGTCTATGAGGCCACAATCATTGCTTCTAACCTGGCTGTTTACTCTTGGTTGTAAAGAGCCTTCAGCCAGTTTCTAAGAGTCTAACATTTATAGATGCTTAAAGATCAGTTTCCTGTGAGCTTTGACTGATGGACCATGTAAAATTCACAACTAATTGGAGAGAAATGTGCCAACTTTACCCTTTGAAGAATGGCTGCTCCGTGTGGGAGGTTCTTTATCGGGACTCCTGAAAGCTACCAGGAATCCCGTGCTCCAGTTTGCATCGCCTGATGCTCCAAATGTCAGGCCTGTGGATTGGCATTAGATCGTCTTTTCCCTGAGTACTGTGGTCTCTTGGCCACGTTTCTGCTGCATATTCTACCTACTAACATTTTCTTACTTGTTTCAGATATTCTCTAGAAATTCAGGTTTTTATTTGTTTTGTTTTAATCTTGCATACATTAATTTCCAACCCTAAGTCCTCATGGTAAGGAAAGAGGTTGAATTTTTTCAATTGAATTTTGGCTCTAATCTGTTGAAGTGTTTGGTTCTAGAAATTTCATGGCTTGTTTCCTTGACGTCATAAAGTTAAGTCATCTGCATTGCTTATTTAGCTTTATTGAAGATAAAATAAAAGTTAAGGAAAATTATAGCTGTCAAGTGTCAGGACGCTGAACCAGCATGTGTGAGATTCTGAGTGTGATACTCAGACTGGAAAAATATAGGGTTTAGTTAGGTGAATAGATAGCTGGACTCTCAGAAGCACAAATCATTCGAGCTGGTCTTTCCCTTCAGAATTTCAGTAGAGGTGGAGACAGAAGGTTTCCTGGGAACTTAGGACCTTGACGCACCCCAGCATTGGCTATCTATGTTTTATATGTAACATTCCCACGTAAACATCCCCAAAAGGAGCCTGTTTGTTTAGCCCATGCTGCTTCAAAAATTGTTGAGCTCTGCTCTGAGCTCAGCGCTGCTGCTTCAGCCTCTGCAAACAAATGCTGCAGTTCCTAGCTCAAGCCATTCTCTGCCTGCCCTCCCTCTTTGTAGGTACTGTAACATTGTTTCCTCAGGGGAAAAAAAATCAAGGACTTTTCAAAAAACTACCATGCTAAACTGGCAAGCTTCAAGCCAGCTGTTCTCAACCTGTGGGTTGTGACTCCTCTGGGGGTTGTCACCTAACACCATTGTAAACCGTACCTACTTACATTATGGTCACAACAGTAGCAAAATTACAGTTGTGAAGTAGTGACAAAAATAATTTTATGGTTGGGGATCACTACGACAACATGAGGAAACTGTATTAAAAGCATTAGGAAGATTGACAACTACTGCTTTAAACTATTACTCAAAAATCACCATGAATAAAACCAATACTGGGAAATGACAGGGCCTTTAAAATCGAGTTGCACTTCACTTTAATTCACAGTGAAAGGTCATTAAAAGAAACATAGGTGGCTTTCTTAGAAAAGTAAGCATAGTGTGCTTGGTGTTTACCAGGGAACTCTTAAGAATCGCCTGTCTGTATGTCTCATATCACTGGCAGAGAAAACGAAATAACTGAAAAGATAGATGATATTTCTTAAATATGTGTGGTCATAATATAGTTTGTTAGCTTCATGCTATTAGGAAATGTGAAAGCTTTGGAGTATGTATGAGATTCTGAGTTTGAGATTCAGACTGAAAGAAAAGAAATTTAAGGGATTTTATAATGAACAGCTAAAGATTTTCATTCTCTAAATAATGGATCTATGGTATATGATTTAGATTTACTTTGTTGTTCATTTTTGTAGACTTTTAGGGCTGGGAAATGTGTGACCATTTACCTAAGTTAACTTCTTGGTAGAGGTGCGTTGCTGAGTCATAGAGGTTGCTATTTAACCAGGGTCACTGGACTCTTAGCTGTTGTAAGCCACAGACATTTGCTTCTAGCCCCAGCTCTTCTCTTCCTGCAAGACCTAACCAAGGGCTGCTGTGAAGTTGGCAACTCACTCCAGAAGCTAATCTCCTACCCAGTCACTGGCAGCCATTGGTATGTGATCTTGTGCCAAGACACATAGGTACCCATTTTGTCATATGATAAAACTCACCAGCTTTCCCTTAACCAGGGAAGCACAACTCACCAGCCTACATTTGGGAGTCACTCACTTAGAAAAGAAAAAAAAGACAAAACCTCTACCTCTTATGCAAATTTCACTAAAAAGTAACAGAAAAGAGATCAAAGTGCCTTTAGGAATTTGCAGGTTCATAGAAAGTTAAAGTCCAGGACTAGATTTGTCTGTAGATGTTCTTGGATCAGCACGTCAGTACCATGTGACTTGATAGGCCTGTATGGAAGCCCGCTCATTCTTTGGTCTTTTCTACTTCTGATAAATGCTGCTGACTCAGAATCCCCCATTGTGCAAGAGCAGGTGCTGCTGGTGTATTTACTGGCTGGTCACTTAGGTCCAAGGTGTCCTGTGATTGGATGAGCACCAAGAGCTTTCTTGGAGCAAGCCTTGCAACCCTGAAGCCAGGGAAACTAGCTAGGCTCCATGCTTTGATTGGGCTCAATTATGAGAAATGTTTCTTTCATTTCTGGACATGGGGTAGAGTCCCACCCAAATCTACCACTGAGTGAAAGGTATATTTATTGGTATTTGAGCTGTGACAAAATACCAAAGAGAAATAGAGTATTGGGCAGGAAAAGTCTAGGACAGCTTTTTGTAGTCTGCAAAGCTCTAAATTACGAACTGTATTTAAAAATTTTTAAAAGCAGAATGATTTAAACCAAGTTTTGATGAGACATGGGAGTGTTTTAAGAATTTTTTGGCAGTGCTACAAATTGAACCCAGAACTTTACACATGCTAATCATGTGTCCCACTGAGCCCTTTCTGAAAACCCAACTGGGGTGTTTTGGAGGCCAAACATACAGTTGTTAATTGCCATTGTTGAACACATATTTTTTAAAATAATTTTTATTGAGTTTCCTAGTTGAGATTCTATGATTTAAGAAAAAAATACTTCTTGGGAAAGGTAATGGAAGAGATAGTTTAGTAATTATTGTGTCACGGTAAATGGTTTATAACTCATTTACAGTTTTAAGTTTTACACAATTTTATATAGAATTTAGAGGACCTAACTCATTGTTTAGTGATAAATTCCCCCTAAAAGAATATCTGAATTAATATTGATATAAATAAATTAATATGTTGATTCATTAGTATATTGATAGGGAATCCTGTTTGTTTATGTAGTATTAATAATGATGATTATGGGTAATGCTGAATTTTACTTTTTTCCTGTGCCTTCATGAATTGTGATGAATTCATAAGTTAAATGTTGAGATCCTCTTCTCACAGGACTCTTTAGCAGGATGGCCGGGAGACTGTGTGAGGATGGGTCGAGAGACTTTGGCCAATAGAGGTGACATTTCCCTCAGTTTTGCTTTTATTTGAATTATAATTGATATAATCCTGGAAAAGTCTCAGAAGTCGTTGAAGATGTGCTTGTTTTCTCCTAGCTGATGAAGGAGTATTAACCACCCCAGCTTTTCATCCAGACAATTTTAGGGTTTTAACCCAAGCTGGGTTTCACTGTGCTTTATCCAAGAGCATAAAATCCATAGGAAATTTGGAAGACCATGAATGATTCAGGCCTTGTCAATGTTTGATTAAAGCACATGTATTAGAAGAGATTTATATGAGAAAATCTATGAGAAATTGCCTCATCATTTGTCTATAGCTATCAACAAAACCAACCAACCAAAAACAATCAAACAAACAAACAAACAAACAAACAAACAAAAAAACCCAACCAACCAACCTCTGGAAGAGCCAGTAGGGTAGCTCTTTGATATAGTGCTTGTCTAATACACATGAGGTTTCGGCTTAATTTCCAAAAAATAAAAAAAAAATAAAAAGTTCTGTTGGTAAAGGATGCTCTTAGAAACAGTGCTTGAACAGTGTTTGATTATTCTGCTTGGTCAGTCAGGTGATAAGCTGGTGTCATCTTTGTACACAGTGCAGCAAGGGAATTATAAACGAAGAGTTTATGGTAGAATACTGTCCAGTCTCAGGGGCATTGTGTGCAGCTCAAAACACAACAAAACCCCTGTATCCTTCTTTCAAATGCAGTTTGGTAGAGATTGATTTCTCTTTTTACATTATGTAGTACAACTTCATTTGGGCTGTTGGTCCTTTTTATTGCCTGTGGCAGGTGAGATTCTGATTTGTGAAATCCAACTGATAGTCTGAGAAACTTGGAAGGGTGAGGCAGGAAGATCACATGAATTCAGTGCTGGACTATAGTGTGCTGCACAGGACAGGCATCTGTTCTAACTTTGGCACCAGTGTGGTAGCCTACTGGGAGCAGGAGACTACCAGGTTGCTTCTAGTCCAATTGGATAATTTGTAATTAGCTTATTCTATCTTTCCAACACTGGCATTTGTTTATCTTATTTTTATATTTTTATTCACTTGTTTATATTCCACTTTTAAATATCTATTTCTATTTTTAAGAGAGAGAGAGAGAGAGAGAGTGTGTGTGTGTGTGTGTGTGTGAACACGTACATGTGAAGGTCCATGGTCCATATAGAGAACAGGTGCCATGGGTCCTCCTGGCGCTGCAAAGAGAGGTGGCTATGATCTGCCTAGCCAGGGCACTGGGAACTGAACTTGTGTCCTCCTAAACAATAGAACTGCTGAGTCATTTTCCAGCCCCTATCCCCCACTTTTAAATCACCTGAGAAAAACTTAATATGTGTAACTCACATAGTATGTAACTGGTCTTGTTTTGGCCTAGTCTCAACAGTTTCACATTCAAAGAAATAAAGATGATAGGGAAAATAATTAAAATAATTCAAATATGTGGTTCACGTCTCAGAAAATGCATTGTGTATTTTTTTAAATTTTTATTTTTCGACACTGGATCTCAGATAGTCCAGCGTCACTTTAAGTTCACTGTGTGGCTGTATTGGCTTTAATTCCTGATAACCTATCTTCTGTACTATTGGGATTACAGGTGTGTACCTGCATTTAATAAAATGCCTGTGGGGCCCTCTCTCCTCATGTCTTTACTTTGTGCTCGACTCTTGTTTTCCTCCCAAACCTTTCACTTTATCTTGGAACCTATGCAAAAGCTCTCTCCAAATTCGCTGACTGTATCTCCTGATGTCTTTGTCTAGCCTCTTTCTTTTCCTTCAGGTCCTATTATTACTATTATTATTGTTGTTGTTGTTGTTGTTATTGTTAATTATTATTGCTCTCTCCCCCAACATTGTAGCCCTTATCTGTCCTAGAACTTGCTTTGTAGACCAAGCTGGCCTCCAACTCAGAAATCTACTTGCCTCTGCCTCCTGAGTGCTGGGATTAAAGGTGTGCGCCATCAACACCTGCTTCAGGTCCTCTTTTATTTCTTCTTCTCATCTGTGTCATTTCTATTTCTGTCTGCTTCTTCATGTATGTCTTAGTAAGGTCTGAACAAGGAAAGGGAAGAAAGCAAACCAATAGTTACGTCACAGAACTAAGGAAAATGTCCAAGGCGTGGTGTCTTCTCTTTGTTGTTCATGTAAAATTATCTTCTCTATAATTGAACTGAAGGTACAGATCAAAGGATGTATAAATTAGTATGAAAAATACTAGATTGCACACTATGATGGTTTGAATATATTTGGTCCAGGACATGGCACTATTAGGAGTTGTGGCCTTGTTGGAGTAAGTGTGTCATTGTGGGGGGGTGGGCTTTGAGACCCTCCTCCTAGCTGCCTGAAAACGGCTTGCTCCTAGCTTCCTTTCAATGAAGATATAGAACTCTGGGCCCCTCCAGCACCATGTCTCCCTGGATGCTACCATGCTCTCACTTAGGTGATAATGGACTGAACCTCTGAACTTGTCCTTTATAAGAATTGCCTTGGTCATGGTGTCTGTTCACAACAGTGAAACCCTAACTAAGATACACACTAAACTTCATGTAGTTAGTCTGAAAGTATATTTTTGACAGTATGGACCAGAATCCTTTTCATGTTTCTATGTCTTCATGAGTGACACATACATCAGTTCTTTGCAAAGCATTTTCTGTGTCCTACTTCTGTGAAATGACAAAGGATTGCACATGGGGACACTGAAGAAAATGTGGCATATTTGTATCACCCACAGAAGAAATTTATTGTAACAACCTTAGGCAAAATGGGTGGCATGAGGTGCAACTTGGTGGAAGTCATTCTGCAGAGAGCAGCACTGTACAGTATGAGGCTTTGGCCTTCTGGTAGTCTGAAATGACCAAATACCGAAGAAGACTAATAGTACTGTAGAATCCACTGTAACATACGGGTGGAAGACACAGTAATCTTCAGCCATGGATGAGGGACAACTGGGAAGGAAGGAGAAAGCAGGGGCTGCTGCTTCTGCGTCCCACCCTGTTTTGTTGTGTGGTACTATCAGTCCCTGTCGTTCCGTTTCCTGGGCCTTCAAAGGGAGCCTGAAATCCAGCTTCTCCTGTGGATCACCTGCATCTTGAATGCTCATCGTTCATTCATTTGGATCTTAAGCAACACTTTTGGATAGAGAATGTTAATTCATCTATCCCTTGTAGGCAGTAGAATTCTGCTTCTTAAAATGAGTCTTTAGCAGTCCAGCTGTGTTCTTCTATGCTGTGTTTGAGTTTGGTTGTCTGGTAAAAATGAGGAGTATGTGTACTTTCTGATTCTCTGGTACTTTCTGGATGTTGCTTATTCAGTTCAGGTCTCATATCAATCCCTGTCTAGTCCCCAGTTCCATCAGGTGCCCAGATGTTAAGTGTTCACCTCTACAAGAATGGCCTCTTTTCACATTCCAATCAGATGCCCCATGTCTCAGGGTAACCTGGCTTCTGTTTGACTTGGCTAGAATTCTGGGGGCCTTCCATGATCCTCTCCCCAGACTGTTTCCCTGGAAGGATTTGTGTTAACTCGAGAAAATACCCCGTTTACACTTTTATTTGTTAAAAAGGATGCAAGTCAGAGCAGCACAAGGAAAAAGTTGGCAAAGACATGGAAATTTGATGGGCACTAAGCTGTTATGTCTTCTTCATGTACACTATCCTTCTAGCCTAAATGTGTTCAGCACCCTGAAAACTCTTTGGACTTTTAGGGACGTTTAATGGAGGTTTCTTTATATACATCTGATTGCTTAGATCATTGGCCATCAGTGACCAAATTCCCCTTCCAGTTTCTTGTGTCTCTCCTGAGATCAACCTTGCAAGGACAAGGCTGGAAACTCCCAACATTCTGGTTACTTTGGTCTTGTGATGACTACTCTTCATCTTGAGTCTCTCTGGGCATCTCTCCTATCCCTGACATCGAGTCATTCCTAGAACAACAACAAAAAAAGACACCTCTTACTCAGAGCATTTCAAGTGTTTTAGGATCTCAGGACTGAGATAAAAATTACAGATTTACTTAGAGTAAAGGTTACATATTTATTCCTGTTATTGTGGTTGGACACTTAGGGAATGATGATAGATAGCCTGAACATGACCAAAATCTGGTTGTATGGTGTCGATCCTGGAGAAAGGTCCCCTTAGAATATTAAAGCAAGGACCATATTTTCCTTTAAAAGTCTCTTTTGTGTTTACTCTTATATACAAATGAATTATCCCTATCCCAGAGTTCTATATGAATATTAAGAAAAAGAAAGAAAGAGAGAAAAAATGAAGGGAGGAAGGAAGGAAGGAAGGGAGGGAGGGAGGAAGGAAGGAAGGAAGGAAGGAAGGAAGGAAGGAAGGAAGGAAGGAAAATACTTTACAGGATTTTTTACTCCAATTTGTGATCAATAAAACCTGAGGAAATGACTAATAGGCCTATCAAGTAACAAAACAAAAAACAAAAAAACCTAAGACAATAAACTAATTTCTAAAAACTTTAAACCTAATGTTAGATGATTCTTCTTTTTAAGTATATACAATGGTGAGTTGTGAGGTCACTTGTAGCTTATGACATTGAAGTTGGGATCCCAGACCTTATGTAAATTCTTGGCTTGGAAAGACTCTCTTCTGTAATCTCAGTGGGACTCTGTGGAAGGTGAAAGGCTAAGAAAGGAGATTTCCTTGAACTAGTGGACCAGTGGGCTAGCCATGCAGCAGTACAAGAGATTGTGTCAGACAGGGTGGAAATTAAGGTCTAGCACTTAGCACACACATGTGCACTTGGCCTCCCATGTTACCCGGCCCCTAACGTGCACATGCATGTTTTAAAGCACCTTATCATAAAAAAGTAGGTATATGTGTCCCTAAAATTATTTGAAGGTAATGTAAAATTAATAGGACATACTCTAAATCAAGAGGAGAGGGAAAATTTTAGCTACAGAAAATTTTAACTTTATGCTACTCATAGTTTTCTGTGAGCGTGTCCTTTCTGCTGATCGCAAGCAACATGGTTCCTTACTAGGCTTGCAGAGGAGGATTTGCGTAGAACTCTTTGTTTTCAGAACTGTAACTTTTTTTATTAGATATTTTCTTTATATACATTTCAAATTTCAAATGCTATCTGGAAAGTTCCTTATACCCTCCCCCCCGCCCTGCTCCCCTACCCACCCACTCCTCCTTCTTGGCCCTGGCATTCCTCTGTACTGGGGTATATAAAGTTTGCAATATCAACTAGGCCATCTTCTGCTACATATGCAGCTAGAGACACAAGCTCTGGAGGTACTGGTCAGTTCATATCGTTGTTCCACCTATAGGGTTGCAGACCCCTTCAGCTCCTTGGGTGCTTTCTCTAGCTTCTCCATTGGGGGCCCTGTGTTCCATCTTATAGATAACCGTGAGCATCCACTTCTGTATTTTCCAGGCACTGGCTTAGCCTCATATGAGACAGCTATACCAGGGTCCCTTTATCAAAATTTTGCTGGCATATGCAATAGTGTCTGGGTTTGGTGGCTGATTATGGGATGGATCCCCAGGTGGTGTAGTCTCTGGATAGTCCATCCTTTCATCTTAGTTCTAAACTTTGTCTCTGTAAGTCCTTTCATGAGTATTTTGTTCCCTATTCTAAGGAGGAATGAAGTATCCACCCATTGGTCTTCCCTCTTCTTGATTTTCTTGTGTTTTGCAAATTGTATCATGGGTAGAACTGTAACTTTTTAGATTCTATTTTCATCCATATTTATGCAGTCCAAGCGGTTACTAGGAAGAGAAGTTAAAGCTGTGGTTTTCAAGCTTCCTAGTGCGTATGACATCATCTCTTGGTACAGGTGTTCTCAACCTTTCTAATGCAGTTTAATACACTTCCTCATGGTGTGCTGACTCCCAACCACTAAGTTATTTGTTGCTCCTTCATAACTGTTATTTTGCTACTGTTGTGAATAGTAATGCTTTTTCTGTGTTTTCTGACGGTCTTAGGTGATCCCTATAAAAGGGTCATTTGTCTCCCTCAAAGGGATCAAGAACCATTTAGTTGGCAATGAAACTCATTACATCTTTGTGTTTCTGCTTGAGGTTTTTCAAGGTGGTTGCATGTTAATTATTTGCTTTTCACAGAAATGTACACAAGAAAAGAATTCTCTCAAAAATTTTTTATTACAAGTCAATTGTGTGTATCATTAAACTATGTTCCACTGTTATTTTCTATATAAACTCATTGCCGTGTTAGAATCTCAGGTGTCATCCTGACAGACCTCACCAGGCCAAAGCAGTTCCACGTGAGAAAGGTTTATTGTGGTGGGAGTGGGTAAAAGGGGGCAACAGAGGAAAGAGAAAAGAGAAAGAGAGAGCAATGGTCTAGAGGGTCTGCCTTTTATTTAGATTGTGACATAACTGCTCTCAGGTAAACATGGGAGGTAAACCAGATGGACACTGGGAATGTATGGATTGTCGTGCCAACAGATGTGAGGGTCCCTGTTGCCTATGGGTGATGTCACTGTCATCACTGGATTTGGAAGTTACCTGCAACTGTAAAGCTGGTTCCTGATACCAGCACTCATTAAATATAGTCAGAGCATAACCATGATACCCCAACCAAAATAAGATTCCTGTGTGCACTAAGGTACTGTACTAGGGAGTGGAAAGAATGTGTGAGCTAGAAGAAAATTTTGAGAGAAAGGTTGTAAAATGCTGTCTCCAGCCCTTGTGTTAGATCACAATAATGATCTAACAGTAGCCATGGATATGTTAACTGGGACTAGACTGTACAAGACTGTCCCTGTCAATAGCCAACCATGGATCTGGGAAGGGCCCATGGGGTGGGGGTTGGGAGCTACTTCTAGAACCTACTGAGCTATTGTCTTCTGATAGGGTCAGGGGGAAGGGTAGTAATTGTCTTCGGTTGCTCCCCACTGATGGACTCATCAGGCTCCAAGGAATAGTTCCAAACCCATGGTCAGATACACAATGTCCTTGATAAGCTCAGTGAGTCACAAAACAGCTTTGAATGGGGGAAAGGGAGTGGTTGGTGGGTGGGGTTGGCAAGAATGGAAGGGTGGGGAATAAGAGGTGAGCGAAATCAGAATGCATTATATTCATACACAAAGCTGCCAAAGAACAAATTTAATAAAGCTAGGGGATTGTATTTTTCAAAGAGAAAGTCTTCCTTGGCTTTGCTATAATCAAAACACTGAATAACTACTATTGATCAGATGGAAATGATGTATGAAGGTGAGATATAACCCCTAAATATTGTGCATGTTTAAATTTTTTTCCAGTATCTTGGCTTCCATAAGGCAGTTTTAGACATACTGCAAACAGAAGGACACATCTGTAATATTCTTGCTCTAGCCTGTGATGTCAGAGCAGTCACTGCTCATAAACATTGTGCTTTTTCTTGTGGCCCCTCATTGCCACACTGAACTTATTCTTATGGCCTAGATAGTGCGTTCCTTATGCATAGTCATGACTTGAGCTTGGATGCTAAGGTAATGATGTGATGCTTTGAGTCCATTAGGGCTCAATGCTAAGTTAGGGCTAGAAATAGAACCTGCTTGCACCTCTGAGAAGACAACCTAACCCCAAGAAACACACCATAGTGTCACAAAATCTCATATCCCTAGAAAGTCAGGAGCGGTGGTTGATACCTGTAATCCAAACTCTTGAGAGGCTGAAGATGAAAATAATAGTTGTGAGTTAAAAGCCAGCCAGGCTACAGAGTGAGCCTATGCATGTGTTAAACAAACAAACAAACAAATAATCAAACAAATGAAGAACAAATCTAAGGGGTATTGCTGTCTTCATATTAAAATATTCAGATCCTAATCTGTCAGACCAGGAATGTTCCCCTTCATGGCAAAGGAGACCATGAAGATAGTACTAAATTGAGGATCTATAGACAGGGAGGGAGGGTATGAGGGTGGGCCCTGGGCACAGTCACAAGTACACCAGTACAGAGGACCCCGGACTACACAAGGACAAAGAAATGAGAGTTGAATGTTACTATCTCTGAAAGTGAAGGAAGAATTTTAAGAAATGGCAGTCTACCAGCTGAACCAGGCAAGCACAGAGATTAGGGGTGACAATCCTGCCTACTTCTTGATTTCGACCTGGTACTGAGTTCAGAGTTGTGATTTCCAGAGCTATAAGACAGGATGTGTCATTTTTGGCTTTTGCTTTGTTTTGTTATTACGATTTTTGTTATTGTTGTTGTTGTGTGTGTGTTTGTGTATATTTGTGGAGATCAGAGGCTAATATGCAGGAGTCAGTTTTCTTCTTCCATGTGGGTGCCAGGGATTAAACTTCTGGCGTCAAGTTTGGTGACAAGCACCTTTCCCTGCTGAGCGGTGTTCTTTTAAGCCATAGGCTTGTGTTAATTTGTTACAGTGGCCACAGGGAATTAATGCTGCTAGTATGGTATTGAACCATACTAAAATAAGTAAGACCCTGGATAATATCATGGTAAAACAAAGGTGAGCGAGCAACTTGCAATTCTTAGCATTTCTGTTTTGGACTGTGATTAGCTTGTTTTGCTGTGTTCATCAGCTTATTTTTGGTTCATAAGCAAGGAAATCAATATGTAATCAGTATATTTACATACTGACTGATTATCTCTAGCATAGTGACTTAATTAATATTCTTTTTGTCCCTCTTTCTGTCCATCGCCCCTCTTCCAACTTCAAGCTAAGAGATATAGCTCTTGAAATGATGTAACTTAATCCTTTTTTTTTTCAATTTTTATGATGAGTTTATTGGTGTTAAGTGTATATTTTAGCTTACTGTGGGTTTATCTAAGTCTAACCTACTGTATCCTGAGGAACATGTGCAGGCCACTCTCCTCACCATAGGTTCCCCTACAACTTTTCCAGTCTGTGACCTAGCACCTAGATTTTCAGAAAATGGAGCCATATTATTCAGAGAGCTATTCAACGTGCAAAAGCCTGTCTTGTTTTTTATTAGGAGGCAAGCATTTACCTGCATCTACCTTTTCATTAGAATTCTATCACTGGAAGGTAGTTGAAAAGGTCCCAAAAATGTTCCAAATGAACTCGCCCCAAGACTTCTCTGACTGAGAAGTTGGGAGCTGTTTCTCATAACTGTACTTTGGTTATCAGAGGTACCTAAGATATGCTGGCCCATCACTGACTTGGTACCAGAAGAAACTCCTAGAAAACTGACATTACATTCTTACAGCTTGTCTTAGCATCAAATTTATTGGTCTTTATTAAAATGCAGTTGTTCATTGAGGCCAAGAGAAGTTTATGTGTATATGTACCTGTATACAGAGATGTTATAATTACAGATCTCTATCTAACCCTCATGGTCATTTGGTTTTTTGTTTGTTTTTAATTTAACTTTTTACATACTCACTTTACATGTTCTTCACTGCCCCTCACCAAGTCACCCCCTTCCACAATCCTTCCCCCCATTTTACCTCCCCCTTCTCCTCCTAGCCAGTATCCCCCCACCCTAACTCTGTACTTCAAGATTTCCAGGCTAGGCGTTTCCTCTCCCACTGAGGCCAAACAATAAAACATATCCCACATACATGTACAAGCAACAGCTTTTCGGATATCTCTCGCTCCAGTTGTTTGGGACCCACATGAAAATGAAGCTGCACATCTGCTACATATGTGTAGGGAAGTCTTCGTCCAGCACATGTATGTACTTTGTTTGGTGGTTCAGTCTCTGAGAGCCCTAAGGGTCCAGGTTAGTTGACCTTGTTGGTCTTCCTGCAGAGTTCCTATCCCTTTCGTGGCTGGAAATCCTTTCTCTCACGGTCTTCTGAATTCAGCCTATTTTAATTTACTGGTGAATTTCTGATTTGGGGTGGGAAGAATCTCATTTTGATGATTACACATAGTGAAGAAAAGGAATTCGATTCTAAAATTTCTGTTACTGGAGTTGGATACATCTACAAATTTTCTCAGTAACTGTTCAGAATATTTGCTTTTATTTGACCATAATTCCAAGAGAATTTTCATAAATATTTTTATAGGCCTATTTTATTTTATTTTTTTAAAGATTTATTTATTATTATAAATAAGTACACTGTAGCTGTCTTCAGATGCACCAGAAGAGGGCATCAGATCTCATTAGGGATGGTTGTGTGCCACGATGTGGTTGCTGGGATTTGAACTCAGGACCTTCAGAAGAGTAGATAGTGCTCTTAACTGCTAAGCCATCTTGCCAGCCCCAACTTATTTATTTGTGGTGTGTGTGTGTGTGTGTGTGTGTGTGTGTGTGTGTGTGTGTGTAAACCTTAGTACAGTGTCCTCAGAGGCTAAAAGAGGGCATATGGAGCTGGAGTTACAGGTAGTCATGAGCTGTGTAACATAGTTGTCAAACTAGGGTCTTTTGCACAAGCAGTACATGTTGTTAACTGCTGAGCTCTCACTAGCTCCTCAAGTGATTTTTTAAAAAAAACTACCCCCCCCCTAAGTTTGATTATATTTAGCAAACATCACAATTTTGGATTTGTAGAAAAGCTGAACTTCTAGTTTATAAAACCATAAAATGAACTAGAATGTAAAAAGTGGTGCTCTTTTAGGAACAACAAGTAGTCTGTCAGTGACAACATTCACAACAAAGAATTTATACAGAGTGAGAAAAAGAACACCAGCCTGCATTCATGCTGGTGAGATGCTGAGCACCTTCTTTGTGTTGTCTAGGCTGTGCTTTTTGTGTTTATGCATTTACTTGTATCCTTACAAATCTCCCAGTAAAACAAAAGCAGCAACAGCAGAGACAGAGCTCATGTTTTCCAGCTCTGATGAACCAAGCACAGGGTGTGTTCATTAACAGATCTTCCTGTACCATTTAACTGTCACAAAAACAAACCAAAGTTAATTTGTATGTCAAAGACAATGAACCCAAGGCCTAGATTTAGAAACTTGCCAAAGATGTACACCCAAGGAACGAAAGATTATTGGAGCACAAATGATTTTGTACAATGGCTGGCCTCATTCCCTTGCTTTCTCGAACTTAGATGTGGTAAGAGTCAGGCTTAGAAAACCTTCTATAGGTCAGAAGGTGACAGGGTGTAGCCAAAGAATGTAGGGACAGAGCAAAGTCCCTTAAGGGAGATAGATCAGCTGCCTCTGATAATCAGAAAAGAGTAGGGTAGGGTGGGGCTGCTGGGCACAAATTCACTGCAACAGTTAAGGTCAGAAGGAAGGATATACCAATAAGCAAAACTTGGGAAAATGTCACCATAGCTGCTGATATTTATTATGTTTCTATTGGTTCTTGCTTTTGTGAACTCAAAAGATGCCCCCACCTCATTTTGAAAGAGTTCAGCACCAAATTATATAATTATG
This sequence comes from Mus musculus, assembly GCF_000001635.26. Taxonomy (NCBI): domain Eukaryota; kingdom Metazoa; phylum Chordata; class Mammalia; order Rodentia; family Muridae; genus Mus; species Mus musculus. The sequence goes on along the minus strand of NC_000076.6, from coordinate 30,733,100 downwards.
GAAGTTCTACTGTCCTCAGCAACCGTAATTCCGAATCCACCAAAACCTACCTGTGTGTGTTTACCTTTGTATGTGTTTATCTGTATGTGTTTTTACCTGTGTGTCTATGTGTGTATTTACCTGTGTGTGTTTACCTGTGTGTGTCCTTACCTGTATATGTATTTACCTATGTGTGTTTACCTGTGTGTGTATAACCTGTGTGTCTGTGTGTGTTTACCTGTGTGTGTGTTTACCTCTGTATGTTTGCATGTGTGTGTATTACCTGTGTGTCTGTGTGTGTTTACCTGTGTGTGTATTTACCTGTGTGTTTATCTGTGTGTATGTTTACCTGTGTGTGTTTAACTGTTTGTCTGTGTGTGTATTTACTTGTGTGTTTACCTGTATGTGTAGTTACTTGTGTGTTTACCTGTGTGTGTTTATCTGTGTGTGTTTACCTGTGTGTGTATTTACCTGTGTGTTTATCTGTGTGTATGTTTACCTGTGTGTGTTTAACTGTGTGCCTGTGTGTGTATTTACTTGGGTGTTTAACTGTGTGTGTATTTACCTGTGTGTGTTTATCTGTGTGTGTGTTTAACTGTATGTTTACCTGTGTGTAGTTGGTCTGGGAGGTTTTTGTTGTATTTTTCATTTATTTTCACAAGATGAAGTATCACTAGAATTCTATTATGTAACATTTTTCATGAACTGATGTTATAATTGACTATGTCTTTTATGTTAGAATTTATTTCCCTAGAAGTCAGTTTGAGGGAGAAGTTTTATATTAAAAGAACTCACTACACATCTCCCATGGTTGATCAATTTTGGAATTTTATGTCTTTCTTCCTAGAACATTAGCCTCAAATTGTAGAGCAGCAGGTGTTTTGTTGTTGTTGTTGTTGGCTTATCTTGTTATTATTATTTTGTTTTTTGAGAGATTTTATACATAATTGATACAGCCTATTGCATTCTGGACTTTCCAAAGTTTGGGACTTCTACATTGGAAAGAAAATACACCACATGTGAGTCTTAAGGCAAACTCGAGGAAGTGTAAGACTTTTAAGTAGGTTTACTATAGATTTAAATTTTTTTTTTATACATCAGAATAGCTTTAACATATTTCCTAATTTTCTCAGCCAACTATAACTGTTAAAATCAGGCAAGACCTTAAAAGAAATCTCAGTCCCTTGTCTCTGTTTACTTTGCTATGATTCCTAAGGAAGTCACAGAGCTAATTACTGAACGGACCAAGGCCAGAATCCAGATCTGTATTCAAATCAAATTTGAGCCAGCTCTTTATCAACCTTGCCAAGACCATGAGGCCATCCCTTCTTCAGAGTTCTTAGAATTCCCCAGCCCAGTCCATCATACTGTAAAGTCAAAGGAGACAGTGTTGTATAAACACCCTTAGGACAGCAGCCTGCCAGCTTGTGACAGTGGAGCTAGCCTTGACTTGTGAATGCCTGCTCCACAACTAGACTCTGCCCTGTGACCTTGGGAAATGGTTCCAGCTTTTCTTAGCCTTTCTTATCTATGAGACAAAGATAAAATTGGCTGCCTTTTGCATTTGTAACTTAGCCTTTTGTTTAAAGAAAGATCGCCCAAGGTTTTTGATGTGTTAAAATTATGGCTTGCGTCTGAACACAGCACACTGGGCCCAAGGAGTTCCACCTGTGAGAGGTTTATTGGGAGAGGGGGGGGAGGTAGTTTATTGGGAAAGAGAGAGAGGGAGGGGTGTTCCCCTTATTTATATGGAAAATGACATAATGCAGGTAAAGGTGGGAGGTGAGGCAAGTGGATTCTGGGAATTCTGTTGTCTTGGTAATCGGTCTGTAGGTCACACTGTTGCCTATGTGATGTCATAGGTTTAGGAGGTCCTGATGCCAACAGTTTTCTTTTCTTCTTTCTTAACTTCTTCCTTTCTTTCTCTTCCTTCTTCCCTTCCTTCCTTCCTTCCTTCCTTCCTTCCTTCCTCCCTCCCTCCCTCCCTCCCTCCCTCCCTTCCTTCCTTCCTTCCTTCCTTCCTTCCTTCCTCTCTCTCTTCTTGAAGATTTATTCTTTTTATTTATGTGTATGAGTATTCTGCCTACATGTATGTCTCCATACCATACACACCTGCAGTACCTCAAGAGGCCGGGTGGGGGGTTGTATTCCTTGGAACTAGAGTTAAAGAATATTCTGATCTGCCATGTGCTTCTGGGAATAAAATAAAACCCAGGTCCTCTAAAAGAGCAACCAGCACTCTTAACCACTGAGCTATCTTTCTGCCTTCCAAGGTTTTCTTTTCTATTTTAGAGATGGGGTCCCTGTATGAAACCCTGGCTATCCTGGAATTCTCCATGTAGACTAGGCTGACCTCAAACTCACAGAGATCCAACTGTCTCTACCTCCTGAGTACTAGGATTAAAGGCATTAAAGGTTTTACTGATAATCTTTATGAAAACGTAAAACTCAATTTTTGGGCAAAATGTATATGCTAAGTTCTTCTAGAAGGAAAAACTCTTCAAGACTTCTATAAATATTTAAAAATTTAGATACCTCTTATGCACGGTATAAAAATTTAAAACCAGAAAAAGAAAATACAATGAAAAAATTCTCGCTCTCTTCTCTCTGTCCTTATTAACTTTATTTACTTATTTATTTATTTATTTATTTATTTTGTAAACTCACTCCCATGAGTATGTATGTGTTCATGTAGCCTGTAGACATAGCCCAGGCATGTACTCATTGGGCTTTGAATACAATTCTCATCTTCCCTTCTTGGCTAACCTCTGCCAGTAGGGCTGCAGTAGCTATGATCAGAGCTGCCAGCAATGGGAGGATTGTTCTATGTTTTGTCCCATATTACTACTAGCGTAAGTCCATTAAGCACTTGAAATGTATTATTTTTATACTAACTTTTTATTGAAAATTTCTGAGCTTCACATCATGCACCCCAGTCCCACTCATCTCCCCATCCCTTTGTATCTGCCCTTGCCACCTCCTTTCCTTCTCCCACAAGAAAGTAAAAAGCAAAAAGAATAAAATTTAAAACATAAGAAAACATCCGGTTATGGTAGCTGTAGTGTGTCACTGTGTGTCCACTCAGCTTTCCTTGCAAATGCTCATTGCCATGAGTCATTGGTGTGGTTAGAGGACCTGGCTTCTGCTACACTATCAATACTGGATCCTCACTGTGACTCATCTTAGAGATCTTGTTGTTGTCCTGTGCCATGGAAATCCTGCAGCTTTGGATCTGTAAGACCGACCCTTTCACACACTCAGTTCATAGATGAGGTAGATGTTAGGGCAGGCCAGCCCAAAGCCCCTAATCTGGGCCTGGGTAGTAGCTTTGTTGGTCAGCCTATCAGTGAAGAGGTCAGCTCAGGAACTTTGGAAAATTCCACCAGACCCTTCCCCTCCAGAAGGGAAAGGCTAATTACATTCCTCAGACCACAGGGAGTGGACCAACCATCTGCCACCTGCTGGTGGGGGAGGCCCAGAGCACATAGACACATTCCTCAACCTTTGGCCACCTACAGACAAGGGAAGTCCATGCCACCTCATTCCCTAAAGACCAATCAATTTAAAAGTCACACTTCTCTGCCAACCACATTGTGCCTAATGGCTGCTGCTCTGAAAACTGTATTAAAAACTCACCTTTGTGAGGGTCGTTCTCTCTCTCCTTCCTTTGTAGGGCGACCCCACCATGCTGGAACAACAAAAATTCCTCTTGGTTTTGCATAGATTCCCCAGGAGTTGTTCACTGGGGGTGGGGGTGGGGGTTCTCCGGTGAGCTAAGGCTCACCAGAGTCTTACATCAGCTCTCCCATACCCACACCACCAGGGTAAACTCTCCAGCACTGCCCAGGCTCACCTAATGCCATATCTGGAAAGGGGCAAGACCAGCTCTCCTGCTCTCATGCCCATGGGGCTGGATTCCCCTCACCCACACCATCAGAGCCAGCTCTACTGTGCTTCCAAGTTGAAGTACAGGGCCCACTTTCTTAAGTGTTGAAGCCAGCAAAGAGTGAGGCCAGCTCTGCACAGCCCCTGGATATCAATATGGTCCCAGGAGGTAGTCCAGACCAGGGATATCCACGTGATCTTTATTGTTAATAGGAGACATGGACATCAACACAGATCCCTGCTGCTGCATGGCCACCAACCCAGACATGGCCCTCACTGGCAGCACAGGCTGGGACTTCATGACCTCAAACTGCTCACATCAGGCTATTCCTCTGCACCCTCCACCCTCCTATCTCCAATTCTCTTTATAATGGCCAAACCATTTGGCTTCTCGTTTCTCTCTGGTCTCTCCACCACATACTTGTATATTGCAGTGGCTCCTGCTATGAAAGGGCCTCCTGGCTGGCTGGCCTCTGGGTCAAAATGTATTATTTTACAACTGAATTTTTAATAGTTAAATAATTTTGAAAGATTTAGTAATCAGGGCAAGTGAGGTAGCTTTTTGATAGAAGTGCTAGCTTCAAAAACCTGATACCTGAGTTTGGTCCCCAGACCCCACATGAAGGGTAGAAGAAGAGAAGAGAGCCCTTGTTCCACAGAATTGATTCTGATTTCCATACTAGCCACAGCATACATATCTATCTATCTATCTATCTATCTATCTATCTATCTATCTATCTATCTATCTATCTATCTAGGCTGGTTATTTTTGCACTGCAGAGAACTGAATTCAAAGCTTCATGGATGCTAAAGAAGCAACATACCAAAGAACTGTATCCCTAACCCATCTATTTAATATATTTTGAATTATAACATTGCATGTTTCTGTTCAAATCTGCCACAAGAGGTGAGCATCCATTCTTGCAAACACAGTAGGGATTAGATGCAGGCGTATCTGCAGGGGAGTGATCTGAAGCCCAGCGAGGGAGTGACTCTGTTCACAAAACAGTAATGAAGTAGTAACCTTGTTAAGCCTTCCCTCATCCTCAAACATCCATTAACAGTAGAAGTCCTTGCTCAGGATGCTAACTGCAGGGGCCAGTGTGTGCTTTAGTTTCACACCACTGTGTTGCTCTCTACATTGCCCCCACCAGGGAAGGGACTGTAGAGTCAGAGAGGAAGTTTTTCAAAGCCATTTCTGATAAATGCCAGTGTCGAAAACTCGTTTTCTATACTTTAGGAAGCTGGTTTCATTCAGCTATACAAATTATTTAAAAGTATCACCAAGTTTGTTCTGCTAGCTTTGGCAAGAACAGTTATAGTTGTAAGCCGCTCATGGCCTACAAGAACAGGGTACTCCTGAAAGGCAGGCTGGGGCTGAAAAAGACTTAGACTTCGAGAGAAGAATGAGGCCAAGACAAATTGCTCTGATTAAAGCCTGCGAGTTTACTGCGAGACTGTGCTTATAAAGGGGGAAGGCCCATCCTCAGACAATCCAGTCTTGGTGTCCGGAGTCAGCCTGTAGGCGATGTGCAGGATAGGATGTGTCTCTGGAATGTCTCAAGGGTCTCTCAGCAGGTAGCAGAGAAGAGAAGGGTCTCCGAGAAGAGCAGTGGCAGGTGACAGAACAATAGAGCCATCTAGGTCGGAAGGCTACAGCCCAGGTGGCCCCACCTCAGTGGTGACAAGGTCTGCACCAGCCAGCTTCAGGCTGGGGGAGGCTACAGACTGTGATGGGGAGAGAATGAAATATGCTTATATCATGTGAGTGCCTTTTGCTTTACTGTTAAGAAAAAAAAAAGCTACTGTAAACAGGTCTTCTGAATGCCGCAGTAAGAAGATAGAAAGTTCAGACTCACTTTGCTCTTGGGGAAGGTCTATCACTATCATCTCCCTGTGGGAAAACTGCTAATTAAGGTCAAAGTCCACCATGACCAGATTGCCTCTGAGTTCTGCTCAAAATGTGAGACTCCCTTGTTAACAGGTTTTCTTCTTTTCTGACCTTATCTGGAGGATATTCTAAGCCCCAACACTTGGGCTTCTACCTGAGAAAAATCAGGTAGCAGAGAAGGCTGGAGTTCTCCAAGCTAATTGCGGCATTTAGATAGGCCCCTGAGTGGTCAGGCAATGAACTTCCCTACTTGGGTATTCTGCCTGGCAAAAGGTCTAATTCCTGGTTCATCCTGAGTAAGGCATATGTGTTCTCATTCGCCATCTAATAAAGCAGTTTCAACAATCAAGACCTTTTCTTCATTAAGGATCACAAGGGGTGGGGGTGGGGGTCTTCTCTAGAAAGCCTTCTTTCCTAGCTCCTCCATAGTCTGGGCACTCACTTGGAGCCAAACTGGGATCCACCCCTGTCCTGTGCTCTGCCATCCCCTTTCTGCCAGGCATGTGGGAATGCCCTCAGGGGAAGTGCCTACCTAGCCCCCCCCCCCCCACCAACTCCCAACTGTGCCAGCAGCACCTGGTACACAGGCAACTGGGAACTACAGTAATCCATCCAGCAGCGGGCTGGTGGCGTTCTGTGCACCCCCAACAAGGAGGTAAACACTCAGTAAGACATCTCCCCTTGGTTCTGGCTTTCCCATTAGCTCCCTTAGTCACCACACTCAAGAATTATTCTGACTTTTCTACAATTTGAATGTTATAATACAGTATAATACCACTTTGATAATAAAAAAAAACAACAATAGTATTGGACAAGGCATCCAGGCAAAGCATGCGACATACTCATTGGGAGAAGAACAGGAAGAGAGGTAGACTTGCTTGGGAGGTTTAGCAGCTGGAAGGGATGGGGTTTAAATGGAACAGTGGGAGGGAAAGATAAGAACGATTGTTCTTGTACCTGTGGTTCATTTTAAAGAAAGTGTAATCTAACTGAATGAAGATTTGTTTTCTTCACTTATGCCTATAACAATCAAATGCTAAATGTAATCCAGTGTTTTGTAGTGAGCTCCAGGCCCAATGAGAAGCCCTGTCTCAAAACATAAGGTGGCCAGTTATCAAAGAATATGCTGAGAGTTGAACTCTGGCCTCCACACACATACACACATAAGTGCACATACAAATGCAAACTTCCACACAGAAATATACATATAGCTTGAGTACACACACACACAAACACACACACACACTCAATGAAGTAAAGGAGTTTAGTTTTCTACAAGACATTTTCTCTAGTTTATCTCAGTGCAGCTATAGAAAATCCCTAATGTGAGACTAAAGTTACTGTGTTAGATGCCAACTCTAAAAAAGGAGAAAACATAAACGCTCCAGAAAGCAGAGTCTGAGGACTATGAATTTGGCCACTGTCATCAGGCTGCCAGCTCCTCAGCCTTGGGAAAGGTTAGGTAAGGGTCTATTCTTGTGTCTAGGATTAAGGGCTTCCTATCAGGGTTCCAGGAATTCCTCTGATTTCCAGCTGCAAGACCACAATGTTTCAGTTAGTTATAATGATAATGTCCAAAACAACAGATTACTCTATTCAAAACAAAAACTGATTTAAAAATTCTAAAATGTACTCTATTTTATTCTAAACTAGTTTGGTGTTGCTATTTTCTAGCATCGTTCCCCTTCTGAAGTAACAACTGTTTTGGCTAAACCATTGACAATAATATTCTGTAAAAAGAAAAAAAGAGAGAGAGAGAGAGAGAGAGAGACAAAGATAAAGAAAACAATATATCCCATTTTCTAATTTCCGTGAGTGAAAATTAGTGTCTAATGAGATGTTCCCAAACACTGCTGCTGCTCATCAAAACATATGCCCCAGATCAGAGTGGATTTAATTATCACTGGGAGGGGGTAAAACGGGGACATCAAGAGGAAAAATCCAGACCACGAGGAAAACAGCATGTCTCAGGAGATAGGTACGGAGCTAATTTTATGAATCTGCTTTATTCTAGGGGAGAAAAAAAAAAGCCAGTTTTGAATGACGTGAAAGGTTCATTTCAAGCAAGTTTTGATGAGCTCATGCATAGAGCAGGGCCAGCCTGCCTACCTACAAGCAGCATTTTGAGAAAGAAGTGAGGTCTTTACAGAACCACGCCTTATAAAGAGATGCTTGAGCTCTCTCTCCACCAGGAGAGGCAGGGCAAGGCAAGTTAAGCTTCAAATGGTAATTAGGTCTGAAAAGTTTCATTTTAGTAGAGGCAGACCTAACTTCATGACGAACCACCTATACTTTTACCAGTAAAATGGCTTAAAACCTGATAGAAAGTAATCATGTACTCACTGAAAATAATCTCTTATTGTAGTTCCCTAAATTGAATTTGTAGTTGTGTGTGTTCAGTGTGTGTGTGTGTGTTTTCAGACAAGCAAACAAAGAGATGAGTTGCATACTCCTCTGCACATTTTCCCAGCTGTCTTGTCTTTTAGACCATGTATACAAGTAAATGAGAATCTTAGAACTGGCTTCCTTGGTGCTCAGTGAAAGATAGCACACTTGCCCACTTCTTTCGGCTCTAAGACCCCCATCTTGTACAGACTCCTACAGGCCTAGTGAATGCTGCCACAGTCTTGGTGAATTCATATGTACAAGGGCTTTGTTTTCATTTTCTTAGTGTTCTCCATCACTTCTGGCTCTTATGTGTTTCCTGCCTCCTTTTCTACATGGTTCCCCTACCCCTAAATGGAGAGATTTGATGCCAGCATCTCCTTTAGGGCTGAGTGTTCCAAAGTCTCTCATTCTCTGCATAATGTTTGGCTGTGGGTCTCTGTATTTGTTGCCATTTGAGGCAGAAGCAAGCTTCTGATTGATGATGGCTGAGCAAGGCACTGATCTATGGGTATTCCATATTATCATAAGGAGTTATTTTATTGCTATTTTTTCTTCTCTTTTTCCTTTTTACCCTAGGTCCCTGGGCTGTCTAGTCTCAGGTTCTTGGTCACTCGAAAAGTCTTTGGATATGGATTCCATATCAAGGAGTGGGCCTTAAGTCAAATCAGACATTGGTTGATTACTCCCTCATCACACTAGCATATCTTGCAGGCAGGACACCATTATAGATCCAAGGGTTTGTAGTGGCTGGGTTGGTGTTTTATCTTTCTCTTTTGGTAGTATACAGAGTATCTTCCTGCCTGGACCAAAGATGCTTGCTCAAAGGGCTGAAGACTCTATGTAGGTACCAGCTTGACTTCTCCATGTTCAATAAGCTGTATAGGTGTTGTCTTCAGCTGTGGAGCACAAGGCAAGAGAACTGTGTAACGGAATGCAAACTTTACTCCGGCAGTTATACCTAGTGCCCAGGTTCAAGAGGTTAGAGGCGTTATGAAAGAGTTTATGCTCTGTAGAACACAAACTTTCTCAAGGACTTGCTCACTAGAGGGTGCACAGCAGTTCATTGCAGAGCATGCATTCCTTGGGAAACATTTGCAGGGGATAGTTCCAGTGATGATTGTCTTCAGCTCATACACCTTGGCCTTGGGAGTAACTAAAAGCATGGAATATGTTCACTAAATCATTGTGATTACTAATCACAATGATTGCCCCTAGTGTCTATTCCATTGTGTTACTAGGGGATTTCAGATCTCAAAAGATGTAGCACTATATGGCTCTTATCATCTCTATAAAGAGTTACACAAGCCAGAGTTAGGTGTTATAATTCTTTATCCTGCCTTTAAGCCAGTATAAAACACGTTTCATACCTGCTTGTCTCTCAGTTCTTGGGTAGAACAGAAAATCACTCTTTTAAAAACATGCAATGTCCCGAATGAGGCCTTATAGATGGGTTACTGTATCTTGGTTTAATAACAATACTCATGATTTCAGAGCCTATAGAAAAATGCCATTTTTCTTAGACTTAGAACGTATCCCATACTTTTTTTTTTCCTGAGATTTATTATTGTGGATACAAAATTGAGCAAAGATCCCCTGGTCTTCATGGTAGAGTATTTAAGTGGCTAGAAAAGAAAATCAACTTGAATAATTTTATGAGACCCTGTCTTTAAGCTAGTATCTCCTCCTCCTCCTCTTCCCTCCTCCCCTTCTTCCTCTTCCTTCTTTCTAAGTGAAAGCAGAACTGAGGATAGAGCTCACTGGTAGTGCGCTTGCCTGTCATGTACAGCACCAGGATTCAGTCCCCAGTTCTACCAAAAGAAAGGTGGAGGAAGACCCAGGCCTGTCAGCCTGTAAGCCCAGCACTTGGAGCCAGTCTGTGTGCTTGCCAAGAAGGAGGAGGAGAAGAAAAAGAAGAGGAGAGACAGAGACAGAGAAACAGAGAGACAGAGACAGAGAAACAGAGAGACAGACAGAGAGATACAGACAGAGAGAATATCAGAGAGCGTTTTATATATCAGACAACTACATTTTAGAGTCCCACAGCATAAAATTAGGATGGCATGTAACAACTTTCCCCCTTTTCATTCGTAGACTAAAAAAGAAAAAACAAGCCAAACAAAATGCAGAGATAGTTTCAGCTGCGTCCTCGAAGAGTCGTTCCGGGAAAGATGATGCTAATTCAGACATTTTGGAACAAGACAAGTTCAACGTTACAGCAGAGGGGGACCATAGCACTGATGACAAAAAGAAGAGAAAAAGTAACCAGTTAAAGGAAATCAGGCGCACGGAACTGAAGAGATACTACAGTGTTGGTAAGTACTTGTGACGCCGTGGGAGTATTTTCTTTAAAAAGCTGTCATAGGCTGAGCATGGAACTAAAATCTCCATGCTCAGGAAAAAGAAGCCAGAGGAATGGAAACCGAAGCCAGCCCAGGTTACTAAGGCCCTGTCTCAAAGCTTTAACAGGAAAAGCAACAACAAATTGTAATAACTTGTAAGCTAGATGTGGTCATCACAAATTTGAAGCCAACCTGGTCTACATGGGGAGGTCAGGCTAGCCTGTTCTACATGGGTAGATAAGCCCAACCATATCTCAAAATATAAACAAAACTTCCACCCTCAAAAAATTAAAATCTGTAATGATTTTTCAAAAATTATGATTTATAAGATAACATTATAACAACAGCCCAGCATTTAGAGTAAGTACTCCATGTCTCTGACTCTTACTGTATATGTTATATGATACTCTTATTATATATGTTATATGAAATGAAAGGATAACTGTAAACTCACATACTCCACTCACTGTTGGACACTTGTCATTTAGTAGTGTGTCTGTCACATGCTTTGTGCTGATGAACATTTCCCTGTAGGAGAAATGCACTTTTTTCTCATGTTTTTGTTGTTTTGTGTGTGTGCTTGTGTGTGTGTGTGTTTGTGTGTGTGTGTGTAGATGTGGTTGCTAGGGATCAGAAGTTGACTTCAGAATCTTCTTTTATTGCTCTCTCCTTTATTTTTGAGACCAAGTCTCACTGAGCCTGAAGTCTCTCTCTGGCTGGCCTGCTTCCAGGAGTCCTCCTGTCTCTGCCTCATAGCCCTGGAGTTTCAGAAGACCAGCACTATGTTCATCTTTTTACATGGGTTTTGGGAATCAAAATTCAGGCTTCCAATTATACAGCAGGCACTTTGCCCACTGAGCCAGGTTTATTTCTTTTCCTTAGTGGCTATACATAGGTCCATAAAAGTACTAAGAGTTGTGATTGTAATATTTGGAGGAGACAAGGCCTAGTGTGTGTCAGCTAGAAACAACCACTAAACACAAAACCCCTCATTTAGAATAAGTCCACAATGTTTTAGAGTTTCTTAGACTAGCCATTGCTGCAAACGAACAGGAAATAATGGCTTACACAACTAGCTGTACCCATCTCATACCGACTGTTCTGTCATATGCAGGTCTGAGTATAGTTCAAAGAGCGTGCCAAGAGAGGATATTAAGAATCAGAAATTTGGTTTGATATTGCTAGGCAAAGAGAGAAAAAGATATAGTAGTGCTCAGAGAACATCCTGCAGCTAAAGTCATGAGATGAAGTAGTGCAAAATAGTAGGCAGATCTGGTGACCCTGAACTTGCTGTAGACCCTGAATAATCTTGCTCCAGATTGTGGTGGACTTGCAGAGAAACATATCGTTTACCATGTTTACGATAACTTCTTAATGGGCCTAATGCTACATGTATGATGGTGCGTGTCTGCTTTAATAGGTTCTGAAATCACCTATGATACAAGCGTCCAGGGCACATCTGCAAGGCATTATTTAGCCTCTGGGCATGTTTTCCAAGGATTCTATTGATTAGGTTAACTGAGGTGGAAAGATCCATCTTAAAAACTGGCAGTTCCATTCCTTGAACACAAATATCCACTCCTCTCTTCTTCCTGGCTGAGGAGGCAACATGACCAGCTGCTTCAGGCTCCCACAACCTTGACTTCCCATCAGAATGGTCTTTACATTAAACTGTGACTGTACTTAACCCCTTCCTTCCTTAAGATGCTTTGGTGACGTGTATTATCACAGCAGTGAGAAAGTCAGAGGAACAGTTCTTGTCAAGGTCATGCTACACTACAGTGTGGTGGGACAGTGCTTGTCAAGGTCATGCTACACTGCACTGAGGTGGGACATTGCTTGTCAAGGACATGCTATACTACAAGAGGTGGGACAGTGCTTGTCAAGGTCATGCTACACTACACTGAGGTGGGACAGTGCCTGCCAAGGTCACGCTACACTGCACTGAGGTAGCAGCGAGGACTGCTTCATATGCATTGATCTAACAGACAGATGAGGAATCTGCTCTCAGCCATGACCATGGGGCTGCTAGTACTGAAGAGGGCAAGTGACCTATGGATAAGTTGGGGGCCATTAATGTCAAGTCATCAATACAATGTGTTTGTAAACACTGTGCATTCCACCCTAGTGAATGAGGCTCTCAAGTAATTAATAAGCTTACAATTAAAATCTAAAACATCAGTATACTCCACGACTTCTGAGAAGAAGAGAATTAAGAAAGTTGTATTGAGTCCTATTTTGATTGACTTCTTGCTTTGTTTGTTTCTACTGCAGGGGAATCTGTTGAAAGTGTGTTGTTGAGTTTAAAATGGCATCCCTGTCTTTATCCTGCTTACTCACTCTTACCTCACAAAATACGTTCAGTTACCTTCTGTTCTGACACTTCCTTCCTGTCTCTGTCCAGGCCAAGCCAGTTCTCAACCATTTTCATGGATGATCAGTGCAGTGCAGGATGACCTTCACAAGCACTGTCCCATCTCAGTGCAGTGCAGGATGACCTTGACAAGCACTGGCCCACTTCAGTGCAGTGCAGGATGACCTTGACAAGCATTGTCCCATCTCAGTGCAGTGTAACCATTCTCTGGTTGCAGATGATTTAGACCCTATAGTGTCTCCACCTTGACAGGTGCTCTTTGTGTGTGTGTCTGCATATATGATGGACATATCTGTGTTCATTTGTGTGAGTGGAGACCAATCTTGGGTGCTATTCATCACCATCTACCTTGTATTTTGTACAGGGTCTCTCACGGACCTATAACTCATCTGGTAGGCTAGCCTCTAAGCCTCAAAGTTCTACCTAGCTCTGCCTCCTGGTGCTGAGATTATAAAAATGGGCCATTCTTCCAGATTTGTATATGTATGTGTGGAGGAGTGGGTAGATTTTGAGAAACTCACTCTGTAGATCAGGCTGGCCTCAAATTCAGAGATCCATTTGCCTTTGACTCCTAAGTGCTGGGATTAAAGGCATGTGCCTCAACCTCCAGGCCAGACATTTTCTTAGTTTACATAATAGAGATTGGCACTCAGGTCTTTTAGCACTTCACTCAGTTACCTCCCTATCCTGACAGATGTGTTTTAAATGTGCATTCTGTAGAAGATCAAACATATAGATGAATGAATACTCTTGTAATATTTGGCTCCATTTCCGGATAAGTCTACAGGATATTGGTAAACAGTGAAGTCATTTAGTTGAAATTGCTGTGTGGTTTTCCTTGTTAATAGTAAGAGATGCCATTATATCAACCCTCAAGAATGACAGTAATGGCCATTGGTTTGGATATTTGGGGAATTTCATCAGGAGACTCCAGTGCTGGGATCAAACCTCTGGGTGGGGCTTCATTTGCTCTAACCACATTTGACCATAGTTCCATAGTTGACAAATGCCCACTCAGCCCACTCAGATTTGATTAGCCTCGTAGAGTCTGTTGCCTTTCAGAGTCCCATCCCAGGATGTAGTTCTATACCACTAGGGGGAGCATCAGACCTTGAGCTAAGAGTCATTCCTGTTAGAGAACACTGCCTCTTTCGGTGTTGCTCCTAAGTGGCCAGATAGTGAGGGGACTTGACAGTGGGTGGATCTTGTCTGCTAAGGATTTAGATTTGCCTGGTAAAACTCAAAGAAAGTTGGGGGAAGTGCCATTATTTCCCAGACGAATCTGAATTGATGAAGGCAGGCTGTACTGATCAGAGACAAGCCCTTAGGGAAATGAAGTGCTGAGGAGAGATTCTGCTCACAGGTAGAACAGTATATGCTAATTAGTATCGTGCATGAGGAAGAAAAAGAGCAGTCAGTACATGACAAATTTGAACTCAGGAATGAGGAAGGATTTTGTGTTTAGAGATGAGATTTTGAAAGTCTAAGTCATTTTTCTCAAGGGGCCTAGAGATGCCTGTTTATTGCTTTTTTACAGATGTGAGGTGAAATCTATATGTAAAAGATGCGATCCCAGGAACAGAGGTCAAAATGAGCTAGTGGTGCTAAGAGAGAACATGAACTTAGCAGTGCATAATGGAAAAAGGTATAGGTGAGAGTTGACCTATCTGGGTACAGAAAGTATAAAGCAGTCTGCCTACCTGTCTGTCTGTCTGTCTGTCTATCTGCCTGCCTGCCTGCCTGTCTGTTTTAATCTTAAGACAGGGTCTCACTCTGTAGCTCTGGCTATACTGGGATACAATATGTAGAGCAAGCTGGCCTCACACTCACCTTCCTCTGCCTCCTTGTGCCATGATGCCCTGCAGGATTGTTTCCTTTATTTGTTGAATTTTATGCATTAAAGAACTATTTCAAATATTAGCATACAGGGAAAAGCAGAACTTAATAGCATGACAAAGCAAAAGCAAAGGCCTTGTAAAAAGAATATTTATTATGCAAGTACAGAGTTTGTTGAAAGCAGTTACTTCCAATTGTTGCCCATTCTGCATATACAATGTAATTTCCCAGAACTAAAGAAGGATATTTTGACAAAATGTTTTTATTTTTTCAAATAGATTTATCTGTGACTCCTTGCAGCCTTGAGCAATACGTCATTGCTATCTCCTTATACAGTGATAACATGCAAAAGAATATTATGGAGAGACTGAGTCACTAGAATTGCCTCATTATAACAACATGGTCCTGATTCTGTAAATGTTCTGTTCTGTTTTTGAGAAGAGATTAGGAAAGGAAGTAATCATATTAAGACAGTTTGTATCATATAATTTGAGATCTAGTACCTAGCACAGCACCAAGTAGGTAAATATCAGAATGTTTCTAGAACAAGTGAATTCAACCTTTCTGTGCTTGCATTAATATTTGCTAATATGTAGGACTGCTTTCACTTACTCTGTTTATATGGTATAAACTCTTAAGAAGTTTTGTAGGGGATGGAGAGATGACTTAGAGGCTAAGAACATTTGCTGAGCTTACAGGGGACCCAGGTTCAGTTCCCAGTACCTTCAAGGAACTTCATGACTATCTATAACTCTAGTTCTAGAGGATCCAATACCCTTTTTTGGCCTCTTCAGATACTGTATGCATGTGGTACACAGACATGCATGCAGCCCAAACATTCACATATAAAATAAAAATGAATAATTTTTTAACAAGAAATTGTTTGATAATTCTGTGTCTTACTGTGCTTTTAAAATTAGCTATTATTAAGTTTTTAGAAAAATTATTTAAAGACAGAGTCTCACTGTGTGGCTCTGACTGGCCTGGAACTCACTGTGTAGAACAAGCTGACCTTGAACTCAAGAGAGATAATCCTGCCTTTGCTTCTCTGCCGCTGTCACGTCAGGTTAAGGATGTGTGTGACCATGCCAAGCCAAGTTTTATACAATTCATCAGAACACTTCTAAACCTCCCAAAAGATGATTAATTTATTGCAGCATCAAACTCTAGTAAGTTGGCTATAAAATACTTTTACTTTAAAAGAACACTTCATTCATTAGTCTTTAATGTTAAAATAGTGCACATCTTCCCCTCTAAATCACACAGGTAGAATGGGAATATGAAAAAGCCATAGATTTCAATGTCAGACCATTCTTCACTTGAAACATATCTATGGAAGTACAAGGGTAAGAAGAGATGGATTTTATGTCAGGAAAATAAGGCAATTTTGAATAAGGTAAATTATTAAAATAACATAATGTGTTAATTAATACAAGCATTAATGCCAGAAATCCTGGAGAGCAATTTAGAAATGTTAAGATTTTGGTTTTTTTCAAGACAGGGTCAGTTTGTGTAGCCTTGACTGTCCTAGAACTCACTCTATAGACCAGGCTGTTCTTGAAGTCATAGAGATCCACCTGCCTCTACCTCCTTATTGCTACGACTAAATGCATGCACTACCATCTCCCACCTACTTTAAAGAATATTATTTGGGAAGCCATTATAATGAAGATGAAGGACTCATATGAAGGAGCTTGGCATTTTATGATTGTCAAAACCAAAGATTTGCTTAAAGAGATCATTTGTCATGAATGTAGCTCATCTTCTTCTCAGGCTCCTCCCCTTCTTCCTTCCCAGGCCCCTCCCCTTTCCCTCACCGCCTTTCCTGTCCTCCATCCTTAGATGCTTCCTTTCCTTTATTGTTTCCATCTTTCTTTTTTCCTGAGATGTCATTGTGTAATCCCAGGCTGGCCTCAGATTCATGGTAATTCTGCTGAGCTTCCTGGTGTGTGGTTGAATGTGTTTATCTTAACATCAGCCTCATGTAGTTTCTCATTTAACAAGCCTACTGAGTCTACTACATTCATTACAGTTTTTCATCCTGAATTCAAAAGATTAACAAGAAAAAGTAAAAAAAACTGAAATTTTCTACTGATCCTTTGCTATAGATTCTTTGTTTCTCATGAAAATATGAAAGCAACCAACAACTGGGTTCTTTCCCATAGTGGCAACCACAACTTTCCACACAACTTAACACTTTTTCTAAGGGTTTGTTTTTTCTTTTTAAAACCACATGGGTGAGTTTCGTATCTGTTATTTGATTTTTGTTTCAATTCACAGGCTTAGATCAAGGTTATATTATTTTTATAAGTTTATTTCCAAACATAAATAGGCCAGGCCATTAATATATGACCTTCAGCTTAGGAGTGTAAAGCCTTCTTGTCCTTTCGATTTTAAAGATTAGAAGGGTATAAGATTAAAATGAACTTTTATGTGAAAAGAATGTCAAGAGCCTAAGGGGGTGGGGATAGTCTCAGTGGTAAAGAACCCGATTGTAGGTCCAAGACTTAGTTCAATTTCTAGTCCGAAAAATCACCTAAGTACTATTGTTGTAAAATAACCAGGAATGTAGTTAAAAAGGAAAGTGACATGAAGGAAGATGTCAGATGTGGGGGGTATTGAAGGAAGAGTCTGAGGGGGAAAAAAAAAAACCAAAACCACATACACACACATTCTGCATGAAAAGACAAAATACATGGGAACAGAAGCAACCGAAGCTTCTGTGAGACCAGAAGCCTGCATTCAGGAGTGCAAACACTTATTTGAGCATAGAAATCAAAGGAGTTCACCATATGTAGGGCAAGATGAAGGAGAAAATGTAGGTTAACTGTAGGAAGGATTTATGGGTCATGGATAAATGGCTTGAAAAATAGTTCTAAGTAAAACTATGGAATTTTGTCATAAGGCCAGACACAGTGGCACATACTTTTAATCTAAGCAATTGGAAGGCAGAAGCAGGCCAATATCTGTGAATTTTAGAAGAGTTTGGTCTATATAGTGAATTCTAGAATAGCCAGAGCTATAGAGAGAGACTAGTTCAAAGACAAGACATTCTTGAACACGCCAACTGTCCAAGAACATGTTGCTTATACCATAGATCTCCTGGAACAAACCGCTCCTGGAAAGGGAGCCTCATTCTTAATATGAATGAAATACATCAAAATTTTGGCATTAAGAAAAGAGGTCATATTAACTGGTGGTAAATACCACAAGAATTAAGCTGAAAATACATGGTGATGAACATGAATCTAAACTGTATCCTGGTTCCTGCAACACCCTGATCTAGCCCCTCATTTTGATGCAGTATTTAACCAATTGTATAATCCTCAGATTGACAGATATTGAGAGACTCTCCACTGGGAGGAATGCCTGTCTCATGTGTTTGTTTGCTGCTCTTTCACCTCATGGCATTTATAAGTACTTCGAAGCTGAAGGGTCTTCTTGTTTCTAAAGTCCAAGAATTTCATAGAAACCTATAGAGTGGTTGTATTGGTCAAGAGTTTGATGCTTCTCCAGTCTTTAGCATGGGCTTCAGTGCAGTGGTGGTCTTGTTTTCTGTCCCCATGCTCTACTTCCAGCGACAATACCACTATGGAAATCTCTATCCAGCCTATTTGTAAAACTTACTTTACTTAAAAAATTGTAAAATATCAGCACTGGTAAGCCTTTGTCTCAAGCAAAATTGTTCCAAAGTTTGGATGAGTTAGAAATTCTAGTGGTTAAGGAATATGAGTGTCTCTCTGGAATTTAGTAGTGGTGCAGCAAATAGCTCTTAGTAAAATTGGCTTTGTCTCAACTTTCTTATTCCCTAAATATTCCCGTGTGTCTTTCAAACACAGCCTCCTGTAACCTGTTCTCATGATTGTCGCAATACACACACACACACACACACACACACACACACACACACACACACACACACACACTGCTGCTACTGACCAAGAAGCTGTGTATTAAAAGCCCAGGTTCTCCTATATCTGATCTTGAATTCAGAGATTACACTTGTCATAAGCACAGCCCATCTGCATGACACACATTCATTCCTGATGTGTAGTGCTCTGTATAGTGTAAAATCTCCCAGCATGAGAAATACCCAAGAGCGTATGATCACTGGTAGCTTCAGCTTAAAAAATCAAATTATCACCAAGTGAAGCAGCAAAGACTAAGGGGGGAAAGACACTGAAATCTCAAAGGCTAGGTGGCTCATATACCACAGAACTGTCATGATCTCTAGGCTAGGAAGTCATTCATGATCAAGACACTAGTAAATTCTGAGTCTGTGGGGCACTGTTTTCTCTACTAGGCATATGAGGAAAGCCGAGGCAGGGTCTCTTTTTGTACTCATTCATAATGCTTAGTATGAATGCCTGATTTCTGTCTCCTAAATGCCCAGTTTCTGTCTTCTAATACCATGATCTTTGGGGTGAGAATTTCAACATAGGAATTTTAAGGGACATGAAGATTGGAACCACAATAAACAGATTAGTGGTAGAGAGCAATCTAGTTAAATCTTCGTGGAGGACAGTATAGCTATATTTACTGAGAGCCTTGTTTTTTGAATACCCTTTGGCTGAACAGTTCTTTCTGCTAAAGTTCACCATAAGGAAACAGTCAGAAACATTAAAAGATTTCACTGTCGTGACTGTCATACTGTTTGTAATAGCATGAAAATATAATTAACATGACAGATATGAAATGTATTACTAGGTACAATTTTCAAGTGATACAGACATATAATTAGTTAGGTGGAAACTTCTCAAAACCATGCAGTGGGAAATAGTTCTAAAATGTGGTTCTATTTTATTAAAATGACAACTCACATATAACTATATAAAATTCAGATGAAGAAGAACTGAAAGTAGATTCTCTAGTAGGTAAACATAGGCTGTCTCTAAATGGGAGCCAGATGGGTGAACTGTATTTCTGTTATTTTGTTCAAATGAATGCTGTGGTCATTTTGAATCTTTCTAAATTCATTTGTTAAACTATGCATTGCCTTGGGCCACCAAGATACCTAAGTGGGTAAAGAGGCCTGCTGCCAAGTTTGATGACCTGAGTTCAATCTCTTGGACCCATGAAATTCTGCTGTGAGCTAGATGCTTGCTTTCCTAATTGACTTCATGACTCCTCATGATGTACAACAGAAAGCAACAGCCTGTTTTACAGAGTTAGAAAATGAGATGATAAGGAGTAGACCAAAGACAGTATGGGCTAGAGTGTGACAGACACTAATGCATTTCCCTCTGATGACAAAGCCAGAGTGATGTCTCACGCAGCGTTCTCAGCTCTGCAAGTCAACTCTGGAGCAAAAAGCAAGACAACACAAACTAGAACATTCTTGGTTCTTAGTACAGAAGAAAGGAGAGACTGCAGGTGAGCTTTCTTCCCCTGGGCTGTAATTTTAATGGTGGTAGAGTTGACCCCTTACCTACTTAAGTGAGTTCACTTCTGCTGGAACACTAGAATTACTCTAGACCTGGTCATATGTGTAGGCATGCTCAAAATACCCACTGAGTCTATGGCTAATATAAATCAGATGCTGACCAAAACCACTGGAATCCTCTATCGTTACATACTCACAAAGTTTGTGGGCTGTCATGGTGGATATAGCTTTCATTACTCATCCAGGACAACTGTCATGTGTGTGGTAAAAACAGTCCTCTAGATAGACAGTTCCTCTGCCCTTGAGATACTTCTAGATTTCCACTCAGTGTGACTCACTGTAGTTAAATATTAACAATGTTAAATAGTAGCACTACTAACCAGTCATAACAATATACTGGGTGTGCTGTACATGAGAGAGAGGAAGTAGTATGTACTCCATGATATCCACTGTGTCAGAGGGTAAAATTCAGTGTAGTACTTCTTCACACATATTTTTAGTTTCCTTTTAAAATTGTAACAGTCCATAATTTAGTTTTTTTTTCCAGTGTTTTCGCTAGTCATCTCAGTAACTCCAGTTAGCAACACTAGCATATTAAGTGTGGTTTTTGAAGACAGACCTATGATATGAATTGTGAGCATCACCAGCGGGGAATATGCTACTTGTTTGTGCAGAAATCCAAACCCTATATTTTATTCAAAGTCATTTATGATGATAATGTTTTCATTAATTTATTTATTCACTTTACATTCCAATATAGCCCCCCTCCTTTTCTCTCAGTCCTGCCCTCTCAAGCCCCTCCCCCACCACTCCCTCCTCTTCTCCTTAGAGAAGAGGAGCTCCCCCGTGGGTACCAACCTGCCCTGGCATATCAAGTCTCAGCAGGACTAAGAGGGAACTGGCCTTTCCCACTGAGGGCCAACAAGGCAGCCCAGCTTGTGTGTTGGTTGATTTTTTTTTTTTTTAATGTTCATTGGTGTTTTATCTGTAAGTGTGTCTGTGTGAGGGTGTCAGAGATTCTGGAATTGAAGTCATTGAATTTACAAGCAAATGTGAGCTGATATGTGTACTGGAAATTGAACTTGGGTCCTTTGGAAGAGTAGCCAGTGCTCTTGACCACTGAGGCATCTCTCCAGCCCCATGACTTATTATTTTCCTTTAAAGGTGAGCTTTTTTTGTTTCCCATGCTGAACCAAAACTCTTGAACTCAATTCTTCCTCCTGTCTCTGTCTTCTGAGTAATTGAAACTAAAGGCATGTGTCACCTGGCTTTGTTATAAAATCTTGAATCTATTTTATATTATATTGTCTTATAAAATCTTGAATTTCAGTGATCTAACTTTTTGTTTACCTAGTCTCATTTAGTTATCTTTGACATCTTGTTTCTCTCATTGTAGATTGCTTTTCCAGAATTGCTTTTTGTAAGGCATCCCTATTTTACATATTTACTCAAATTTGCATGGGGATTGAAAGAAAGAACTGGGCTAATTATGTTGTATATTTGGTGCCTAAACTAAACCTACCCAACAGACATTTATAAAGAAATTTAGCTTTTCTTACTGGCTTATAATGATGATTTTACTCTACACTAAATGCCCATCTTTTTATTATATGCTGTATTGTCTTAATTGCTATAGCTTTACAAAATCATGCTTCATTTATTGCTAGGTATCTTCTTGATAGACAGAACCATGCCTGGGACTTTCCCAATTCAAGTTCTATTACAACTGTTGAGTTTGAGGCCAGCCTGGTCTACAGAGCAAGTTCCAGGACAGCCAGGGCTACACAGAGAAACCTTGTCTTGAAAAACAAAAATTATTATGTCTGGATACTTTTCTAAGCAATCTTATAAATTTTGGCATTCTTGTGATTCTACTAACTATTTAATAGCCACTTTTGCTTTTCATACTTAAAACCCTTATCCTTCACTTAGACAGGTTTCCAAACTGTCTCCATGGCCCCTACTGTTTCTGAGTTTATGTCCATTCCAAAGTTAGGGTTCTTTTCTTTATGAATAACTAGACTTGACTTCATATGACACTGTGTTGTTAGTGTCCTGGGAGAGTCCATATCCAGGAACCTTCTAGGCTTTGCTGGAGTTGCTCTTAAGGACTTGTTCTCAAAGCACATGGCAGATGGAAAACATGAAACATGCACTGGTATGTGCACAATGCCCGTGGGACCTCTTGACCCTCCAGTGGACTCTTTCTTCAAAAACCTTAGGGCTAAGCTGCACCTATAAACTAAGATTCAGGGTGACTTTAAGTACTTTGCCAGTCACTGTAGCCCTGTAAGTATAACACTATTCTTGGAGAGATATGAACAAACTAGTCCCCTATCTACCCATCCTAGATAAGGAGCGAATGATAGCCCCAAGTAACAAAAAGTGCCACCAGAGTCCAACTTTGTGAACTAATGTGTTTATTGGAACATGTTACTTAAATGATCAGGGATAACTCAAAGGTACCTACATTGTCTAAAGCCCACCCACCCACTATGCCTGACAGCTCAGGAAAGCTAGAATCCTAGCAGTCTCTACTCAACACATCGGTCAGTCTCCTTCTCAGTGGCTAGTGCTGCTTACATAACGGAGGGGGAGGTTAAGGCAGTTCCTCTATCTTTAGTTTTCAAACAGTTGCAATGTTGTCGCTCTTACTGTGGGGTTTGTTTGTTTGTTGGTTTGTTTGTTTTTTAATGCAGTGGAACTTCTCGAATGGCTTTGGTGGTGAGAGGGGCATGCATCCAAGTGATCAACAAGGCTTTTTTTTTTTTTTGAAGTGAGGTTTAATAATGTGTCATCTCAGTACCACGTGACTACATTTCTAGAATGAAACCTCTTTGATGATGCCTTGGAACTTTTAACACTCAGTTATTTAAATGCCTGTTTAAATATGTCATCTGCATGTGACTAATGATAATGGCAGCTGCACTTAGTCTGCGCCTGGCTCTGAGATTCATCCTGCATCGTATACATCATACTGCTCCTTCAATGATATTATCAGGCAGTTCCTTATGCTCTAGCTGGCAAACTTTATACATACAGTTCTTTATAGAATAGCTTGTTGACTTGATACAGACAGTTCCTCATGGGAATAGCTAATGGGCTTGATATGCACAGTTTAAGATGTAGTTGGCGGACATGATGCAGAACACTTTCAAGTTACTTGCTTTCCGTCCTACTGCCATCGGAACCTGCTCATTTTGATCTCACAGTGAAATTGTACTCAGATGTTTGGTGACGCGATTGAGCTGGCATGTGATTTGATTTCTTGGCTAAGGGCATCAATCTGTTACATTTGAATGCATCCGTTTCCAGTATTGGGACATGCTGGTTATAGAGTTCCCTTTCTTTAAAAGATCTGGAGACACACTTGTTTCCTTTGCCTCTCTGATTCCTTCTCCTTGGGTGCCATTTAAACATCTTTCCTTAGGAAAGCAAGTGCTGAGGGTATAATTTCATCACCTCGACTTATATCCCAGTAATCTTATCTTTATTTATTTAAACATTTGAGAACATTTGAGGTGACGCTTAGCCAAGGGTAGCCCTCAGATTCTGTGTAGCTAGTGGTGGCCTTGACTCATCCTCCTGCTTCAGCCTCCCATAGTCTGAGATGACAGATAGGCAGCACCACAACCAACTGATACATTGTCAGCGATTGCGCCCAGGGTCTCTTACAAGTGAGGCAAGCATTCTATCAACTGAACCACATCCCATCTCAAACAAAACAGGGACTCATATAGCCCATTTTCATTTTATCTTGTAGATAGAGCTAATAAAATGTTCAGAATAGTTTTTTGAGGAATGTAGGTCTGGCTGCTTCTTCTGTCCATAGACATATTTTTTTATTTGCTATAAATCCTTGAAATAAGAGAGAGAGAGTTTGAATTTGGGTAGGTATGGAGGCCATTGGGAAACAGCTACACAGCTGCATCTTTGGGAATAATCATAGGTTCTCACCTTCAAAGCTGGAGTTGAATCTGTGGCTGTACCTGCCCCTTCCTAGCTCTCCTCAGGATCAGAACTCTCATGCCCGTGGACTGTGCATTTCAGAGCTTGTCTTGATTAAATTCACTGGGATACAGAGTTGGCCATCTTAACATCTAATTGTGAATACAATTTAGGAAGGAAAGTGAAACTTTACATTGTGCTGCTATGGACAAAGATGATTATGATCCTTAAAATTGGCCAGTTTCTTTCTGTTTTGTTTGGCAACCATACAGCATTTTGTTTGGACTGTAGATTTGATAGGTACATGTGATTTTCCCAGTGTAATGTTATCACAATGAAAAGTGTTTCCCACAACCAGACATGTCTGGGAAGTTGATCTGTATTGGGAAGTTTCTTTTTCCTTATGTATCAGGTGACATTGTGACAGCTCAACTCATCCAAGACCACTCCCTTTGAGCTCCACCTCAAGGAGTTCACATTTGTAGACGCTGGAAGTAAGGGGTGTGCACTTGTGTGTGTGTGTGTGTGTGTGTGTGTGTGTGTGTGTGTGTGTAGGCCAGAGTTGTAGGTGAAGTGTTCATTTATTGAAAATTCGTGACTCATGCAGACTTGGGACTCACAATTCTGCTCCTACCTCTTCAGCATAGCTTGATGGCATGTACACACCACAAGGACTCTACTTTATTTACTTACGTAGTTGAGACAGGGTCTTATTAAGCTAGGAGATCACCCATTCAACTAGACTAACTGGCCAACAGGCCTGCCCATTTCTGTTACCCCTCCAGTGCTGAGATTACAGATGTCACGCTTCGGCTTTCTCTGTTAGAGAGAGGAGTCTTGTCCTCGTGCATGCATGAAAGCACTTTATTGACTGAATCATCTCACATGTTGTTTGCCTCTCTTGAGAAGTGAGCTAAGACAATGGAGCCTAAAAATGAGGCAGACTAAAACATGCGATTGCCAATGTTATTCAGAGTCTCAGTTTATACTCTGAGGGTTAAGAAGAACCACACAAGAACAGTACAGTCACAAGGACAGGCTGCACATGGCAAAAATATGTTTTCCCACAGAGGCATGTAAACAAATAATATGTAATGAATAATTACAATGAATTATAAATAATATGTGGTGAATAATAAAAACAAATAATTGTAATGAATACTCTGAAGTAAACTCACTCCTATCCACTATACCTGGTTGGGGCACAAAAGCACCTTCCATGAGCAATTCTGTTTTTCGAAGAAACAGAGGCCATAAGACTCTCGTTTTCTTGGAGTTTTATCACGAACACTCAGGACTTCCCTAGCACACCTCCATCCTTGGCCATGTTCTCACACCCTGCCTTTGTTTTAGTTGTTTTTCATGTTATACATTTCTTTAATGTATGCCAGTGACAGGGAAACTTTATTGCTTTTTCATGAATTCAAGTGTACATATTAAATTTATCCTGAAAGTTTTATCCAGAACATATCTTCTTTTGCATTTTTGCAGTCTATTAACTGCCCACAAGTTAGTGAGCCTGCAATAGTCCTCCTCATTTCTTGGATCTAGCAACACAACGTAGTAATAGTGACTTATGAAGCCAGTGAGAAAGGCAGAGTGCTGTAAAGAGAATAGACAGTGATGTTGAAGGGCTGAGCAGTGCTGTAGATGTGACTCAGTGGGAAGAATGTTCGCATAGCAGGCAGGAGGCCTGTGTTTGATCCCCAGCACTGCATAAAACCCACTGTGGTCATAATGCCAGCACTCGGGAGGCAGAGGCAAGATCATCAGGAGTCAAGGGTCATCCTCAGGTACATACTGTGTTTGAGGCAAGCCTGGGCTAGTTGAGCTTCTCTCTCAAAAGAACAAATGAATAAAGCAATAAGTAGCCTTTGCCATGATCAAAGAAGAGAATCTACTTTCTGGAAATTGTCCTCTGGCCACATGGACCTGTGGCACCCCCCACATACACACACACTTTTCTTTTTTAAAAGAGAGGATGAACGTGTAACCTTGTGCCAAAAAGAACATTTGGAGAAATGTTTCTGGGAGTGGCAGCCTGGGGTCCATCTCCCATGTAAACAAAAAAAGGCCACCAATTTCAGTTTCTCTGACTCTTTAGATGGAATTAAGAAAAAGGAAGAATGTCGCTAATGTTCCGTTGCTTACCTTCTCGAATATAGGTGACCCCTTTTTCATATGTGTTATAAGAATCAGAAATCCTGTGGTTAAATTGTTTGAACGTGTGCTATATAAAATGTTCTTGTCTGAGCTCAATAGTTCAGTTCTCTGAAATTACCCAGATGTGGCCACTTGAAGGTGGTTAGAATGGATATTCCTGGCACTTTCTTCATTTGCTCCTCTTGACTTTTTATTCAATTTTAAAGTGTTTATAGGAAACAATCTAGGAAAGTCCTATATGATGTACCTTTTTCCACATTCTAATACCCTCCTCACCCAGCATCCTCACCCAGCATCCTCACCCAGCATCCTCACCCAGCATCCTCACCCAGCATCCCTATAGCTTTGCATAGGTGATCCAAATGTCAGTAATTTCTGGGTTGGAGGCTGTAAAACATTAGATGTAGGTGGCTGAATTGTTCTCGTTCCCTTTATTTATAGGCAATTGTGAATGTTCAGAGACAGGCTCATTCTTTCTTACTTAATCGTTTGTTTGCTTGTACCCTGTTTCTCCTCTGCCATTTTCCTCTCCATGCCACATCATTTTCTATTCTATTCCGTGTGATAGGTTTAATTATTTTATGTGTTCTTGAAAACTTTGTGTGACTGTTTTAGACTGGTATGAGTGGTACCGGTCTATCTATCCTGTTTCTCTTGGTGTGAATTTATGACCGTGTAACTCTGGCTTATTAATTCTAATGAGTACCTTGGAATCCCAGAGCACAGCTACCACGTTTATTCACCTTCCATCCACGCTTGCCTCGAAGGATGTAGTGATGAACATCCTCCAGCAGATTTTCATGGTATCTATAAAGTGCTTCCCTTGCAGGAGACCCTGGGCATCTGTGAGTTTAATTGCTCAGATATCTAGTTCCCCTGGCTTGTCAGGTGATTTCTAATTTTGATATGCATTTTTTTCTGTCCAAATAAAAGTTGGAGTATCTCTTCTTGATTTCAATTTTACATTCTCTTGTTACGCCTGTTTCTTTAAGCAATTGGATTATGCCTCCATGTTTTTTTATATTTATATTAATATATCACAGTATATTTAAGTATAATAATTAAGTGGGATGATATGACGCTGGCAGTAGCAGACCATTTTGACCTGTGGTGCATACCTGTAACTCCAGGGTATCAGAGATGGAGGAAGGAAGATCAGGAGTTCAGAATCATATTTGCCTACATAAAAAGTTCAGTTCTGAGGAACAACAACATGAACAAACCAGTACCCCCCAGAGCTGTGTCTCTAGTTTCATATGTAGCAGAGGATGGCCTAGTCGACCGTCAATGGGAGGAGAGGCCCTTGGTCTTACAAAGATCATATGCCCCAGTACAGGGGAATGCCAGGGCCAGGAAGCAGGAGTGGGTGGGTTGGGGAGTAGGGCAGAGGGAGGGTATGGGGGAGCTTTGGGGATAGCATTTGAAATGAAAATGAAGAAAATATCTAAACAAAATTAATTAATTAATAAACAACTGTGTATTATAAAATAAAAAGAAAAGAAAAAAGAAATGGAAAGAAACAGGCATTAAGATGCTATCTAGGATATATATTAAAGTTCATTAGGGGACTTTCAGGATAGCATTTGAAATGTAAATGAAGAAAATATCTAATAAAAATTGTTTAAAAAAATGTTCAGTTCTAACCTATGATACTCTAGAACCTGTCTCTTAGTAATAAAACAAATCAAACTAAAAAATAACAATCTCTACTTCACCCTAATCTGTTATTAGAATTATGGTTCTTCTATGTTTATATTATAAATAATATTTTAAGATATATGTGTTTACTATTTCTTTTTTTAGCTTGTCATCTTCGATTGTTAAAAGAAAGACAACTTAATCAGAGAATAATAATACAGCTGTTGTTACATAAATCAAAGCACTTTGTAAAAGGCTAAAGTTACTTGCATTGTGCATAGTTTATATAGTGATTATACTAGTTTAGCTGCAACCTCATCTCATTAGATATTCTCATTTAAACTAATATCTTAATAACTTGAAACTTTACCTTGTTTTTGCTTGTATTATTTGGTTGCAGTGGCTATTAATCATTTATTCTGGTGTTCATAGATATAGTATACTTTATGCGTGTGTTCCATTTCTACCCATTGCCTATTTTCCTACTGATACCATTTCTTATATTAATTTGATAGTGGATTTCATACAATGAAGATGTAGTCTGTCTTCAATTCCCGAAAATGAAATTATTCATCAACATATGTTTTCTTCTTCAGATGACAATCAAAACAAAACTCATGATAAAAAAGAGAAGAAGATGATGGTCCAAAAGCCACAGGGCACCATGGAATACACTGTAAGTGCGATCAGGGTGGCTGGAGTGATCACTAGTGCTCTGTGACTTATGCATACTGCTTTTCTTTGACTGACTTTGCCCCTTCACTCTATTCTTCTTGAATGCCCATCACATAGTGTAGTTTCTCAAGACACATTTTAGGTCATGTCTTTTTCCCTTTGTTTTATGTGGAAAGGGGGCTCATGACCCACTCTATCCCATTTAACTCCTGAGTAAATAACACAGAGACATTAAATTTTATTAACAAGCTGCTAGCACTATGCTGGCCAGGCTCTGAGCTTTTCGTATCTGACTAATCTATTAAAACCAAATAAATGCCCCGTTACTTGCCAGCCAAGTGTTGCTCTGTTCCATGTGCGTCCTCAGGGTGAGCTTTTCATGGCTACATGCTCATGGTCCATTCTTATGGTTCATCCTACCTCATGGTGACCTCCTTCCTCTCCTTTCCTTTTTCCTTCTCTCTCTTTGTGATCTCTCCTCACATCCCCTCACTCAATCCAAAGTTCCACCTTCCTTTCCCCCATGCCCAGTCACAGGCTCTAGCTTTTTATTTACAAATCAGAGATTATTAGAGAGCATTCTTTACAGCACATTAGTCAGTACAATGCCCATGGTCAGACTTCAACTTGATCGTGGGGTAAAGAACTCAGCGTCTGAATACACAGTGTATAAGACTAATCCATGTTTTCTCTCTGGCTACAATGTCTGTCACTCCACTAATTATCAACCTTGCTTAAGATCATCTAGAAGGCCATGAGAGGATCCACGTCATCTACTCTGCTAAAACCTGGTTTAAAGAGATGACCTTTCTCAACAGAGAAGGAACACTTTCAGTTTAGGATGTACTCAGCTTTTTTCCACCAGACAAACAAATAAAATGTCTTCAGAATGGCCATGACTACCAATTGTAGCTGTTTACCCCAGACATCGTCTCTAAGATCTAAAGGCGTCAATCTGATGTTGCTTAACATATCCACTTAGATCTTCTTTATGTTTGATCCTTTTCCAAAAAGCAATTCATGATTCAAGTATTCATACAAGCTAAGGTCTCTTAAGACGCGCCTTTTCTGCTTTCTCTCATTTATCAATAAGTAATTTTAACTGCTAATTTTTTTTTAACAAAATGTCAAACGTTCGATTTTACCAATAAAGATTTGGGAGCCTTATGATGGAGTGAAAGCCTACTAACTCACACAGGCAGAAAAAGCACCCAGCTGACCTTCCTCCTCAGCCAGTGTTCCCAAAAGAAGTGGTCCTTCTCCACGCTGTCTCGAAAACTCCTCAAATTGAGTATTCCTCCTTACTACTTTCTGTATGTCTCTCCATCTGACCTCCTGACTTCCTCTTAACCTCTACGGTTTTCTCCTATGTTCACTCCCTATCAGCTGTTTGCTTGCCCCACCTCTTGACCTATGGTTGACTTTATTTTATCCTATTTACAATAAACAGAAATCTTGGATTGAAGATATGTTTTAGGGATAAGCCATACCACAACTAGAAATAGGATTTTCCAGTAAAGAATACAATCTACCGGTTTACAGTGTGCACAAATATACTGCAACATTTAACACTGCTCATTGATATGCTTGGTTTAATGTCTATTATGTGTCTATCATTCTCTTATTCAAGGCAGAAACTAGACCTCTTTTGTGTTGTATTCTTGGCCCATGCCAGGGTGTGTTTCCATATCCTTGAATCTATAGATAATAATGCTGCACAAATGTCATTTACTGTTACCTTACTCTATGTGCCACGAAGTCACCTTTGTTGTTGCACTTTGAGCTCCTGAAACCCAGCAGCTGTGTTTATCATAGATTGCATACTATATGAGCATACAATTGTAGTTCTATTTAAATTCACTGTGAAACAGCAGTGCTAATGGTCTGCTTTGACTTCTAAAAGTTTCTTTCTTAAAGTGACTTCTTTAGTTTCTTTAGAAGAAACTAAATGTTGTTGCTCTTCGATGATTCTATTCTTCTAATAAATCCTTGTTTTAGACTGACCATGTAAAGCTGTACAGCCAGTGAGCAGCAGACTTGGTGTGGATTCTCAGCCTTATGTTTTATGTTGATGTTAAAGCTGAAAATCCTTAGGGTTGGATGTGTTTTCTAATAGAAAATAATACACCTAAGTTAGTGCACGGCAACAGCAGAGGACGAGGAGGTCCAGAGATGAACCGCAGTTAAGATGCTTTTGTGTGTAGTTTTATTAAGTATTATAAAGGAGCCAAGCAGGGTAGTCACACCGAAAATCTCAGTACTTGGGTAGCTGAGACACAAGAGCTAAGGCAAACTTGAGGCAAAGTTGGGCTACCTAGTGATTTTCAGGCTGAAGTGCAACTTTGTTTCAATACAAAACTGAAACTCAACAGCAACATAAAAACAACCAGCTCAAGAAAGGACAGAAAAAGGAAAATTTAATAGCTGCTCTTTTACATGGTAGGTCTGAACAGAGCTATTATGTTTGGTTCAATGCTGTCATGACCAAGTTGGTACTTTGTATCTGTTTGTTGTTTGTCTGTTTGTTTTGGTTTTGCCTTACACACTCTGACTCTTGTTCATTTTTCTCCTGTAGGCTGGAAGCCAGGACACCCTCAACTCTGTTGCACTGAAGTTTAACGTCACTCCCAATAAATTAGTGGAATTGAATAAACTCTTCACACACACTATTGTTCCAGGCCAGGTAATTATTTTTTATGGTGACCATTACTTTAGAAATTTTGCCTTCATTTTTTTGTTACCAAAGTAAATAACTTAGTATTGGCGCCTCAAAATTGTCTTCAGTGATGACTCGTTCATCTCCCTTAGAGCCAAGAGTTCTGAAGGTGTCTTAGTTCTGATAATTAACTCAGATGTATCCTTGTGTTTACAGGGGCATCAAGAGGAGTTTTAGATTAAGAAACACTTTTTCCTGTCAAATATAACACGATCTCTTACAATGTTTAACTCTGATTTACGAGCTCAATTTAATCTATTAGGAAAGCATGGCCATCATTTCATTTTAATTTAGAAATAATTTTTTATCTTAATTTGTACCATAATTGTCCACTTGCCAAAGAAAAAGAAAGATATTGAGAAAAAATCGTCATGAGAAAACCAACCTACATTGTGCTTCAGGATTTTACGAACTTTAGTCAGCATAAATAAAGAACAAATGTACAGTGCTTCCTTTTAGTTTTGATAAAGTAAGTGTTTGGTACTCTGTACAGGATGTCAGATGATTTAGCTGGCTTGGTTTTTTTTGTTGTTGTTTTGTTTTGTTTTTCCTTCAAAAGTACATTTAACCAATGTGTTAATGGCTCAGTCACTGGAAACGCATCTCTAAGGTGAAGTGCAGCCTTGTCCACGGAATCACTGGCTATCTAATGCTATCTTGCTAGTAGATCTGAGCCTTCAGAGCCAGTTTGATTTGTTCTGTTTCCAGACAACTTGAGAGTTATCCTTCTGAGGTTGGTTTGCTGATCACCTTGAGATAGAGATGAACTAGGCTGGCTTTGACCATGGCAGGGATGTGGACTTTCTCATTGAATGAACTAAAAACTCTTACCCTAGACTTGTTGCTTCAAAAGACAAATACTAGGATCAGAATAGCTTTATAAAAAAAATAGCTGAGACCTACAGTGCTTTTCAGGAGACTCTGAGTTGTACTGTTTTGTGACTTGTTCCAAATGTGGTTTAATGTACAATGCATGTACTTTTGCAGTTTTAAGTGTCCTTCTGTGAATATACACTTAAAACTGTTTTCCTACTTATAAAACACCTTGGCTATATATACTGAATTGTTTTTCTCTAGGTTAAAGAGGCAATTTGTTTTATGATGAACGTTAAATCTCCTTAAATCACCTTAAATCACCTTAAATCTCCATTTCTCTTGTACTGGAACAAACACAAGAAGAAAACCTCTCCCCAGCCCCATTGTCAAGGCCCAGTTACACTTTACTGAAGAAGCCCACCCAGCTTCCCAGCCTTCTCACACGCTGTCGCCTACTGTGTTGCCTGTTACTTTCTCGGCATTCAGAGGCATTGGTTTCTCTAGTTTAACTACATAAAATAAATGCAGGCACTATGTACTAAGACCACACAACTAGAATCATTTCTGAATGGATTTCATTGGACTCAAAGCCTTGGCGGTTGCCATTCACTGATACTGAAGGTGTGGTAAACAGAAACCCTCTAAACCGCCTCAATGTGTTCGTTGCTAGCACATCATGGAAGCTCTATAGTTCAGTATGACGCTGTAGGCGAGTGCTTATACCCCGAGAAACGGGCTCGATCTGATCTTACAGAAACTAGATTCTACTAGCTGCTGATATGCCTCTTTGTTTACCTTTATGTCCACTCAGAGCTGCTTTTGATCAACCTCTCCATAGGTGTTTAATAATTGTGTGGCTCATATTTTCAGCAGTATCCAGTCATCAATCATCTTACATCCATTGACTTAGATTTTTCTCACCTTTATTTTAATGTATTTTCTGATTATAGCTCTTTTTTTGGGATTCAAATGAGGGTTGTTTTTTTTTTTTTTTTTTTTTTTTTTTTTTGTCCCCCGCTCCCTGTGTGTGTAGGTGTGTAAGTTTAGGTGCACACAAAAATTGGTGTGACAAAAGACTTTTGGGAGGCAGTTCTTTCTCTGTGAATGAGGCAGCATCAGTCTTTCTCTGCTCCTCAGCTGAGTGTTCAAGGCTAGCGGGCCTGCAAGTTTCCCTGTGCTTCCCCTGCCTCTGCCTCCCATCTTCTTATTAGGAAGCTGGGGCTATAGATGTGATGCTGCGTCTGGCTTTTTCTCCAGTTTCTCAGGTCATCAGGCTTGGACCTCAAACTCTGAGCCATCTTGCCAGCTCTCTGAAGTGAGTTTAAATAGCTAATGCTAAAATAGAAATGTTAACGCTATTGATATGAGATCAGCTGTTGAATGATTGGCCTCAAATTCTGTCAACAACAGCCAAGGTTTTTATGTTAAGATTATTGTTAAATTATAGTTGATTTCATGCCCAAATGTAGCTGTTTTATTGGAAGAATATTGAATTATGGTATCACAATACCAGTTCAGGATGCAGGCTGTTTTGCAGTGGAGACTTGGGCTACTTTTATTTTTAATCGATAAAATGCAAAGAGGAGAGAAAATGTAGGGATAACTATATTGGTACTACCTTGCACCATTCTCTGTATAGCCACCAGCCTGGACTGTCCCAGTGCTGCCTAGCAGGAGTATTCTATGTGGTAGCCTGCTGTGCGGTTTTTTTCTCTCTTCATATAGGTTTAGCATTTACAATGCAGAAATCTAAACTCCAAAATGCTCCAAATTCTGAAACTAAGCCCATTTGGGGCATTTTAGATTTGGAGTTTTCAGATTATTAAAGCAGGTTAAGTCTATGAATATATATATATATATATATATATATATATATATATGTGTGTGTGTGTGTGTGTGTGTGTGTATATATATACATACATATTTTAATTATACATTTAAATATATTTAATATATTAATAAATAGATATAGTAAATAATAGAAAAGTATATATTTACATACATGAGTGTTACATATAGTTATATATATATATAGTTTTACATATATATATACACATACACACACACACTCACACACACACATAGTCTTAGGGTAACATCATGACCAAGGTAACTTTTATAAAGGGAAACATTTATTGGGGCCAGCTCACAATTTCAGGGGTTTAATCCTTTATCATCATGGGGAAGAAGCATGGCAAGATCCAGGCAGACATGTGCTGGAGAAGTGCTCTGCAGGCAGCAGAAGGAGACTGTGTCTCACACTGGGCAGAGCTTGAGCATAGGAGACCTCAAAGCCCTCCCCCACAATCACACACTTCCTTTAATAAGGCCACACCTATTCCAACAAGACCACACCTCCTAATAGTACTACTCCCATGGACCAAACATTCAAAAACATGAGTCTGGGGTGGGGGGGCATACCTAGTCAACAACCACCACAACACACACACACACACACACACTGTATTACTGACTCCAAGTATTTCAGGTATACTCAAGCTGTTGCGTTACTCTTACTCCTTGGAAGGCTCTTCTCTCCCTCCTTTCCAGTTCCTACTGTGCAGGTTTTTCCTAGTCTGACCAGGTAGATACTCTCTGGTTCTCCTGCAGTGTCAGTAATCTGTAGCCATTACACTGTGACATTTATATTGCTGAGAATGGTTTGGGGGTAGTTTAGAAGACTCCATGTTGCTTGTTAATAGAAAGAAAGCTCCCTGGGTCTTGCTGAGGCACTGAGTGTGATGTACAGAGGGGTGAGTTCCCTCGGTGTGAGATCAGGAATTGCTTGACTTCAGCCCTCACTCAGCCATGCTGTCTTGTTCCCAGGTCCTGTTTGTGCCAGATGCCAACATCTCTTCTAGTACCATACAGCTTTCTTCATCCACCCCTGGTGCTACTGTCTCTCCATCATCATCAGATGCAGAGTATGATAAGCTGCCTGTATGTATGCCAGCATCTTACACAAGGGAGTTCATGCTTATGATTAGTTGTGGAAATCAGTTCACTATGTTTTTAAAAGATTACATTTGAAAACTTCTGTAAAGTGGTGAGGTTAGGAAAGTTGCTATCAGTTGAGAGAATGTAGCCTATCTCAATATACCTTTTTACAAAGGGTCTCAAAGGTAAAAGTACATGCTGTGTGCAAAAGCAGTGATTTTCAACCTTCCTAATACTGTGACCCTTTAATACAGTTTCTCATGTTGGGTTGACTCCCAACCATAAGATTATTTTTATCGCTACTTCATAACTGTAATTTTGCTACTATTATGTATTATAATATAAATACTAGTGTTTTCTGATGGATTTAGATGACCCCTGTGAAAGGGTCATTCAATCCCCAAAGGGGTCACTACCCACAGGTTGAGACCACCGTACAAAAGCTGGATGCAAAATCCCCAGTTAAGTGAGTACATTGTGCGTTTCCTAAGGAATTGGAATCAGTAATCTACAATGAGTTCTTTAATTTGGGATATTTTCGAAAACATTTAATGAAACAGTTTTATGGGCCTACATATATTTTTTGATCTTAGTTTGATTGGGATACTTAGCAATCTTACCGCTAATTTAGAAAATAAGCATTTTCAATTTCGTTAGGAGTTTGTGATGTTAGCATTAAAAATTCAGCTGTGTCATGAGTTTAGTTTTCTGATTGTTGATGTTTAAAAAAATAATTCAACTTTTAGTGCACTTCTAAAGAAAGGTATTAATACTCTGTTTTTATAGTCA
Organism: Mus musculus; assembly: GCF_000001635.26. Lineage (NCBI taxonomy): Eukaryota > Metazoa > Chordata > Mammalia > Rodentia > Muridae > Mus > Mus musculus. Next base: position 30,697,343 of record NC_000076.6, on the reverse strand, counting down.
AGAATTTATATCAGGTTACAAATAGTAGGGAAACTTTTGAAAACAAGAAAAATAAACAAATTGTAGTATTTTTTAATTAGGTATTTATTTCATTTACATTTCCAATGCTATCCCAAAAGTCCCCCCCCCCACACCCACTCCCCCACCCACCCACTCCCACCTCTTGGCCCTGGCGTTTCCCTGTACTGAGGCATATAAGGTCTGCACGACCAATGGGCCTCTCTTTCCATTGATGACTGACCAGGCCATCTTCTGATACATATGCAGCTAGAGACACGAGCTCTGGGGGGGTACTGGTTAGTTCATATTGTTGTTCCACCTATAGGGTTGCAGATCCCCCCAGCTCCCTGGGTACTTCCTCCAGCTCTTCCATTGGGGGCCCTGTGATCCATCCAATAGCTGACTGTGAGCATCCACTTCTGTGTTTGCTAGGCCCTGGCATAGTCTCACAAGAGACAGTTATATCAGGGTCCTTTCAGCAAATTCTTGCTAGTGTATGCAATGCTGTCAGCATTTGGAGGCTGATTATGGGATGGATCCCCGGGTATGGCAATCTCTAGATGGTCCATCCTTTCGTCTCAGCTCCAAACTCTGTCTCTGTAGCAACTTCCATGGGTGCCTTGCTCCCAATTCCAAAAAGGGGCAAAGTATCCACACCTTGGTCTTCATTCTTCCCGAGCTTCATGTGTTTTGCAAATTCTATCTTATATCTTGGGTATTCTAAGTTTCTGGGCTAATATCCACTTATCAGTGAGTACATATTGTGTGAGTTCTTTTGTGATTGAGTTACCTCACTCAGGATGATGCCCTCCAGGTCCATCCATTTGCCTAGGAATTTCATCAATTCATTCTTTTTAATAGCTGAGTAGTACTCCATTGTGTAAATGTACCACATTTTCTGTATCCATTCCTCTGTTGAGGGACATCTGGGTTCTTTCCAGCTTCTGGCTATTATAAATAAGGCTGCTATGAACATAGTGGAGCATGTGTCCTTCTTACCGGTTAGAAGGACAAATTGTAGTATTTTTGAAGGATATGTGTCATTTCCCTTTTTAATGTTTAAGGAGAAGTGTAGATAGCATACTTATGGTGTAATATGTTTTGCAAGGTGATTTTTTCCCCTTAATTTTGAACATTTTTGCTTTTATAGGATGCAGATTTAGCAAGAAAGGCCTTAAAACCCATCGAGAGGGTCTTATCATCTACTTCCGAAGAAGATGAGCCAGGTGTTGTAAAATTCCTCAAAATGAACTGTCGCTACTTCACTGATGGAAAGGTATCTGCCACTGTGATTGCTTACTGGTCAGGGAATCTGCAGAAACTAAATAAGAAGACCCATTGCTGGATGGGAGTATTTTACCCACAACTGAAGTGCATGATTTGACAAACATTCATTGATTTTTGTTTCTGGTTCCTTGGCCTTTTTCCTACTTAAGTGAATACAATCATTAAATGGAAACACGGTGTCTTGTGATTTTGGATTTGCCTTTTTTTTTGTTGGTTTTTTTGTTTGTTTGTTTGGTTGGTTTTTTATACCTCTTCACCTGTAAATTTTGTATGATTAAAATTCTAACTCTTACCTCTTGCTGGATATAAGATGCAAGGGAGGGTACTTAAGCATCCTTATTGTATACTTTTTCCATCTATCAGATAAGAATGGCACTAAAATTTAACTAGTGGGGTATAATACTTAAAGGAGATGAATCTCGTAATGATTTACCTTTAATCTAGGCAATGGAAGTTTTTAACTTAGTGTTGATGCTGGTGATGTTAGTGTTTAAAATTACTTCAGCTGTATCATGTTTTCACTTTTCTAGTTGTTGATATTTACAAAAGAAATCCAACTTTTTGTGAACTTCCAAATAAAGGTCTGTATTGATATTCTGTGCTGAATATTAATACAGACCTTTGACATTTTACATCAGATTATAAACAGCAGAGAAACTTTTGAAAGGAAAAAAATCCTGAACTGCAAACATTTCAGAAAGATAATTATAAGACTCATCAAAGTTAGCAACTGGCTTAGTCCCTGGGAGTCTCCTAAGGTCCCTCATAGATACTATCTTGCTGATCAACTGGGGAATTCAGTGTAATCTGAGAAAGTTCCAGGTTTTAGATCGGCAGGCTACTGACAAATTTCCACAGCACATCTGTACAAATTGGACCTGCAAGTTTTCCCTGTTGCCGTTTATATTAAATTTGACTGGAGATGATACTTGCAGTTATGTTAGACAAAAACATTGGGACTGTCCTTTGGCACCACGATTCCAATTCTCCTTCCGCACTACACACATGAGTCACACACTAGAAACATGGTAATGTCTTGCTGAGTGGATTGTAAAGCACCTTGTTCTTGACCATCAGTGGTCTTGGAACGGTCTGTTTTCTTTTTGATAGGGAAATGGGGACCCATGAGACGTGAGTGTATGGGGCAACATTTTTTCCCCCAAAAGCAAGAGGTTTATTTTCTGGAACATCAGTGTCAATCCTCAGTCAGTCCCTCGAGACGAGTGATGAGAAGGCAACCCCGAATGGCTATTACAAGCAGTTATATTTTTTAGGGACACAGGTTACATCAGCAAGGTTACAATTCAAACTTATTGGCTAGCAAGCATGACATGCATTTAAACTCTACCTGGGACTTTCCAGAGGGTCAGGTAACCATCAGTCAATACATTCTGAGAATTTTTTACTCAAGAATGTTCCTTTGGATGGAGAATGGAACTTGGCCTATCCTTGGCCCCAGGCAGGAGGAAGAAGCTATAAGGAGAGTGTGGGACTGGGGGTTCCTAATTCCTGCCCCCCTTTTTCTTGTTCAAACTCCAATCCTGGAGCTATGCTCAGGGGTCTTGGGTAACTAACAAGGCAAGATCTTAATACAGTCTTCCAGTTGCAGCTGTATGAGCAACCAGGAGCTGCCACTGCTCTGACTCCTTCCCAGCTACCAGCATTGTTTTCTAGCTTTCCGAACAGGGATGTGATTGTCACACAGGAGACTGGCTCAGGCAGTGGGAGGACATGGAAGGTTCTGTGATGGCTGAGGAATACTTTCCTATCCCAAGTAATACCTTCTGTTCCTTCCTTCTGCAGGGTGTGGTTGGGGGTGTCATGATTGTCACTCCTAACAACATCATGTTTGACCCTCATAAGTCCGATCCCTTAGTGATTGAAAACGGTTGCGAAGAATATGGTCTCATCTGCCCCATGGAAGAGGTGGTCTCCATTGCCCTGTACAGTGACATATCCCACATGAAGATCAAAGACGCCTTGCCATCGTAAGGGCCATTTCTTCTCTTTAGACCAGGGGCTAGAGTGAGCTTTAAATGGAATTTCAAAGTGAGGGTATTTGCAGAAGCAAGGGACTAAGAAGGAAACCAAGAGGTGGAGATTTTGTGTTGTGAAATTGAAAAATAGAAAAATGGGAAATAGAAATGATTAAGAAAATTTAGTAAAGTTTCCCAAATAGTAAAGGAAAAAAAATAGCTATTTAAGATCTACCTGGCGTCAGTGGTGGGGGGTTGGGGGAGGTAAAGAGGTAGAAGGTGGGGCAAAGAGGAGAGAATAAGGACTTTAGCTTAGCCATCCTCACTTCGGGGTTTTGGGGTGAAGGTGGGTATTTAATGGGTCCAGCTGCCACAGAAAGTAGGAAGGGAACAACTGTGAGGACTATCGATTCCCTAATAGTTGCTGGGCTAAATCTAGGAAAATATTAATTAACAGAGGAATGAGAACGAGTTGCCACCATTATATACTTAGTCTCAACAGTTCCTGGCAGTTGCAAGCATACAAAGCTTATGATTAAATCAGTCTTGCTTGGGGAACTGGCAGCTTGGACTAGAGCAAAGGAAGGAGAATGGAGGAGTGGGCAAGCTTGGGTAGGAGGCTGGAATGCAGGTGAATGTGTCAAGCGAGTCATTCTCCATGAGAGTGGGGAAGTAAAAGAGCTTGGATGTTTATGGAAGAAACTTCAACTTGTTAATCAAGGATGTGAAGAGTTCTTTAATCTGCAGGACACCTCAGTCTTTAGCCTACCAAATGAAATTTCAAGTTGCAATATGACAGGATTATCTCAGTCATTTAACTGTACAGTCAAAGCGTCCAAAGCGTTTTTTGGGATCGCTTAGCCCACTTAGTGGATTCACATTTCTACAGAACAAACGCTCAGCTACCACCGTCATTTTACCATAGCCTCCTATGAATGCTTATTAAATTGAAGGGTGAATTAAAGCTTTTACGCCATTTAGTAGCGCCTAGCACTTATATGGGGTTTCATTTCCTATTGGGAAAGGCCCGAGTTTTCCATGCAAATACTTCATAAAGTCACTCCAGGGAGGGAGTCTTTGTTTAAACTCAAAACTACTTGGAACTTAGTAATTTTATTGGCTTGATGATTTCTTTTAAAGCTAAAATGGACAAAGTACTACTTGAAAACCCTTTAAGAAAGCATACTTAATTCTGGAATTGAAAGTATTTACTTTGGAAAGGAATTTTTTATCTTTGTGAACTCAGCAGAGATGCTACTAGTATTGTAGGTGAAGACTCAGGGGCCCTCAAGATTATTACAGCCATACTAAAATGTGTATTTTTCTTAACCAAGTGCAGTGGTACAGGCTATAATCCTAGCCCTTGGGAGGTCTACGAAGGAGGGCTGTAAGTTCAAAGCAGTCTGGTTTACAAAACAAACTCACAAAGCAATAACATAAAAACTAGCAAACCACCATCCGAATTAAAACATTTAATGTCCTGGCTACTGATTTTGAACTTGGAAGAACATACTTAGCAAATCTTTTATATAATTCAAATCTAGTTCTAAGCATCTCCTGTTAGAGGGTAGTTAACTGACTATATCTCAGGATAACATGTTTCAGTTGATAAATTAAAAATTTTTAAATACCTTAGAAACAGAAGCAATGTTTTAAGAACTTTTCTGTAAAAGTTTTGATGTACCTCTTTAAATTGTAAAATGGTATTACTTCCAGTAACAATGAAAGTTAATTTTTGTACCTCCTTTGCAAGTAGCAATTTTTTTTAAAAAATTGGAAAAATCCATCTTTAAGGCAAGAAACACTATGTATATTCAAAGTCAGTTTATAGAGAACAGATAAATGAGCAGAGATATCAAGGATCCTTTCAGGATTCTGCTGTTGATTTCTAATTCCTACCAATTTCTAAAAAGGGAAACATTTGACTTCAGGAATTTTAGTCACTGATGCTAAATCTCTTCTTTGTGCTTCCCTTCATAAATGCCAGACACTTTATTTCATATTGAAGAGTCTTTCAGGTAACATCTGTATGCTCAGAACACATCTGTGTGATCTATCAGAAGGTACAACTCATGTGACTCATTCATTTGTCAGTCCTTTTGTTTGAGTTATATTTTATTTTACAGTCGGTCTCTTGGTTTCATTTTCTTATTTTGAAATCATTTTTTGCATAACTTTAAGTTGTAGTATGTTTTTGGTTTGTTTTGGTTGTATTGTTTTGTTTCTTTCCTCCAGTTCATTTTTGCTTTTATTTTTAACATTCTATGTGCATCCACCATTTTTGCCCCTACAGTGACCTACCTCGGGATCTTTGTCCTCTGTACAGGCCTGGAGAATGGGAGGACCTGGCTTCAGAGAAAGATATCAATCCATTCAGTAAATTCAAGTCCATCAACAAGGAAAAACGACAGCAGAATGGGGAGAGGACCCTTGCTTTAGATGCCAAATCAGTGCGCTCTCCTGAGGAGTCAACTGAACGTACTTGCACACGCATAGAGCCCCCAGACAACTCTGAATTGTGGAAATTAAAGAATCTGCAATCTTCCAGGGGAACAACCAGTGAGTCTCCCTCAGTGACCCAGCTCAGCATGCGTGCTGCCTTGGAACCTACAGCCAAAGAAAACTGTCTTTTAAAAGGAGATGAGGACTTTGTTGACTTGGAAGAACTTTCTTCTCAACCTGAGAGTGGAATCAACAAAGGAGATGCCACGAAAGAATGTCTTTCCTATGACCAAAAGAAGGATGGGCCGCATACAGTCATGTCTGCAAAGAAGGGGCACGTGCAGTCAGCCCAGGAAGTTATGGGACCAGAGAGTGATACTGAACTGAAGGGAGCCCTAGATCTAGAAACTGCTGAGAAGCAAGATGAAGCCCCAGAAGTAGACAAACACTCTGGATCCCCAGAAAACTTGGGGGAAAGCACGCTGAATATACACGAAGATCTAGATAAAATTAAACTCATTGAATTTTACCTAAATAAAAACAAGGAAGGGTCACAGCTGTTAGAAAATGTGCAGAAGTCAGAGTTAAGTGACCGCAAAAGTATTGAACCAGGAGGAATAGACATCACACTTAGTAGCTCTCTTCCCCAAGCAGGTGATTCCCCACCTGAGGACAACAAAGAGCCAGGTACACTCTGGGTAAAAGGGGGAGAAACTCTGCCCCTGAAACTAGATCCTAGTGCAGAGGAAACTGTAATTAACAATAAAGAGGTTCTGGATTCTTTGGGATCATCTCTAGACAAGATGTGTCACAGTGCACAGATGGATAACAAATCTGAGATTCAGTTATGGCTGTTAAAGAGAATTCAGGTACCAATTGAAGGTAAGACGTTGTTTGGTCGGGTTTTGGTTGGATGTTTTGTTTGGTGTGTGTGTATATGTGTGTGTGTGTGTGTGTATGTGTGTGTATGTGTGTGTGTATGTGTAGTATGTATGTTTCTGCGTGTGCATGTTCTCATATGTATGGCTACATATATACACATGGAAGCCGTGTGTCTTTGGTTATGGCCCACTTTAATTACTGAGGCAGACTGAGCATTAATGACTGAGGTAAAAATTTACAAAACAATTTGTAGACCTTGAACTAAATATAGATTTCTGTTTCAGAAGTATTTAACTCTTTCAAACAAATTTTTTTATTACCTTGCATGCCTAAATCTAAAGAAGTTGAAACTGTATATGTGTGTATGAGTGTATGAGAGAGATGGGGGGATGAATAGCAGGGGAGGACAGAAGAGGGGAGGGTAGAGGAGAGGAGGATAGAAGAGAGGAGGAGGAGAGGAGAGGAGTTCTCACTATGTATCCTTGGTAGAACTTGTTCTGTATACCAGGTGGCAATTCACAGAGATCCTCCTGCCTCTGCCTCCCAAGTGCTGGGATTAAAGTTGCATGCCACCATTCCCAGCCAAAAATGCTTTTGAGAGATTTTAGCTATAAACCATATTGCATTGTGGTGTTATGCTATTTGTCTCTGTGCTGGTTTTTATGCTTACCCTTAGTGTGTAGCATGTCATATAACATGTACTATCCTGAAACATGCAAGCATGTTGTCTTTGTGTGCCAAAGAGCGTCTTATGGTTCATTAGGTCTAATCCTATGTAGGTGAATCGTGCTCCCACACGGGGTCAGCCCCTCTTTGTAAGCTGAGAACCTTTTAACTGTCACTGGTGTTAACAGGGTTGAGGATTGCTTTCTTCTGTGATTCAGATATACTTCCCTCAAAAGAAGAGAAGAGTAAGACCCCGCCCATGTTTCTGTGCATCAAAGTGGGAAAGCCAATGAGAAAATCCTTTGCCAGTCACACCGCCACCATGGTTCAGCAGTATAGCAAGAGAAGAAAGCAGCCTGAATACTGGTTTGCTGTTCCCCGGGAGAGGTGAGCAGAGCTAAGGCAGCCCCCACTGCCCCAATTCCAGCTGCGTGTGGACCGTTTATCTGTAAATAATTTAGTTTATTCTTGAATAAGAACTTTTGCTTCATTATAACTTTGTTTTAGCTTCTTGAAGGGTGCATACTTGTTTTCTTGCATAAATGGTCATTTTGACACAACTGCAAAGTTGATTTTCAATTGAAGGAACATGCAAATAAGCTCAAATATATGAAATTGGACATAATCTTTGATGGGAATAAAGGAGCAAGCTAGAGCTGATCCAAGCTGGTGAAGTGTAGTAAAGAGACAGTATTGATGCTTGTTTTAAAAGTGCTTACATGGGCGAGAACTGACTATTCTAGGGCCTTCTGAAGGGAGCGTTTGACAGGAAGAGAACTATATGATGTTAGTCCCCAGGGTAGATAGCAGAGTTACATGGCTTTAAGGAGATTTAATGTTTTTATTTGTTGGGGGGGGGGCTCCTTGTATTTAAACTGGTAGTAATTATATATATTTATGAGTAGGATATTTATACATGTGTGTAACAGTCTACAAAGATCAAATCTGGGTAATTCGCATATCCATCTCCATAAACATTTATCATTTCTTTTTGGAGGGAGGGTTCACAAATCCTCCCTTGTGGCAGTTTTTAGATAGCAAATAGTGTTACAATCTCTCATTGCCCCCTGCACTAACGAGCTTGCTCCTTTTATCTAACTGATCTTGTCATTACGAGGGTCTCATGGTTGCACACGCAGGGGACTATGAAGAATATTTTCCTTGCCTGGCGTATTTCACATAATCCTCTAGACTCATCTGTGTTGCTGTAGAGCACAGGACTGCATTGACTTACAGCTTAGTAATAGTCTTGTGTGCTTATACCACCATTCATTCATCCACCATGTGTTGTTGGACATGACATGTAGATTGATGCCACATCGTGACTGTTAATGAATCAGTTCTACAGTGAACATGAGAATGCAGGCAGAGCTTTGTAGCAGCATATTACCAAAGAAGAGATCTTATTGATTTGGGGACAGATGATAGTGGCATAGCAATCTTTAGCAGTGTACTATAAATGATATGTTTATAGAATATAAAATAGGAACTTTAAAGGAAAATGAGAAATAGTCTTTTTAGAAATTGATTTATTTTTATACATGTGATGGAATAAAAAGACTTAGAATAAAGACTTAGAAAGGACTTAATTTTAACTCTGAAATCCACACACCTTTTCCTGACTAGTCACCAGCATCATCATTTGGACAGGTGTTTGATTAATAAATAGAACTTATTGACCTTCTGAATCATGAATTCTCACAAAGCCAAATGAGACTCTGAGCAAGGCCTTGCCTTCCAGATGGTTATTGCCTATGGTGGTAATTCTTACCAGAAGACTCACCTCATTTTAATAAATTACAGTTTAATGTGAAAATAATAGGATTTTACTGAATAAGTTTGCTAATATCTCCCCTTTCTCTTAGGTACAAACTTACATTACTAAGGGCAATAAACATAGTTTGTTTTGTATTTATGTGATGCACCCTCTAACCATGCATGCAACCCCAGGATCTCATGGAAGTTTTCAAGTGGAACTCTTGGGAATGTGCATGTCCATTTCCTACTGTTTCCTACTTACAAATGGTTCATCAGAAGAAATGTTAATTTCTGAAGCTCTGTTCTCTCAGGAGTAGAATATTGTAAATAGAGCCATCTCTGAAAAGATTTGGCCCCTTCATGATTTTATAGGTAAGGAAGAAATAGCACTGAATTTTTTAGCTACATTTGTGGGTTGTATAGACTTATCTGGTGAGGAAGAGAGGAGAAGGAGAAATATTGAGAGATTGGCTTATTACATATATACACACATGTATATATATGTGTGTGTGTGTGTGTGTGTGTGTGTGTGTGTGTGTGTGTGTGTGTGTGTGTGTAGTTTTTTTCTGAGAAAAAATAGAGTATTTGGAAATTGAGTTCCTTTCCGAATGGAACTGCATATACCTAGAGCTCTTGGAGAATAATTTAGCAATCCCATGTGTATTATTTTTCCTGTCATTCTTTAACTTGGAAGATACTTTTAATGCTGAAACAGTATTTTTCTTGGACCTCTTCCTCAAGTGGTTTTGCAAACTTCTTAATATAGGTCATGTGTTGAATTCCATCACACTTTATATTGACATAGCTTACTTGTCTTTGAGTAGCAAATAGTTTTCTTTCTTGAATTCATTATCAATTAGCCAAATATTGTCTTGGGGACATGTTACATTTGTTAATTATGATAGCTTTTGTGATAAATATTAGGGAATTTTCTCATAACTATTCCCTTTTGTATTTCAATGCGTCCCTGGCCCTAAATAAAATTTGCATTTTAGAATAAGAGAGGATAGATAGAGTGGCCCTATAGTTATGTCCCACCAAGACTTCCAAGTGCTTAGTATGAAAAGTACATTTATTTTAATAACAATTTATAGAATTATTAAACTTAAGCTCATCTGAAGAACTTAATGAGGAGCAAAGGAGTGCCATGAAGTATTTCTTATTTTGCTGATAGATTCTATATCCCTTCACTAGCCCTCTGCTGAGTGAATCCATTTGTCTATTGGTGTGTCAACTGTAGTGCTGAGTCACACTAACAGATGCTGCCTTCTAAATCACATTGTCCTCTCATCGATCTTAGAGATGTGACATCAAATTCTTCAAGATGTGTCACTGTGATTCATCCACTGCCCCAGTGCTCCTGGTTACAGGGAAATAGTTAAAGGTTGACATAACGTATCAAGTATATGCATGAGGTTGACATAACGTATCAAGTATATACATGAGGTTGACATGACATTACATGTATATACATGAGGTTGACATAGCATAACAAGTATATACATGAGGTTGACATAACATAACAAGTATATACATGAGGTTGATATAACATAACAAGTATATACATGAGGTTAACATAACATATCAAGTATATTCATCACTGTTCCTCCCCATTGTTCCTAGTATTCCTTAAGTAGATATTAGATTTTTTTCCTTCTTGGTACTTATTACTAATAAATTAATGCTACTAAATCCACTTCTTGTTCCTGTGCAGTGTGTTGCGACTCCCTTAGCTCCAACAATAAAGGAATAGTTTGTAAGTAAGAAAACAGAGTTACACAACTCCCTGCATAATCTCTGGTTATTTCTTTTGTATGTCTGATAGGTTTTATTTTTGTTTTCTGTACCAATTCTTACTAAATCATAAGCATTAGAAATTGGAGAATTCAATTAATTTAATTTAAATTTGCCTAAAACATAATGGTCTTATTCCTTGGTGGAAATTGTCAGTAGGTCTAAGATCTCCAAGACTCCAGGAAGACTGGCAGCTCCTTCATACTCAGTCAGATAACACTGCTTGAAATGCACTCAGATTCTCCTGTGGGTTAAATACATGACAACCTTAACCTGTCTCTGTCTCCACTACATTTTGCAAAGTCAGCTACTTCTCTTGAGTAATCTGAGAATGGCGATGTTATGCTTGGGATATTTGTGAAATTTCTAGATTTCTGATTATATAACTACAAGATCCCAGCTTTCTTTGCTTTGGCTCCTGGTCCTAATTTAACCATAAAAGCAGTGGATAATTTCAATCTGTCAGTAATCTAATTTAAATTGGGAATTCCTTATCTGAAAGGTTTATATCTTGATGTAATTCTAGTATCTGAATCATAGCAGAATATTATGACTGACATGTCTTTTTCAAAATGTTTCTATTAAAATCTAAAATAGAATGCCCACTTGTAGCCCCACAAATTCAACTGTCCATTTACTCAGATCTGGATTAGGCAGAGTGAAGGAGAGCTTATGGGACACCCATTAGCTACTCTCCCTGGCCATGCTAGGCAAGGATGTATTAAGTGGTGCCTTGCACCGTTAACTGATACAACTGTTCCACAAGGCATTCTGCATTTTACCAATGGTGGACCTGGGATGCACTGAATTTTGACACCTTGCTCGTATCTATTTAACTTTAAATCTTATCTCCATCTTACACCAGAGTACACAGTCCAAATTATATTCATTACACTATTCGTTTATGTTATTGAATCATGGAAATGAGGTTTAGGAAAGGATATTTAACAGTTGGAGTCATTTCATGGCTAGTGTCTTAGGGTTTTATTGTTGTGAAGAGACACCATGACCATGACAACTCTTATAAAGGACAACATTTAATGGGGCTGGCTTCCAGTTTTAGAAGTTTAGCCCATTATCATCATGGCAGGAAACATGCAGACAGACATGGTGCTGGAGAAAGAGCTGAGAGTTCTACATCTTGATATGCAGGCAGCATGAAGTAAACTGAAACACACTTCCCCCAACAATGCCACACATCCTAATATTGCCACTCCCTATGTGGACCTGTGTGGGCCATTCTCATTCAGACCACCACAGCTATTGAGGATATATAGCATCTCCAAGTGTTGTCTCCCTGGACACTATTGAAATGCCTTTTCTCTGGTCTGATCTCTGCAAGGAATGTGGTGAGAAAGGATGTGGATTAGGAGTGCCCTCCTTGGTACTCTTTAATTGAACTAAGGGAGTCTAATCTGAATATAGTATTAAAATAAAGAACGTGCCTAACATGTTCATGGTCTGATATTAGATTTCTTAAAAAGCAGTTGCAATCCTGTTTTTATCATTAGATCACTATTAGGATGAACTTTGTTGATAAAGTAAGCAGGCTTCTATCTTCCATAGCAAACCTGACAAGATCTAGGTGCATGACTGAATTACTCCCACCATGAACATAGCACCTCATACCTAAAGTACAATTTGTCATTCTGTGTTTCCCTTTAAAATGCTTCTTGTACCTTGGAGCAATGATAACCTGAAGAACTATTTTGATCTTATTATATTGCTCTTAAATCATAAACTTCAGGACTAAAGTTGAAACCTCTTGTTTAAAAGCCCTCTGCCGACTGGCTTTTTCTTTCTAGATTTTTCTGAGCTAACTTGAATCTATAGATTTACCACTTTCTGAATCTGACCAGAACAAGGGTTCTTTAGACTGTCGTTGCTTTTTTTTTTTTTTTTTGGTTTTGTTTTGGGTTTGGTGTTTTTGTTGTTTGTTTGTTTGTTTGGGTTTTGTTTTTTCAAGAGGTCGGGTAGGGGTATCTCATTATGTCCCGGCTGGCATTGAATATTAGATTGAAAATTTCATACATGTATACAATGTATCATGGTCCTACCTACCCTTATTGTCTCCCTCCACCTCTTCCCAGGACATCTCCCTCCTTCCCCCGGCCCTGTCACATCTCCCTTGCAACTTCTGTCTTGTTTTAAAATTACTAATTTATTTAATCCATTTGAGTCCAGTTATTTCTGCTCATATGTGAATGGGTATGAAGTTATCCGCAGGGCAAAGGGAACCTCCAGTGTTCACAACCCCAAAGAAAAGTTATTTCTTTTTCCTTCGCTAGCAGCCATTAACTACCAATAGCTCCTCAGCCAAAAGTTGGCCTCAGGAGCCCCTCCCATCTCCATGCTGGGACTTGGCTTGATGGTGAGCTGGTAACCACAGGGACTATAAATCTGTGTGGCCATCAGACATGCCCTGTCCAGAGGACAGAATTTCTCAGTGCTCCTCTCCATCCTTAGCTCTCCCATTATTTCCATTATCTCTTCTGTGATGTTCCCCAAACGCTAAAGGTAGAGGTAGTTAACAGTTGATATAGATATCCCATGTATGCCTGAGCCCTCATAGTTGCTTCTGTTCAGAATTCCAAACAGGAATGAGTCTCTGCATCAACCAATCACAACCTACTCAGTCAGAAACTTCTCTAACTAAGGCTGTGAAACAAACAAACAAACAAACAAACAAACAAACAAATCTATGCCTATGAACATAAATATTTAGAAGGTGGTTTGACCACTTAGGAATATAACATCGATAGTTTCTCCCCTGGGACCTATGGCTTTCCTTGCAGTGAGCTTGACCTTGTTTACAGTGTGAGTTATGAGTTCTCTCCTATGGAACAGGCCTCAAATCTAATCAGTAAAGTGGTTAGTTACACCCATAAACAGTCTTGTCGTTATTGCACCAGTGGGCACCTCTTGCCTAGTAGAAAGGTCAACATTGGAACACTCAAGGTTCAGCTATGGGAAAACTTCTAGCAGCCTGCGCCTTCTGGCAGATGTAAAACTATCCATCTGAGGGAGAGAAAGCAATCCTAGTCACTCCAAAATTGTTTTCTTTCAACTGTAACCAAAGAGTGCGGTGGCATCAACACTAGGATGTTACCACTTGATTACTTAGTGCTTGTCAAATTGACAGAAAGCTAGATATACCTGACATGCAAGGCTCTAATTGAGGAACTCCCTCCATCAAATTGGCCTGTGGAGATGTCTATAGGACATTTTCTTAATTTCTAATATATGTAGGAGGATCCAGAACACTGCGGGCAGTGCTATCTCTATGCAGGTGACCCTGGCCTCTACAAGCCAGGAGGAACAAGCCAGTCAGCAGACTTCCATGGTCTCTGCTTCAGTTCTTGCCTTCTCCAGAATTTTGCCTTGAGCTCCTACTGTGTCTTCCCTCAATGATGGACTATGATCTCTAAGCTGAAATAAACTCTTTCCTCCCATATTGTCTTTGGTTAGTATTTTATCACAGTACTGACATACCATCTAATTATGGTGGGTGATCAAGAGCAATGGCAATAGCCTATATTATTTTGGGTATCTCTGGGTCCTTACTGACCAATAACTTGGGGCACCTGGCATTAAAATTTTCATTTAATAATTCCTGACTTTTGGAAATAGTAGTGTTCACTAATGTGGGTTACCTCTGTTCAAACTCCTAAATATAACAAACACACACACACACACACACACACACACACACACACACACACACACACAGCCTAGTGGGGATTCGTAAAGCCTCTTTGTTTTGGTTAACGCCTGCCCACTCCCCCTTCCCCTACCCCTGTCCTCAACCTTGCTTAAACCTTTCGCTCCCTATGTCCACCGCACCAATGGCTTTCATATCTTGTGTGTTTTACTATTCCCTCTTATACAATTTATTTGCTTTGTGAGTTCATTGGTTCGTGAATAGCTTTTCTATGAGCCTTTCATTTTGCTTGTGTTTTTCCCTGCCTCCTCCCCCTGTTTTCCTGTCCACAATATTCCACTCTCTGCATCAAGTCTTCTGCCCCTAGGATTTCCTTTTTCTACTTTAGTTTAATTTGCATTCTACTATCACTCCTTCCTAAATGCATTCACTTACCATCAGTGACCTGTTGTAATTTTCTCATAACTCCCAAGTTAAACACATGCAAAAAAGAAGTCCACTTGAAGCTAGTACCCACAGATGAGAGAGAATGGGTGGCATTTGTGTTGTAGGGGCTGGACGTCCTTACTCAATAAAACTGTTTTCAGTAACATCCATTTACCTTCAAATGTCTTTTTTTTCCCCCACACAACTATGCACTATTCCATTGTGTATACACACCATATTTTTCTTATTCATAGGTTGGCGGACATCTGGTTTGATTTCCATTTCTTTGTAATGGGAATAGTATAGTAATGAACATGGATACGTCAGTACCAGTGTAGGAAGAAGGCCTTTTGGGTGGTGTACGTACAAGCATAACTGGGAAATATGCTAGCTCTATTTCTAGTATTGTGAGAGTCCTCCAGACTGTGTTAGTTTATATTCAGAGTATGACTCTTCTTCCTCCCTCACAGCCACATCAGCATTTGTTATCATTTGTATTCCGACTCTTGACTTTGAACATTTGATCCTCCTGCCTCCATAACAGGGTCCTAAAATGTACAGAAATGCACCATCACACCCTATAGTGTACAGCCATCTATAAACAGTGTTTTTCTTTTATTTTATTTTAAGTGTGTGTGCCTGCGTATATGTAGGTGTGCCACATATATGCAGGTGCTCACAGAAGCCAGAAGAAAGCATTGGATCCCCTGGAATTGGACTTACAGGCAGTTGTGACATGCCATCTCAAAACTGACTTCTGAGAGTATCCTACTTCTGTGGATCTGGATTTTTTACTTGATCTTAGAATTCATTGGGCATTCTTAGTTACTCTTCTGTTGGTACAGAGACCCCTCAATTGAAGTGACTTATAAAAGAGGTCATGTAATTGGGGTCTTGCTTATAGTTCCAGAACATGAGTCCATGACCATCATGGCAGGCGCATGCCAGCAGGCAAATAGGCATGGTGTTGTAGCAGTAGCTAGAGCTTACATCTGATCCACATGCAGCAGGCAAAGAGAAAACTAAGAATGCTGTGAGCTTATGTGACCTCAGAGACCCTACCATAACCCAGTGGCATACCTCTTCCAAGGTCATACCTCCTAGTTCTTCCTAAACAGTCCACCAATTAAAAAGCAATCTTTCCACTTATATGAGCCTATGGTGGTCATTCTCATCCACACCACCACAGGCATCCACAACATTTAACACTACTACCTGCCACCCATGTTTCCTTTGAATCTTTTGCTTTCTTAAGACTTTGTATCCAAGAAACAGCATAGCACCTACTATGCGATTCATATTCCACAGTATTTGTTACATCAGTACATGAATAGTCGAGCCTTTGATCTAATAGATAAACCTTGGTCATATTTAGTTGTTCTTGTAACTAAAATATTTGGACTCATAATATCTGTAAAGTCCAGAAACAAAATAGAAGTTGTTTTCATAGCTATTTCACAGAGCTGAAGCAAATGTATATTTATCCCTGTACCTTTTGATCTTTTCTCTGTACATTTTCTTACTTAACACTATGGGGCCACATATGTATATTGTTATATAAACTACTTCTACTTAATAAAATATCTCTCTTCTCCACTAAAATTCTGTTTGCATGAATTTAATGAGCTTTATATTGGTTTTATAATAAGCAAAATCATAAAGAAAACTAATTCTCCTATTCAATTCATTTTACAATAGGAAGATGGCCAAGTTCTAAAGACCCCTAGGGAGACCAAAATATGTCCACAGCAGCACATTTCTTAGGAGAGCAAAGAATGAATTAAAGCCATTGCAAGCTGACCTGTTTTTCTAGCATACACTCTTTAACCACCGTTAATATGAAATTTTCTGATCAGAAGTCACATTGCTTGTAATGGGATCATGGCTAAATTGGAATTGTTAATAACCATTGGTGCTAACAGAACCCTTGTTTGGGACATTCACTAATACATCCGTTCTGGAACAACATTGCTTCTGCTCAGCCTAACAAGGTATATTTTAGGATAAAAATCCTCCGATTTTTAAAGTACTGGATATCATTATATAATATTTTCTTTTCCTTTTATTCTTTTTCCTTATTATTTACTTCAGTGCTAAGGATTGAGCCAGCACCCTGCCCTCTACCACTAACCCAACCCAAGCCTGTGCTGTGATCTTACTGTGATATTTTCAATTGAGAATGTTGCTAGGAAATAAAGAAACAGAAAGAAAACCAAACGATTCGCAAGCTAAAGCTAGCATCTTCTTCTGTAATGCCAATTTAGGAAAAGTGCTGAATAGATATACTTTTATTAGTCATCCGTGTAAATATCTTCCATGTTTTTAGAAAGTTAACATACAAAGCCTTGAGGGAAATATTGCTTGGTCTTCATTCTTCCTGATCTTTGTTTTTTTTTCATTCCCTTAAAAGTCCAGAAATGTGTCATCTTCTAGAACTGCCTTTCAGCAACTTCAGTACACAGCTTTGGCAAATATCTTGAGCTAATCATTGACTTTACAGACA
This sequence comes from Mus musculus, assembly GCF_000001635.26. Lineage (NCBI taxonomy): Eukaryota > Metazoa > Chordata > Mammalia > Rodentia > Muridae > Mus > Mus musculus. Next base: position 30,679,948 of record NC_000076.6, on the reverse strand, counting down.
TCCACTGATCTTGAGAAAAGACCTTCCTAAGCTAGCTCTGCAGAGCAGGGCTGTGCTCCTAAGGAGGGGTAACTGAGTCAGCACCTCCAGGGACAGCTTAAGGTCTGACTCTAAGAACGCCATTCATCATTTAGCTCTATGGCATCTCTCATAGTCAATGGACAATTTATATTCTCTGTCCCACTTTTGTTTGTTTGTTTGTTTGTTTCTTTCCTTCTTTCTTTCTTTCTTTCTTTCTGTCTGTCTGTCTTTCTTTCTGTCTTTCTGTCTTTCATTCTTTCATTCTTCCTTTTTTTGTGTGATCCACGATCTGATCATGCTAAATGAAGACTTGGCCTCCTATGTTGTCACAGTTCTATCTGCATTAGCAAGACACCTCTGTAAGAAGGTCAAGACCACAAGGCCTGACCACAATACCTATCTTCCTTTCTGCTATATCCAATTTGACCTTATTACAGCTACATCAGCAACACACTCTTCAAATGCCATGTCTCTGTACATGTTCAGGAAATTGAAGTATTTTCTTTTTCCTCCTGTAATGAACTCTTTTGTCTCCCTCAATAAACCCTGATAAACTGTGACATCTGACAAGCTTTCTTAGACCCCTGTTATAGACATTTCTCCATCAGACTTACCTCTGCTAACACTCTTACTAAAAATGATGGTAGGTAGGTAGATAGATAGATAGATAGATAGATAGATAGATGATAGGTGATTGATAGATGATAGATAGATGATAGGTTAAATAGATGATAGATAGATGATAGATGATGGATGAGAGAGAGAGATAATGGATTAAATAGATGATAGATAGATAGATAGATAGATAGATAGATAGATAGATGATAGATAGATAGATAGATAGATAGATAGATAGATAGACGGATGGATGGATGATAGGTGATTGATAGATGATAGATAGATGATAGGTTAAATAGATGATAGATAGATGATAGATGATGGATGAGAGAGAGAGATAATGGATTAAATAGATGATAGATAGATAGATAGATAGATAGATAGATAGATAGATGATAGATAGATAGATAGATAGATAGATAGACGGATGGATGGATGATAGATGATTGATAGATGATAGATAGATAGGTTAAATAGATGATAGATAGATAATAGATGATGGATGAGAGAGAGAGATAATGGATTAAATAGATGATAGGTAAATAGATGATAGATAGATAGATAGATAGATAGATAGATAGATAGATAGATAGATAGGCAGATAGGCAGATAGGCAGGTAGGCAGGTAGATAGATAGGCAGATAGATGATAAGAATCAGCCTGTATTCAAAATGAGAATGGTCTCTGTGTCTGAACACAGTAGCACATTTGAGAGTGTGGCACCAACAAGGATCTTGAGCAGCTGTAGAGCTCGAATTAGTCCTAAACCTCTGGGAAGATGCTAGAAGAGATTTTTGGAGCCAGACAAAGTGATTGATTTTGCATTTTAAAGTCACCCCCATTCTCTGCCCTTTTGTCTTGGCCTCATTTCAGCCTCCGATCTACTTCCTTTTAAAAGATTAGCTTTTCCCAGGACCCAGTACTTGACCAAGTTTTTTGCTTCCTTATTAACATGTATTACAATACACTGCTTCAGGACTAGTTGGCAGCTACAGTGGCTGCAATTACTGGTAATGGTGCTAGCTATGAGGAAAGCCCTGGATAATGTCTGAAGGCTGCTGACTCATTAGGGGCCAGGCCACGAGGTGAATTACTGAGCCCATCAAGCCTCAACAACCTTTCTAAGGTCAAGGCTATAAGGATTGACACACAGTTGTTGTTTTGCACAGTTGGTGACTAAAGAAAACCAATTTCACTGAGACAATGAGTAATGAAACAGTGTTTTTTAACCCTCTACTTCCTTCCAGAAAGTGTGTAAGGCAGAATTGATAGCAAATAGATCAGAACAGATGAGTTTAGGGTTGAAACATTTGCAAGCTCAAATAATGGACTCTGAAATGAAAATGAAGAAAGGGAAGGAACTTTGAAGAAAAAAAGAAAACCTACAACCTTTTTTTAAGGGTAGAGAAAAGCATGAAGGTTTAAAGATCAACATGAAGGACACAGAAGGATGAAAAGAATGGGAGAGTAAGGGAACAGAACGGGGAAAGTTGGCAGGGAGTGGGGCTGGTAAGGTGCAGAGGAGGGTGACGATGGGTAAAAGAGGAAGTGTGGAGAACTAGATCAACTAGATAGATAGATACATAGATAGATTATCTAGATAGATACAAGATGCAAGGGGACTCTTATTTACACAGTAGAGAATCCTTCATTTAAATAGGGCATAAGTAGGGAAGGCTGAGAGCTTGGGGTGATGGAAAGAGGTCCCTACTCACTGTGATGAATAGGAAGGGAGCTACATGTAATCTGTGACTGTGGGATGCACAAGAAAGAGTCTATTATGCATGGGAGAGTAACCCAACAGCCTCCCTAGAGGAGAAGTTAAAGAAGGTGGCCTGTGTAGGCAGGAGACTGGGACAGGCACACAGGGTAAGAATAAAGGTAAGGATGACCAGATTGGCTTAGAATTGTATGAATCTGGAAGGAACCAAATAGCTGAGGGAACTTGAGGCAGAGAGGAATCATGAAGGTAAAAGACTAGTCAGGAAGCAATGGACAAGACGGGATCCAGAGGACCAGGATGGGAGAGAGGTCTGCGGACAGAGCTTTACTTTCTGAAGTCTGTTGTGTCCTGGAAACTAAAGTAGGTTGAGGTTAGGAAAACCCCATTAGGTAAAAAGAACCAGTCCAAGAATTCAGCTAAGTAAACTGAAGGTAACTGTAATTCAGCCATACCTCTTCCGGTTCCGCAAACAGTTGACATAATATAAACAAAGGGAAGGGACTTAAGCACAGAGAGTTGGAAAGAGGAATAGGATAGGACACATAATCCTTCCATTTGGTCTCCAAGGACTTTTGAACTTAAGTAAACCTTCCAAATCAATTTAAATTTTCCTCGTGTGGAGCAAGTTGTTTAAATTTTTCATTCATTTTACTTTTATCTCAGCTTCCCCGAATGATGTTCCTGACTACATAAGAAACTGAGGGTGCATTAATATTATGTCAGAAGTTAATGTTGAAAGAAGTAAGGCTGTGTTTTTACTCTGGATGTCTAAAAGAAAAAAATTTGAGCATTCCCCATGAGTATGTAACTTTGCAGTTTGCCCTCTCATCTTCCCTATTGCTCCCAGGCAAGGGCCAACTTTTCTAGCCTTTGAGACAGGGCCCATTGCCATGCTGCTTCCGGGAGTTGAATCAACTGGTAAGTCTGACACTGAATTATTATGCTACGTGCCTACCAAAAGAATAGAATTTTAGGAACAGAAATAGGAACTAGGAATCAGGGGCCCTGACTTAGGGACACTGCTGATGTCACGTAAACTTTGTTAACAGCCCGAAACCAGGAAGTAATTGTGATGGTTGACCTCTCTATGGGAACAAACAATAGACCTATCTACAGAATTCTTTTAAAGGCAGTCAAGCTGAGCTGGCTAGAACATGTCTAGAGACAGATTTTTGGGACATTGTTCCATTGTTGGTAACTTCAGTTTACTTATCTGTATATTTGGCAACTCTTGATTTGTAGGGCCTTGATTTGTAGAGTTCTTGAGGCAGGCAGCCATACCTTTTCTTATAGAAAGAATAATTCAAGTTTTTTTTTTTTCCCAAAAGGAAGCCTTGCTTTCCTAAGCATTTGTAAGACATAAATATAATTATCTATTTATTACTAACACCTTTATGACTCTGACCTTTCCCCTTTCTCTAGAGACCACCCCACTGTGGAAGGTACAGACCCAGAGCTCAGTCAAAGTATGAGGCTGATCTTGACCCACAAGTGGCTACTTCACGTTATGCCACTCTGATCATTCAGAACTCTCATTGATTATTCACTGAAAATTTGACAGTACTGGAAGAGGTTGAGATAGATTTTTAAAAAGGTCTCTTTGCCTGAGCATCCCAGATTGCTTTCCTGATTGAGAATACTAGAAAGAATGGTGCTGGTAGACAAGAACACATCAAACTAGTACAGATAACTAAGTATAGTGCCTATTAGCATACCAAGGAGCATGCTTAGCCTCTAAGCTCACTCAGTACATTGTCTTCTCCTAGCTTGTCTCACCTTCCCCCTAATATAAGCCACTGTATCCTAGGGGCTTTACTCCCCTTCCCCCAGCTTTGCATTCCTATATAAACCTAACACTTTGGCTCCACTCTTGGCCCACTCCTGACCTTTTTGCCCTCTTGGGACTCTTCTCTTTCTTGTTCTCCGCCATCTCTCCCCTCTCATGGCCCTCTTCAATCTGGACTCCTCCAGCTGCTTCTGGCTATTCTCTCCTTCATATCTACAATAAAATCAGTCTCCTTGTCTGAGCCTTCGAGCTATCATGTCCTCGTTTTCATTCATCCACCTTAGTTTGTTAAAGCTTCCAAGAGACACACACATGCGTGAGCTTCTATTTCCTTCCTTAGAATGGCTCGTGGGGGAAGACTTGGTCTAAATTTCAGCAGGAGAATCATGGCATGCAATAGCATCACGGAATACTCGAATGTGTCTCCTTAAGTAACTAGTACAAGGCCGGAGCACTCCCCAAGGCCCCCAAAGATATCTCCCCTCAAGAATGATGATGTGGGGAAAGGGGTACTATTCTTTCCTTTGAGTTTATCTCTATTACAATCATCAGTGAATATCAGAGATGCTCCAATAACTTCCAAAAGATACTATGAAGCATTAGGTTCCCTGTAAGAGGTGCTCCAAACTTATATGAATTTATAGTCTTGTCTTTCTTTACCCGTTTACCCAGATTCACCTTCCCAGTGGCTTGTGGCAATCAGTTGTCTCCATTAAGCAGATAATGTTCCAGTTTTGTTTTCACAGTGAAGCAGTAAGTCGGCCTTATCTTACTTCCCTCTACTGAACCATTGACATGGTCACCATGCGCATGAGGATGTCTTTGTTGCCAGAAGGGGAAGCCACTATAAGTTACTAAGATTGGTTCTTCCCTAAAATTTGTATTGCCCTACATTTTCATAGTTTGCCTTTCTTCTCAGAAGGAATGGAGAACCAAGTCCAAGCTGCCACTCATCTAGATTTCCTTGTAGTTTTGCAAAGAAAGTCCAACAGTCTCAGCATTTGTCACAATGGATGTTTTCTCCAATAGGTGTCATCCTGCACATTGACTTTCCTATGAAAGTTAAGTGCTTTGTGGTTCCAATAGTAATAATAATAATGATGATGATGAAAATGTCTACATCATTACCTAGAAAAGGGACGGGAATAGCTCAGAAATGATGTGGAATAGGCAGAGAATTTGAAATGTGCTAGAAAGAACCCTGGTGGCTGCCTTAGGAAGCATAGTCCTGGTTATGATACAGATAGCTGCCTTCAGAGTCCACATCCCTTACGTGTAAGGATAATAGCTTGAATTCAAAACCCAGTCCCAGCCATAATGGATATTGCCGAAAATCAGGGTCAGTAATACAGCCTATAGATGCTCAGGAAGCTCTGTCTCAGGTGCAGTGCCCTGTGATGCTGTGAGCCACTAAAGCACACTAAAGCTTAATTTTTAATGGACTCTAATAGAAGAGTAGACACTGGGGGTTCTAGCAACTCAGTGAGAGAGTGTTCAGGTCTGTGCATGTGGCTCAGTGGCAGAGCTCTTGCTGAAAGACCATTGGTATTCACACTTACTTATAAAATACCAAAAACACACAAATGAATAAAGCCATCATCTTTACTTGAGGGACATGGGGAGATGTCTCATGATTTGCCCTCTTGTATGTACTTTTATCCTGAATTTCTGCACCTGTGTCACCTATGGCTGTGTTTGACACATTAGGATGGAGTTACTGGACTGGGTTTACTTGAGGTAACTAGTGATGGCTTAAAGGAAACAGTGTTTTGCTCTAGATTAGATAACCTCAGGAAACAATCACTTCTGTGATTTGTCATCTGAGGAAATCTCACCAGAAGCAAGGAAAAAGTGGACACAAGGGATGTTTCTGATAGCAGCACTTACAGCTATGGCAACTTTGTGGCTAGACAGTTCCGTGTTTTTCATCTGAGTTCACACTGCACTAGAATGTTCTTGTTTTTGTCTAGAGTGTCTTCATCTCATTGATGTTCTCTGTAATTTTTTATGGCCAATAGGAAAACATCAGGGTCTAGCTGTGAGTGACAGGCCAGCTGTGAATGATAGGACAACTGTGAGTGACAGAATACCTGTGACTGATTGTCCTAGCTATGCGTGAGGGACAGGCCACCTGCCAGCAACACTGAGGTCTGGCAGACTACATCCCATGTGTTGAAGCCTCTTTTGTCACTCCACAGAGAAACCAGCCATAAGCAATCAGGAAGCCATTTGTACTACCATATTTTGTTTTCTTGTTCCTAATATGAACAGGCATTGTTTAACAAATACCTCTTCTGCAGAAGTTAGAGTGAAGTATATTTGGTTCTCTTCTGTAGCTCTGCTCCTCCCCAAATTTACAATTAACTTCATTATTAAAGAAAACCTAGAGAATTTTGTATATTCAGCAAACCTTTCTGGAATAGTTAATTTCATGTTTTCTCAATGAACAGCTAGTAAGGAGACAAAGGGGGGAAAAAGTAATATAATTCCTACATAGGGCAATGGAATTTCCTAAAATTAATTTTTATATAATTATAACTGTATCAGATTGTTTCTTTGATTGTGAGACCCTAGTCTACAACCATACACTACCCTGAACACATCCAAGCTTGTCTGTTCCTGGAGGCCAAGCAGGGTTGGACCCACTTAGTGCTTGCATGGTAGTCAGTCCACCCTCAGTTCTGGGAATAGAAACAGCAGCTTGACTTGTACCTGAGGGAAATGACACTCATACAAAGTGCATTGCTCATAGCTATATTTGTGACACTGTATCTGGGAACCAGCTCACATGGCTAACTATATAGAATGGCTGTATAAACTATGGAGGTACACCTGGTAAAGAACTGGGTAGCCATACAAGGAAGAATGAGGAAACTGTCAACATACTGAGATTGGAAGATAAAATATAGAATAATAAAAAGAAAGGAAAAATCTAACTATACATTCATCACAATCACCTTTATTTGTGAGATTGATTCAGAATTTTTTTTTATTGAAATTGGCTTTTTTTCCCTCACCTACTATATTCTGATTATATTTTCCCCTTCCTCTGCTCTTCTAGTTCCTCCCAATCTCCTTCCATTTAGATTTACCTCCTTTTCTGTCTCTCATTAAAAAATAAAGAGGCTTCTGACAGATAATAACATAACATGGCATGACATGACATAACTGTAATGTCTATTCCCAGTTATCAACTTGACTCTATCTGGAATGAACGACAATCCAGAAATGAAAGGCATACCCGTGATCCAGATCTTGAGGCCAAAAGACATGGGCTTTTGTTCTGGACCTTGATGTGGGATGACACAGATTTTTGATGAAGATCTGGAGGCAGAGTGGCCGTGAAAAGCTTAGGCCTAGGCAAAGTTGTACATGCTCTAATTCCAGGAGACAGAGGAAAGCAGATCTCTGAGTTCCAGGCCAGCCTGGGACAGAGCAAATGTAGTAAAGAACAGCTTAGGTCCAGACATGGCGATACACACCTTTAATCTGGGCCATACCTCCTGCTGGAGGCCTACATAAGGACAATGAAGAAAGAAGTCTTCTTTTCCTACTTGCACTTCTTGGTAACACATCTGTTGGAATCCACTCCTTCAGGATTCTAGCTTATACAAAGGACCAGCTGAAACATCTACCTTCATAGGACTGAGGAGTTACTAGACTCTTAGACTTCGCACTCACAGCTGCCCGTTGTTGAATTAGTTAGACTGAAAATCATTCCAATAAATGCATTTAATATATAGAGACATCCAACGAGTTCTGTGATTCTAGAGGACCCTGACTAATATAATAACATAGTATATAAAATAAAAACCAATATATTAGAATAAGAAAAAAGCAAACAGAAGGAAAGGAGAACAAGAAATATGTACTGACTCAAGAGACCCATCCACACAGTCAAGGATCTTATATATTATGGAAGCTATAATATAAAGGTGAAGAACATGTAGGTAAAAAGAGAGAATATATATACTTGGGTGTTGTATATATGGACATACATGCGTATCTATGTATCGTTCTGCCTCCACTTCTGCAGGATTCCCTGAGGGGAAGGAATTGATGGAGATACCCTGTTTCAGATTTAATGTTCCAAGGTCTCTCATTCTCTGGATAATGTTTAGCTGTGAGTCTCTGTATTTGTGTCCATCTGCTACAGGAGGAAACTTCTGTGATGATGGCTGAGCAAGTCACTAATCTATGAGTATAACAGAATGTCATTAGGAGTAATTTTATTGCTGTGTTTTTCTTTATTATTTTATATAGAACAGTGGTATTTCATTTTTCTCTAGGTCCCTGGGCTGTTTATTCTCACGTTTTTGGTCACCCAGGCATTGTCAGGTATGGCTCCATCTTGTGGAGTGGGGTTTGAGGCAAATCAGATATTGGTTGGTTACTCCCATAAGCTTTGTGCCACTGTTGCACTATCATATTTGCAGGCAGGACACCATTGTAGATAGACGAGTTTGTGGCTGTTTGGTGTTTTACCTTGCTCCTTTGGTAGCTTACAGAGTACCTTCCTGTACCAAAGATACTAACATATAGGAGTAAAGGCTCTATGTATGAACTAGCTCAACTTCTCCATGTTCTGTGCATTGCATAGGTGTTATCTTCAGCAATGGGACTTTGCTGTCAGTTTGTGGAAAACAACCTATAATCTTGGCAACAGCATAGGTTGTTTGGGGGTTCCCATGAGACCCCTTTGGCCAATAACTCAATTAAATGTAACCAAATCCTAGTACTGAAAGCTTCATTTGGTGACAAGAGATGTCTCATTATTTGGTGATTTTATTTATATCCCTTTATATTTGTATGTATTTAGTGAAGCTTCTACTGTATTGGGTTTCCATACCCTTAGTTTTAGCTGACTCTCCCTGTATTTCCTCCTCATCCTCCTCTTCCCTCCCTATTTGATCTCCCACAATCCATCTGTAGCTGTTTCCATGGGAATTCTATTTGTCCTCTTCTTCCCAGTGCCTTATTCTATAACCTAACCTCTGTCTTTCTACAGATGCAAAACTTGGTTATTGTTTAACTCACAGCAAATATCCACATGCAAGCAAATGTGTACTGTATTTCTCTTTCTGGGTCTGTATTATTTCTCCCAGGATGATTTTTTTTTCTATCCACTTATCTTCAGATTTCATGATGTCATTTTTTTAAATGCCTGAGTAATACTCCATTGTATATACATAGCACTTTGGTCTTTTTGGTTTGTTTGGTTTTGTTTGGTTTTGGTTTTGGTTTTTCAAGCTGGGAGTTTCTCTGTATAGCTCTGGCTGTCTTGAAGCTTACTCCACAAACCACACTATCCTCAAACTCAGAGATCCACCTGCCTTTGCCTCCCAAGTGCTGAGATAAAAGGTGTGCACCACCATACCCAGCATATCACTTTTTCTTTTCCTTTTTAATCCATTCATCTGTTGAGGGAAATCCAGGTTGTTTCCAGTTTCTGGTAATTATGATTAAAACAGCATAGTACATGGTTGAGCAAGTGTCTCTGGTCAAATGAAGCATCCTTTGGATATAGGCTGAAGATTGATATAGCTACATATTGAGATAGATCAATTCCCATCTTTTTTATGAACTGCTACACTATAGTAGCCATAAAAGGTCCTAGCCCTGTCAGCAATAGATAAGTGTCCCCCTTATTCCACATCCTTGCCAGATCACCTGCTGCCACCTCCCCATCCTCTCCTCCCCCTTCTCCATTGGATCACACAGATCATTCCCTCCAATCTTTCTCACCCCCAGCCATCCCCAGTGCCAACTCTAGCACACATTCCCTAACAACCAGCTGATCACTCCAGCCAGGGAAGTGCTAGGCTAACTGTAAATCTTCACCCCTTTCTCCTTTCCTCCAAAGGCAACACACAGCTACCACACTCTCCTAAGGACCAGACAGGGCAACAGAAATGAAGGAATGGACATCCACCTAACCAAGACAAAACTGGTCATCAGTATCTAGAATTATAATCTTCCCAGTCCCAGATGCCTAGACACTAGCATAAAAAACACAACCAATAGCAGCCATGACAGTATAGCTCTACTAGAGCATGATAAACTACTGTCACAGCAGACCCTGAAAGTTACCACATAGCTGAAGCACATGACAAAAACTTTAAATTGTCTTTATATGTTGGAGGTCCTCAAAGAGGAAATGAATGAATTCCTTAAAGGAGTGTATGAGAACAAAATACAAACAGTGGAAGGAAATGAAAACAACAGTCCAAGGAGTTAAGCTGGAAATAGAATCAGAAAAGAAAACCAAAATTGCAAAAGGATAAAAATTTAGGAACTTGAGCAGGAACCTCACCAACAAATCTCACCAACAGAACAAGTGATGGGAGAGAGAAATGCAGGCATTGAAGACAGGAAAGATGGACACCTCAGACAAAGATGTTAAAGCCCCCAAGGAAGTCTGGGACACTACAATGTTATTTTTACAAGTTATTTAATAACCATTATTTATTTATATCACCTGGCCAGTCCCCTAATAATAGAAGCAGAATCCTATAGGTTTTTAAATCAGCTCTAAGAATATTAATGAGGGATTACCCTAATATATTTTTCTGTAAGCTAGAATGCTAATTCCCCTGCTGTGCTCCCCACATATTTGCTGTTTGAGTCTCGCCCTGGTTATTTCTGCTCCATCAGCCTGTCCTCAGGGTCCATGTTTCCTGGACACATGCTCATGATCCATCCAGCCTCATGGCAGCCTTCTCCTCTCTCCATCATCTTTCTCCTTCTCTTGTCTCCTTATTTCTCCTATTTTCTCTTTCACGGTCCCTACCTGTGAACCCTAGCCCAGAACCTGAAACCCCACTTACCTCTATTCTTCCCAGTAATTGGCTATAGTTGCTTTTATTTAACCAATAGATTTAAATTAGACAGCAAAGTTTGGGTCACATCATTTGATGTATCTGAGGATCTGCTAGGGGGTGGGAAACCAGATCTTGTGGGCCAGTATTTACCACTTTAATACATAGCAGCAGCAGATCAATCTCCAACTATTAAAAGACCAAATCTAAGAATGCTAGGAATAGAAGAAAGAAAAAAACAAAAAACAGATTTGAGGCACAAAAATGTTTTCAATAAAATCATAGAAAAAAATTTCCCTAATCTAAATAATGAGATACCTTTCAAGCTACAAGAAACATAAAGAATGCTAAATAGACTAGACCAGAAATGAATTTCCCCTTGGTACATAATAATGAAAATATTATCTGTACAGAATAAAGGAATAGTATTAAAATCTACTCAGAGCAAAGGCCAAATAACATAGAAAGGCAGACTTTGAATAACAGCTGACCTCTTGGTGGAGACTCAAGGAGAAAGAAGGGCCTAGACAGATGTTCTACAGACTCTAAGATACCAAACGTGCCAGCTTGGACCACTATACTCAACAAAACTTTTAATCGCAGTAGATGGAGAAATTAAAAGAGTCCATAATAAAATCAAATTTAAGCAGTAACTGTCTACAATTCTAGTTCAACACAAGGCACTAGGAAGAAAATTGCAACCTAAAAATGTTAACCACTCCCCCAAAACAACAGGAATATATAATATAATCCCAGACCAGCAGGTCAAAGAAGCAAAAGAAAGACACATGCACACACACACACACACACACACACACACACACACACACACCCCACAACAGCAAAATAACAGGAATCAAACAAAGAAAAATCCATAATCTAATGGAATTGATGTGAAAATAGACTCTGACCTTTTGCAGAATCCAAGAAATACATTTTAATATCAAGGATAGATATTCCAAGCAAATGGACCTAACATGAAAACTGCTGTAGTCATTTTAATATCTGACAAAATAGAGTTTAAATTAAAACTAACCAGAAGAGATAAGGAAGGATGTATTCATGAAAAATCCACCAAGAAGGCTTTGCAGTTCCTAACCATGTAGCAAGCACAGGGGCACCCAAGTTCATAAAAGAAACATTACTACAGTTTAAATCTCATAGATATTTCACACTAACAGTGTGAGACTTCAAGAAAAGCCATCCAAACAAAAACTAAACAGGGAAGTGTTGGAACTGATATTATAAACTAAATGGACATAAGTGACATTTACAAAACATTTCACCCAAACACAAAAGAATATATCAGTACCTCACGGAATTAACTCCAAAACTGACCATATATTCAGACAAAGAGCCAGTCTCAAAAGATATAAGAAAATTGACTTAACACACTACATCTTATGTGACCACCATGGATTAATGTTGGATATCAATAACAGAAACAATAAAGTTTTTAAACCTGTGGAACCTGAACAACTCATTACTGAACAAAAAAGTGGGTTAAGGTGGAAATTAGGAAAGAAGCTCAACACTTTCTAGAGTTGAATGAAAATAAAAACACAACATAGCATATGAGATACAATGAGGGTGAGGATAATTCTAAAAGACAGCTTAGTGGCACTGCATGCCTACATTTAAAAAATGGAGAGATCAAATATTAGTAGCTTAACAACATACCTGAAAGATCTGGAAAGGAGAAATTAGAAAAGAAGAAATAGCACCCAAAAGGAGGAGATTGCAAGGAATGACCAATCACTGGGCTAAAAATCAACCAAAACAAAAGAAACCAAGGAATGAAATAGTTGGTTTTTTGAGAAAATATTGACAAACTTGTAGCTAACTTAACTAAAAAAGTTAAAGGGAGATTATAAAAAGCAAAGTGAAGCCATAGCAACAGACACTGAGGAAATCCAGAGAATCATAAAGACATGCTTTAAAAGTCTGTATTCCACCAAATTGGAAAATCTAAAAAAAATGGATAATTTTCTCAATACATGCCACCTACCAAATCAAAGTCAAATCAAGATCAAATACGCAATTTAAACAAACCCCTAGTGACATAGAAGCAGTAGTTAGAAGTCTACAGTCAAAAAGGCTCACGGCCAGATGGTTTCAGTGCAGAAGCCCAGTAATCCTCAGGTTCTCACACAGCAGAAACAGAATGTTAACCAATTCTTTTTATGAGGCCACAGTTACCCTGATAACACAAACCACATAAAGATACAACAAAGAATTACAGACTAATCTTTGTTATGAACATAAGCACAAGAATTCTCAATAAAATACTATCTAACCTAATCCATGAACACTTCAAAAAGATCATCCACCATGATCTTCCAGACATGGAAGATGCTTCAAAATACATAAATGGATAAATGTAGTCCACTATATAAACAAACTGAAAGACGAATACACCACCTAATTAGATGCAGAAAAGGTCTTTGACAAAATCTTAACAGCTTTTTATGAAAAAAAAAATTCTGAAAGAATTAGGGATATAGGAATATACCAAAACACAGTAAATGCAGTTTACAGCAAGCCCATAGCCAACATCAACTTAGATACAGAAAAACCTAAAGCCTTTCCACTAAAGTCAGGAACAAAACAAGATTTTCCACTCTTTCCTTATCTATTCAACATGGAACTTGTAGTCTTGGCTGGAGCAGTAAAACAACTGAAGTGGAGGAATTCAAACAGGAGGGAGAGAAGTGAAAGTATCTTTTTCTGGAGATGATATGATAATAGATATAAATGGCCCTAAGAATTTTACTAGGAAACTCCTAGAGCTGGCAAACACTTTCACAGAATTAGCTGGTTACAAAATTAATTCACAAAGATCAGTAGCCTTCCTATATACAGATGACAAAGGGACTGAGAAAGAAATCACGAAAACAACACCTATCACAATAGCCATGAAAAAAGTAAAATATCCTGGAGTAATTCCAACCAAACAAGTGAAAGACTTGTATTATACAAAACGTTGCAGCACTGAAGAAAGAAATTGAAGAAGATATCAAATGATGAAAATATCTCCCACAATCATTGATTGGTAGAATTGATATAGTAAAAATGGTAACTACCAAAAGGAATCTACAGATTCAATGAAATCCCATCAAAATTCCAACACAATTTGTCATAGAATTTAAAGGAACAAACACTTCAGTTTCTAATAGAAGCGCTCGCGTGCACACACAGACACCAGAATAACTAAAAACTGAATGAGTAAAGAACTTCTAGAGGCATCACCATTCCTGATCTCATTTTGAACTACAGAGCTATGGTAATAAAACAGCGTGGTATTGACAGAAAAACAGAGAGATGGAATCAAATTGAAAATCCACACATAAATCAACATATATATGGACATCTGACTCCTGACAAAGAAGCAGAAATGCTTACTGGAAAAAACACAGCATCTTCAACAAATGGTGCTGGTTAAATTGTATGGTTGCATGTAGAAGAATGCTAAATGAACCATATTTCTAGTCCTACACAAAACTCAACTCTGAATGGATCAAAGACCTCACCATAAAGCCAGATATGCTGAACCTGATAAAAGAGAAAGTGTGAAACAGCCTTGAATTTGTTGGCATAGGAAAAGACTTTCTAAACACAGACATTAAGATTGACAATAAGTATGACCTCGTGAAACTATAAAGCTTATATAGAGCAAGTGACACTGTCATTCAGACAATGTGACAGCCTACAGTAAGGGAAAAGATTGTTTTGTTTGTTTTTGTTTTGTTTTGTTTTGTTTAGTCTTTTACCAACGACACATCCAATAGAAGGCTAATATCCAAAATATATAAAGAACTCAAAACACCAGGTATCACAAAAGCAACCCAATTTAAAGTGGGATACAGATCAAAACAATATTATAAAGATGAAACTCAAATGGCTGAGAAAAAATTTTAACATCTTTAATCATCAGGGAAATAAAAAGATATACGATAGTCAGTACCTTTGTCACACCCACTGTATTTCTCAGTGGTAAGCATTCAAAGCAATGTTGTTTTGTAGCTTTTCAAAGTAGTCTTTTGTATTTCTCTAAAAGAAAATAAATGTTATGTATATCATGTATGCCTGGATTTTTTTTTTAAGAGATTGGCTTAGGTTTAACTGGGACTGACAAAACTAAACCTTTCAGAGTAGACCAGGAGGCTGGAGACCCTCAATCTTGCTCTCTTTAAGAACCTCAACTGATTGGGAGAGTCCATTCATATTCTAAAGAGTAATCATCTTTACTAAAGTGTAGTGATTTAAACACTAACAATGTCTTTTTAAGAAATTATCTTCATAGCAAATGTAGGTGTTTGACTCAAACCTGGATATTATAAACAAGCCAAACAATAGCATAACCATTGCACTCTTGAACAATAGCTTGTATCAATATCCACATTTATTTTTAATGGAAATATTAACATTTCATAATACTCACACACACATACTTCATAACTTGGTCTTGTGACAAATTTCTGTGGTTTGAAGGAATGGATTTTGAAAAGACATAAAAACTGGGGCTAGAGAGATGCCTCACCAGTTAAGAGTGTTTGAAGAGGACCTAGGCTTAGTCCTGAGCACCTACGTGACCACTAACAACTGTCTGTAGCAACAGTATCAGAATATCTGACACTCTTTTCTGGCTTCTATGGATACACACACACACACACACACACACACACACTCCCCCTCCCCTTTCTCAATTAGTTCCCTCCTAGTTCTGCCTCCTGTGACTATTTTGTTTCCCTTTCTACATGTGATTCAAGCATCTTTACTTGAGAAAATAATTGAAAATATGGCACAAAATGTACACTATGCAGTTTGTATAATGAAAGACATCTACAAGCGAACATGCTGACAATGTAGAAATGTAGGCTGGGCATGGCTCATTAATTTTTAAGACACAGTATAGTAATTTAATTTCAGTGTAGTTATTAAAGAGTAGTAATGCAGTAAAAGTGTTATTATGTAATGTTACATATAATACTGTTATTTTCATACCTGAGTAAACATGGACAAGAGCAGGTGGAAGTCTAAAGCAGTCTGGTTAGAGCTGCGATGGGGATTGCATTTGTTTTACTTCTATCAGTTTTGTGAAAGTATTTTGATACAGCCGAAGTTTCTTTAAAAATTAACTGTCCATAAACTGACTTTCTTGCAGTTTGTTTCTGGTAATACTAACGAATTGCACCATCCCTCGCTATTGCTGGCTCCTCTCAGCCCCGGCGACCCTGCTAGCCCCAAGCAGAGACCGCCCACCTCACTGTTCTCTTGCTGCAGATTCTGCTCATGTCCCCAGCCATCCAACCCCTCTGGTCATTGGTCCCATATCCCAGTAACCTGCTAAAATCAAACTCTAGAGGCTTGTAATTTATAAGTCAGACTTATATCAGTAAATTCTCACCCCACCAAACGCCCACACAATAAACTTAGAGCCAAATGATATTGATATAAATTGCCCACCTAGATAAGATAAATTGTCCTGTAATAAAACATCCCTTGTAAGATATTCTTAGCTACCTGTGGCTATTTAAAGCCGCACAGAATCTGGATCATCTTTTTCTTCATCCATCTTCCTTCCGTCCCCTCTGTGTTCTCTCTCCCATCCCTAAAAACCTCTGCCCACCTTCCTTTTCCACTTCCCAATCACAGGTTTCTTGTTGAATTAATATTCAAGTTAATTGGGGGACAATTCTGCTACACCAGTTTCTTCAAATTAGATTGTTTTGTAATTACAAGAGCTTTTTAAAACCATGTGGTCCTCTCTGTTGTTCCATCCCTTACTATCATGGTTATAAATGAAACAAACCAATAAACCAAAAAAAAAAAAAAAAACAAACTAGTATTTGGGACTGGTCCATTCAGGGTGGATACTGCAGGCTGTGGGAACTATAGCTCCCAACTTCAGCTGAACACTGAGCAATTTTTTTCTTGATTATAACCAGAGAGATGCTTCTGAAATGTGTTTCCTAATATAAGAAATCAGAGAAGCCAGAAGCCAAGGACATGCCCGTACCACAAGAGATAGGTCTTCCCAAGGATAAAACTGTGTTGTTTCTAGTAACTTCTTGTTGGTTTAGTGGTTGGAGGGGTTTTATTAAAACTGTTATATAATGTATCTTGTACTTTAGCAAGAGTCTTTGGGCTTTGCTTTTGTTCTTAAGGAAAGCCTCAAGTCAACCTTTTTCCCCTGACAGTATGTATCCAATAAGTGAAAGTCCCCTGAAGAGGAAACATTTGGTGTACTATTTCACTGGGGATTTTTCATATTCTGCCCTATCTCTTGATCTTTCTTTCAGATTGAGGCAGTTTCAGTAGTGATTGTTCCTTGTGGGCTTTTGTATTGTTTTGGGGGTTCCTATTTTCTGAGTTTGGAAGCCACTCACAAAGGTAACCTTGACGGTGGGGAATTTCCTCCTCAGTAAAACAGTTTGCCAAGCGGGCAAAAGGTTGTTGCAGGTACTCCAGGCGCTCTTGCTGCCTGCCAGGAAGGAACATGGGCTCAATTGTTCACTTGCATCACGAACTTGTTTTCCAGGGTGGATCACTTGTACACCTTCTTTGTTCAGTGGTCTCCTGATGTCTATGGGAAAGATGCCAAGGAGCAAGGCTTTGTGGTGGTGGAGAAGGAAGAGCTGAACATGATCGACAATTTCTTCAGTGAGCCGACCACCAAGAGCTGGGAGGTAAACACCTAGACTGTTAAAGAGAAGAGGCTGTCCTGGACCCTGAAATGCCAAAGCAGCGGAAACGGCCTTGTGTTCACATTCCAAAAATTATTAATAGCTGATACTATTCTTTTATTTTTCTAATGTATTTAGGATACATTTTGAATCTTTGTCTCCTGTGCCATATAAGAGTGACTAGCTTGATTTGACTGGCAGTTACAGCTTGCTGACCCTGAGTTCCCTTTCAAATTAGACCATGATATATCAAGTATCTCTTTGCTTGGGGACCCTAGTGGTATAAAGATGGATAAGAAATATCTCTGTGTCTAATAAGCTTATAGGACTGAGACAGGAGATGAATCTGTCACACCTTCCTGCCTCTAAGCCTGTTCTATATTTTCATGGATGTCTCTGGAATCTGGTCCCTTGACTCTGTCTTACTCTGTTCCTATCTTGAATCCCTTGAAGCAGTTTTATTCTCCTAGGTAGATGGTGAATGCATTCAAAGACATCCCACTACCAGTTATCAGGGTAAGTTGCTTAGAGCTTCTTCCATCCTTTATACCCATCTGGACCATTGTATTCCTGAAGAGTGTATCCTCATATTAGCTCTGATCCTAGGCAGTCAAGCATTGCTATAGGAAACCTAACAACTGAAGCCAGTCATGGTGGCACATACCTGTTCTCTTGCTATTCCATGGGCAAAGACAGAAGGATCTTTTGAATCCAAGAGTTTGAGATCAACCTAAGCAGTATAGGCTAGGCCTCATCTCAAAGGACAAAACGAAGCAAATACCACAAAACAAGCAGAACGGTACCAAGATAAAGGGGTAGTTTCCGAATTCATCCGGCTCCTCAGTCATAACTAGAAATCTTTCCTTGTTGGAACCTCTCACGGGTCACTTTATGCTCCCTAGCCCATTTCAGCATCCATGCATCCTAGCATTGGGCCTCCCTCCAGTTTATGACAAAGACAGAATTACACAAATTTATTTTCTGATCCTCCCTCTCCTGCATTTTTAAATGATCAATTATTACAATCTTAGTTTCTGTCTCAGAGAGAAGAGACTCTTTTCATCTCTCAGGCTGCCTTCTGGCTTATCAGCCATGGCTATCTTTTGTGTGTTTAAATGCTTTCTCCTTCCTGTGTGGTTCCTTATCTTTCACAAGCATATGATATTTTGTTGCCTTTTTAGGAGAAAAGGGGAAGAAACATCTCATCTCCTTTATTCGTGTGTGTGTGTGTGTGTGTGTGTGTGTGTGTGTGTGTGTGTGTGTGTATGTACTTTATTCTACAGTTAGCACGCACCTTCCCCTCTCCCATTTAGGGGTCTTTCCTTGGTTTGAAAGTAGCCAAAGAGGCTAGGGTGGCGGTCTAACTCTCCAGGTTCTCCTGGCTCCGACTCTTGTGCACCACCATCCATAGCTTTTGTACTCCTATGGCGTCTGGGAATTTGACTCACTCAGATCCTCATGCCTATAAGGCAAGCATTTTACACAAGGCAAGCCATATACTCACTGAGCTATCCCCAGCTTCCTTCCCTTCGTCTTCACTTTTCCTGCTGCTCTGCTCTCTGTTGCCACCTACCTTTTGGATAAAAACTGCATCATGTCATTATATTCAGCTTCTCAATTGCCCTATTCCCTGCAGTGTACATTGCACCAAAGCCCCCATATACCCCATACTTACCACCTATTTTTAGTTAACTATTCATGTTCCTCTTTCCTACAAGATGCTATGATAGAGCTCACAGATGCCTCATAGGCCCAGCAGACTCTAAGAAACATGAGGATATCCCATCTTGACTTTACTTCTGGTAAATAATATCAAAGGGGATGCTCTATCAGGAAAACGTAATTTTCTTAGTGAGGCTATAGTCTTTCACCCAATACAGAGCTCTGGAAAGAAAATTTAGGCCCATGATGGTTACTTAACCTTTTCCTGACTAGACCTGAATATCTTGAGCCAAAGGCACCATTTTGTTGAAAACATTTTCTTCCCTTTCTCCATTCATTTGGGATTCAGATTTCATCTATTGTCAGCTGGAGGTGGAGAAGGAGCCACACTGCACACCCAAAGACAAGGGGTGAAGGAGGTGTGAAGAATGATATAGGTCCCCTCAAGGGTCTAGCGGCAGAAGAGTTTGGCCAGTTAACCCCAAAGCCATTGAGGAAAGTGAAAGAGTGAAAACTCTTTGGAAGACTGTATCTTGACCTTGGTTGAAGGAGGAGAGGAGAGGCTTCTTTGGGACTTCTTTGCCTGACCCATTTCACGGGTCAGTGAACAGGGTCTGCAAGAGAGAGAGTGGGGACTGATGGGCAAGAGACTCGAAGAATGGAGACAACACAGCCTATCAGCTTGAGGTTGGAGGCTCGTTTATTGAAAAGTAACTATAGGTATATATGCACTCGCTGGGGAGTGCAGCTGGAGACACTTAACCATAGGTCCAGGATGTAGAGGAGAAAAACAAGATGTTATCAGAGTGTGTTCAGCTGTGGTGGGCTTCTTGCAAAAACATCATGCTAGGAAAGCAAGTCTCTCGTCAGGGTGGAAAAGTACCACCTGTAAGTAAATAGCCCGGGATGGCTGCAGAGATGATAGCCACTTTCTGCTAAGAGCCAGCTTCCAACATTTGCCCATACCAAAGCTGTTGATCTGGGGAAAGAAAGGACAGCTGGCGTAAGTTAGTGGGTAGCTCCTTTATGTCTGTCTGTCCATAAGGGAAACAGTGCCCAGCTGAGGAGAAGGCTCCATGTTCCCTCATTCGGAACAAGTAATGCTCAGAAGCGTTATGATAGGCACCCCTGTGCCTCAGCTTCATGCTGTGAAGGAGAATTGTCAACCTCCTTAGGAGTTAATGGGTTGTAATCTTCAGGAGACCCAGAATAACTCATTATCTTTCAACATTTTTGTTTCTGCTCATTTTTTTTTTTTATATCTTAGTGGTATCTAAGCCACAAATCCAGGTATAATACCAGACCCTTCTCTTTCTTTATCTCTGACCAGAATCCCATTGACTTAAATGTTGAAGGGCCTTGCACCCCTCTCCCGTGCCAGAACCTCCTTATTCCACCAGGATATCTGCACCTCACTTGGACTCCAGTCTCAACCCACTCCACCTATCAACCCACCCTCACCTGTACTCAAGGCCTTCAAACACAACTATGTCTCCATTTCATAAGAAAAATGCATGTCAGAAAAAAACTTAGCAAGTAGAGTGCAGACATTAAAAAATAAATATCTAACCATACTTGTGCCTTTCATACATGTCTTTGGACTTTATTTTCTATTTTGTTTGGGCACATGGGGTCCCTTTTTTACTCTACACAAAGATTCTGTTCTATGTAGTTGGCATATGGCTTTTCCCACCTGACATAATCTTAGAATTGTTACAAGTTTTTGAAACCTTAGTTTTTAGTGTTTTCTTTTGTTTGTCTGTTTGCTTGTTTGCTTGCTTGTTTTAATAGGTCTATACTCAGTCTATAAGTTAGGCTAGCCTCAAACTTCCTGCTACAGGCTCCCAAGTGCTGTAATTATAGATATAAACCATCATCCTCCAACTAGTTGCTAGTATTTTTATACCTGTTAAAATTTATTTAACAGTTTCCCACTTGAGTTATTATATTGGTTTAATGATTTCTCAAAAATGAGGTCTTCCACTCCACCTATCAACCTTAATTATTTAGAGAAGTTCCTGGATGTGGAATTATGAGGGACAAGGACAGTAGATTTCTGTGATTCCTAAGTTTTATGTCAGCAACTGAACTTGCCATGAGTGTGAGAGATTTCCCACTGGGTCTTGCCAGCAAAAAGAATTATCAGTATTATACTTTTTCTTTCTCCTAAAAATGCTTGCTAATTAGAAAAGTAGGTAGTGTTATCCTATAATTTAATTTTCATTTACTTGAATATTGATTTGCCAAAAACATGGTCATACACAAGTTAGCCACCTGTGAGTTTCTTGCTGCTTCTGTTTTTCTATAGTTCATTTTCTTAGAGCAGTGATTCTCAACCGTCCTAGTGCTGCAACCCTTTAGTACAGTTCCTTATGGTGTCACTCCCAACCATTGCTAATTCATAACTCTAATCTTATATTGTTATGAATGGAAATGTAAATATCTGATATGTGGGGTATTTGATACTTAGCCCCCAAAGGATTTGTGACCCACAGGTTGACAACCACTGTCCTAAAGGGATATTAGCAATTCTCCGCTCCACTGAGTTTTTGTGATGAAAGAGACTTTCTTTGTGTTTGGCAGATATTTCTTCATTTACAGTTTGTCTTTTGATGTTGTTGGTGGCTTTTAGGTTTGGTTTTTTGCTTTGTTTTGTTTTTAAATCTGTAGTTAGTCCTATAGGCAATAGTTAATTTTTTAAAAAAATATATATGATAGGTATTATTTTTAGTAATATTTTTCCCATCACTATTGAGTGATTTTTGAGATTTCCTTCAATCTTAAAAAGTCTTATATATGTATTGTGTGTGTTGTCTATTTAACTTATCTTTTAAATACATAAGTATATTCATGTACTCCGAGGCTTAAAGCTAGGAGTATCATGTTCCTACCCCCCTCCCACATGGCCTATATTAATGGTTGACCACCTTGCCCATCACTGGATTTAGGGCGAGGGAGGGTGTTGTCTCTCTCCATGTATATGTGTATAAGTATGTGTGTGAGGGATGCTGTATGATATATGCTAACAAACATGTGTTAGTGTGAATGCCCCTGTGCATGCTTGAGAAGGTCAGAAGAGGAGGTTTGGTGTCCTACTTTATTAGTCTCTACCTTATTCCTTTGAGACAGCTTCTTTTACTGAACACTGAGCAAGGATGGCAGCTGGGCAGTCCTAGCAATTCTTCTGTTTCCATGTTCTACAGTGCTGGGATTACAAGCCTGCCAGTGGCTGTGCCTAGCCTTTTACAGATGTTGGCATCTACACTCAGCTCTTCATGTTTTCATGGAAGTACCCTTTTACACTGAGCCATAGCTCCAGCCCTCTGGATTTCTAAAAAGTAGAATCCTAGACCCTTACCTCAGGATACTTTGGTTTAGTAAGTCTATAGGAAGGATGTTAGAATTTATATTTTTCAAAGCTCTAAGATGAATCTGAAAAACA
Organism: Mus musculus; assembly: GCF_000001635.26. Taxonomy (NCBI): domain Eukaryota; kingdom Metazoa; phylum Chordata; class Mammalia; order Rodentia; family Muridae; genus Mus; species Mus musculus. Next base: position 30,657,192 of record NC_000076.6, on the reverse strand, counting down.
GCTAGGTTTTAAAACTACTCTCCTATAAGACAAGATCCATTCAAGCAAGACACTGAAGTTCTTTACTCTTTCAGATCTTACCCACGTCTCTCATCTCTTCTTCTAGGGCTCTTTGTTCTTCAGCCATCAGGAACCTAGAGCATCCATCTCTGTACCCCTTGCTGCAACCCTATACCTGGCATATCTCCCCACCCAGCTCACAGATAGATCCACCCACTCCCTTGTGAATAAGCCTTCTCTGGGCACACCAGGTGTCCAACCCTTCTTTGAGCCTTGAACACATTCAGCTCCTTTATTGCATGTCATGGCATTTGTTTGGCTATAATTTCATCTTCTGTCACTCATCCATAGAAAACTATGGGCTGTGTCCCTGTTCCTGGCAACTCACCTGGCATGCCCCAGAATACAGGAAGTGCTTAATAAATGTTGGCACTCTCCAGTATCCAGGAAACACTTAATTAATGTGTTCTATCATGAAATACCAGGCACTGAAAATGGTGCTTCTCCCAGGAACAGAATTCAAGTGATTTAGCCCTGGGTTGTTAGGTATGTGCATGCCTGGCTGGTGTGTTGTGTCCATTCATCTGCCAGAGTATAACTTAGAACCTACCCCAGGACCCTGAACCTTCAGCAGCCCCTGGGACTGAGAGTCCCCTGCGGTGTGGAAGAGTAGCAGAAAAACAGGTGAAAATTGATCTCTTGTAGATCTGTATTTCTTTCCAAGCCTGTGTCACCTGATCTGACGATCAAAAAGAACCCCGTGGAGGACTTTATCAGTCACTAAGATGCATCCCATAATGTGAAACGATAAACTGTACCTTGCCACTTGTTTTGTCAAACTGCACATAAGATGGCATTGTTCACTGCCTCCTATAAGTTAGAAATGCTCCCACTCTTTCAAGTTACTTATGCCAACAAATTCTAAAAGTCACATAGAAACTGCTGTTGCCGGAGTGAGCCTGGCTACCACCCCTGTCAAAGGCTCCTTTTCGTAAGATTCAAACTGATGCTGGGAACCAACCCGCACCAGTTTAAAATGGAAGTTGAACCTTAAAGAAGTAGGTGAAAGAAAACCTTGAAGAGACAAGGAGAGGACAGCTCAGTTACCTACCCTGAAGGCATATGGAGGAAGAGTTCAGGAGAAGAGCGAGAGGGGAGAAAAAAACCTCAACACCAGGACAATGGGGTTTTATTGTATGGCTGGGTTTCAAAGGTGAAAGTGTCATTTTACAGACTCCCGCTCTGCCTGACAGGAAGTGTGCCTGCTCTAAATCCTAATTTGGGTATGTTCCTGTAGAAACGTTGACCCCCCTCCCCCCCAACTCCTTGAGGGAAACAGAAACTCAATCTTGCAGGAAGCTAGAAACCGAAGGGAGAAAAAAAAACACCCAGTGTAGGTCAGCCTGACAGTCAGTGGCTGGTGTGCAGGCAACCAGAGAAAGACCGATTCTTCTCTGTGGACAGTCTTCTGTCCCAGCACCATGAGAGGCAGAGGACTGCCCCTGGACATTCAGATTTTCTATTGTGCCAGGCCTGACCAAGAGCCTTTTGTGAAGGTAGGTGGGCATGCGTCCTGTGCTGGGGACCCAGGGTGCCTGCTGGGGAGCCGGCTTTTCTGTCACTGGCGTGCGTTTGGAATTCCTTCTAGTTAAAAAGTATTGAGCATGTTCTTTTATTTGCTATGAAGTTTTTTGCTCCCTCTTTCTGAAATCCGAAATGCATACTTGACTTGTTCTACTCCTCAGCCTGAGTTTGGACCGTTTATATTTTGTAGACTTTGAAACTAGAAACAAATCAAAGTGCTTGGTTTAGTATGTCTAAGTGTTAGCTTTGTGGTTCTTTGAAAGTGTTTCTGTAAATTCTCCATCAGAAGATAGGAAAATCCATAAGTGTATTTCCCTACCCTAAATTCAGCTCAGAAGATGAATAATTTGTACATGTCATTGTATGTTTTGGAAGTCAAACCATGCACTACCTGACAACTAGATGTGAGATACCTTTTCTCTGTAATAGAGCTGTAGCTACTACTATACCTGGGCATTTTAGAGAGCTAATTACCCCTCATATGTTTCATGTAGTGATTTGCTGAGAAATTAAGAGAGACAAAATGTTTTTAAGATGAGAACATTAGTAGTTCATAAACCCAACTGTATTTAAATAGTAGATGTGCGTTTTTCTATCTAGATGGGAAATTTTTGATCATTATGAATTGTGGAGAGGGAATTGAATCATAGCCTGGCTGTAATTTAGAGTAAAGCTCTCTGTGATTCCCGTTTGCTTCTGGTGGCTGTTATCATCCATCATTTCTGCTAGTCTTAGTTGCTATGTACACAACCATGAAGCTTAATTGAAACCTATCCTTATCGCCCCAAACTCTCTGTTTATAGACTTTCTGAAGGATCTCTGATGATTTCCTTTACAATTTAAATTTGGACTCAAAGGCTAAAGGAGCCTAGCTTAATTGTTTTTAAGGATATAAACCTCGTGGAGCTACTGAGTTCCGAGCAGGAAGACCAAAACTGGAAAGCTTATGATTTTACATCATGCATATTAAATGCTCAGCTGTCGTGACTTAAATTCTGCATTTGTTCTGGGTTTGAAAATTTGTCATTTCCCCCAAAGTCCTTTTCTGTTTATCTCTTATTTCCCAACACTACTCCTTTTAGTCAGCTGCATGCCCCAGGTTATTTGGGGGAAAGTGCATCTCATCTGGGTTCTTTCCACATTGGCTCTTTCTGTCCTCACTTCAGATCATCACAGTTGAGGAGGCAAAACGCAGGAAGAGCACTTGCAGCTACTACGAGGAAGAGGAAGAAGAGGAAGAGGGACTGCCTATCCTACAGCCCCACAGTGCACTCCTGGAAAACATGCACATCGAACAGGTGGGTACTCCACTCCACGGACTGAACACTGGACTTCAGGGCCTTGTAGAATATTCCTTGCCCCTGGCCTGAGTGAAACCGCTAGGTGAGGAAGCAGAGGCACAGAACCTAACCATAGCCAGCACTGCCTTTCCACTTCTGAAATGTTTCAGCAGCCTTCTTCATCGCCTTCCTGGGAGCTGACAAGACCTTAACAAAGAGGAGGCCATTTCTTAACATAAAAAATTGGAAGTGATCGCCCATAGTCCTGATGTACCTAAAAAAGATCCAATAAATTAAATATATTTATTATTTAAAATATGTATTATAAAAATATATAATTAATCTGAAAAGTTTGCTACTTGAATTTTATGAAATATTTGTGTTTAGTGAGATTAATGTGGAATTTGTTATACTTTTTTCACCAGTTAGATTAGGAACATGAATTCCCAAAACCTTAAAGAATCCAACCAGGAAGGCCCAGGGACTTGGCCAGACAGCTATAGAGGTGGTCTTGACGTTGCCCCTGACGCTGACTTCCAGCACTTGAATACATTGCATTCCATAACTGCCTTGATAATATTTTTTGGAGAGACTCTTTACTAGTATTTATGGCACCTAGCTTAAGCTAAATATAGTTGATAGACGTGGGAACAAGGTGGACAAAGTCCCTATGAGCTCACATGGAAAACACAGATGTTTCCTTGGTCTATAGGACACCTTAGTCAGTAGCAGCTTTAAACCTATGAAAACCTAGAACAACTGGAAAAATATGAAATGACCAAAAGCCACGTTGAATTATAAAGAAAAGAATATGTGTAGTTAGTACCCCTTTGGCTGGCTTGGTTTGTCTGAGTCTTCAGATACAGTCTTTTCTCTGGGATGCACCACAAGTCCTCTAGTGACATTATAGCTGTGCATGTTTGTATAACAAATTTCTGTGACATTCAGATTAGCACAGATTTACCTAAGAACACTTTTTTTTTTTTTTTTTTGGTGTGAATATTTTATCAGTGACACTGGAAACCAACAATCAGGCTCTGAGTGAGCAAGGTATCTCCTGGGTGGCATCCTGGCCAAAGGAAACACTCTCTAGATTTCCTTTTTCTTTCTCAGCTAGGCAAAACAGGTCCAAATGTGAGTGTTCAGTCCTTTAGTTTGAACCACAGGCAGTTAGTTAACGCACTTCTTAGTGACTGATTAGTGGTTAAAATGGCCTTTTGTATTTTCTCTGGATTGGCAGCTGGCCCGACGACTTCCAGCCAGGGTACAAGGCTATCCATGGAGACTGGCCTACAGCACATTAGAGCATGGAACGAGCTTGAAGACTCTCTACAGGAAATCAGCATCTCTAGATAGTCCTGTTCTTTTGGTCATCAAAGACATGGATAACCAGGTGAGGCCTGTTCCTCTCACAGAGAACATGTATCTTGTTTTTGGAGAGATATGATTTCAATCTAGTTCAGGCTATATAATCTAAGGTATTTTGAATTCCTGATCTTTCTACATCCACTTTCTGAGTGCTAGAATTATTAGTGTGTATCATCATAAATGGTTATATAGACGCTAGGGATGAAGTCCAGGGTCACATGCATGCAGACAAACTCTGCCAACTGAACTGTATCTCCACCTGAAAAGGTGTTTTGGTGGCAGATTTTTAGAATACCCACAGTAGAGAGACTGCTATATCGACTCCCATTCTCAGACTAAATGGATTTGGACATTCTTGTTTTATGTCTTTTTCTTCTTGTTTTTGTTTGTGGGTGTATTTTGAAATCCTAATATAAAGAAAATGGAACAATTGTATGCTGAGAAATTTTCTCCCTGTGCTGACCATAAGATAGAAAATAGTAACCTAAAGCAGTTTAAAAGTAGAAGTTAGGGACAATCATGTGTACAGTTGCAAAGACAATCTCAGTGACATACCAGAGTTTTATCCTAAGGGTCTTAAGTAGTAGCCATTGATGATGCCTACTGGGTAGGGGATAGTCAACTTCTGTTTATTGGGTCTGGGGTTCAATGGTTCAGTAGCCATGGGAAATCCTTTTCTCATGGTACTCTTACCTGTGTGGTGACTGCCCTTTCTATGAGCTGTTTGAGTTATTACGTAGTACCCCATCTATTCTACACTGTTATCACCTCCTTCAAATCAACTTACATTGTGCATGGATTATGTGCAAACCACTTTCATTTCCTGTTTAATCAAGCCGTTACATACCAAAGTCATTAATAAATCAGTTAGTTTAGTCATGTTATGTCTAATCAACACCCATTATGTACAGGACATCTCAGCTTGGATAATTCTCATCCAAGCTTCTTGGGATAAAAGTGTTTTGAAATATGGATTTGGGGGAGTCATGGAAGATTTGTATATGTATAAGGGTATATCTTGGAGATCGCTCTCTCCCCCCACCTCTCATACACACACACACACACACACACACACACACACACACAGAGGGAGTTTTCATAATTTTACTCATGAAACAGGTTTTCGGTGCAGATTTTTCTACTTCTGGCATTGTGTTGGCATTCAGAAAGTTTGGGACTTGGAGGGGTTTTCTGATTGGGGTTGCTCAACCTGTGATGCTCAAGTGAGGAGCTTGCTGTGAAGTACAACTCTCTATCCTGCCAATTTACCTCCCTGAGTGAGGCACATCTAATCCCTGTACTTGGAAGGCAGAAGAGCTGAATCTCTGTGGGCTCAACATTAGCCTGGTCTAAAAAGTGAGTTCCAAGACTGCCAGGACAACACAGTGAGACTCTTGTCCCCAAAAAGATTATGGCCCTGGTGAAGTTATGGAAGGCACAGTCTTTATGACTTTATTGCCATAAGAATTACTGAAAGTAGAATAACTGTTACTATTTTTATTATTATTACATCAGGATTGATAAGATCTTATTTAATAATGATCCAAGATGAGTAGTGTGAACAATTAAGATGAAAATCAAAATAATACCACAAAGTGTTTAAAGTCACATAGAAAGTTATGAAATGTTAGAATCATTGGTGCTATGTCTTGAATACAATTGTGACTAGATAACACTTCAGTTACAAAAATATATATAGTTTCTGTCTGTTTAGCAGTCGTATCCAACTTGTCCACACTGAGAAGGTACCAATGAGGCACAGTTTTGCTAAACTTCCTGTCAACAGTGATGTAACAGAGGTCTGAGGCTAACACATGTCGTCAGGCAGTAGAGCAAAGGTTCTCAACTTTCCTGGTGCTGTAACTCTTTAATACAGTTCCTCATGTTGTGGTGACGCCCAACCATAAAATGATTTTGCTGCTACTTCATAACTGTAATTTAACTACTCTTTCGAATCATAATATAAATATCTGATATGCAACCCCATGGGGGTCATTGACCCACAAGTTGAGAACTACTGGAGTAGAGTTTTAACATATCATGCACCCTGCAGATGCTATTGTGAATATTTGGACATTAGCTTGGCACATTCCAGCCTCTCCATCCTGAGGAAATAAGGTGTCTTTTCTGTTTATGGGAATATGACAGACATTAATATAATAATATAATATAAAATAATAGAAATTAATATTACACATGCAGAAGGAAAATGAGGAGTTGTAGAGAGTTGTGGGAATCATAAAAGCAACAATCCTTTACAGTCTCTGGAAATTGTCCTGAAGGCATGCAGCAAATGAAGAAATATTTATTCAAGAAAATCTAATAAGTCTCAGTAATAACAATGAAATTCTTTGCACTTGAGACACAACCCTATTCCCACCACTCCAACAATCCCAGTTCAAACCCATAGTTTTACTCTGGACTTGTGTGGTCCAGGAGATGGGGGTCCCCTCTTCTCACAGCTGCTAGTTTCCTGTCCCTTCTAACAGGCCCAGCACTTCTTATACGCCTCCCAAGTTCATTGTTTCAGAGATGAAAATTCAGACAAGTATGGCTAGAGGCAGATGTCTTTCCTCTACCCAGCCCACATACTCGCATCTCAGACATGATGGTTGTGAATGCCAGATACCTCATTGTTCTCCTTCTAGCACTAGATAAATACATGCACATTGTTTGAGACAAGCTAGGGCCAGACCAGCACTCTGCTACTTAAAGCAAAGTTGTTTTTTCTGAGAAAAGCAGGCAGATGTATAGCTCAGAGTCCAGGTCATTGTCTTAGGGACTTGTTCCAGAGGAAGAGATTGGCCATAGGACATGAAGTGCTGACCCCCTTCCCACAGAGCTGGGGGTGTCTTTCAGTGAGTTCAGAAGTAGAAAGCCAACGATATCCCTGAAGCGATTACATTTGGCTGTAGACAGTTGAGAAGAGTTAAGTTCACCGTGAGAACATGCTTCCCTAGCTGAGGAATATTATTTAGAACCCTGTAGAGGGCTAGAGACGGCATTTCCTATCGGTTTATCTGAAAGGAACTCATTTCCCACCTGTTAAAGGATTCTGTTATTCTCATGTCATATTGTAAAATCATGCTTTAAAAAACCTAGGTGCCACCCTATTGTATTCCAGCTCCATTATTAATAGAAGAGAATGTAATTGCTTATATTTTATTATAAGATATGTTCTTTACTTCATTTTTAGCAAATGTAGAGAAAATTTTGGGGTAGGAAGTATGAAAATCTTTAGAATTAGAAATCTGTAATGTTTAGTATTAGATAGAAGTAGTAGTGAAAAAGACAGCACACAGTGATTTTGAACCAGTTAAAGTGTCAGACATTTTCAAATACACTCTAGTAAAGCAATGTTTTTCAAGTAGCCTTTGCAGTGGAAGGCACATGAGGCACCGAGTGAGATTGTCAAGATATATATGGCTTCATCTCCGATATGCACTCTCACCAGTATGCGCAGATAGGATGGGAACTGAAGGACAGTAAGCTGAGGCATTACATGACTAGACTCTGTAACGTGACTCGCCTACCTCCCGGAAGAGTCGTGGATGTAGTAATATATCACAGTTGGCTAGGTGATGGTCACCCCAGCACGTAGGAGGCAAAGGCAGGTGGATATCTGTGAATTTGAAGCCAGTCTGGTCTGCAGAGTGAATTCTAGGACAGCCAGGGCTTTGTAGAGAAACCCTGTCTCAAAGCTTACCTCCCGACCCCCACAAAAATCACATTTAAAGGAAAGAGTTACCTTTTAATTCAAAGTTGCTTCAAACTAAGTACCTTGACCAGTCATATTTAAGTATTTTCATCTCTCATTATTAAAAATTGAAAGGGAGGAAAGTTTATCTTTGAGGGGATGGAATGTCCAGCCTTGATCTCACTTATGAAATACATGAGAAAACTTGACATGATGGTTCCACCAAGACAACTTTGTGGATGCTAGTGGCCAACCTAGGCTACATAGTGAGTTCCAATCTAGCCTACCCTGTAATAGAAGACTCTGTCCCAAGAAACAAAATATAAAACTAAATCATTCTAGAGATGTGATGGTGTCCTGTCAAGCACTCATTTCTGTGTGTAACACACATTTTTTAAAAATGCCATTCTCCATATTCTACTTCAGCAGCCTTTTAACCACTGAATTGTTGGCCACTTTAACAAATAATGCCTCCAAGCTTCTCTGATGGATTTTCCATGTACCAGGAAGCCTGGCCACATGGGTTCCAGTTAGAGCTGGGGGTATTGTAGTAATTGCTTTGTTTGATGGGTTTTTTTTCCACTTAAAGAGTTCTAATTTAATAATAAACTTTGCTGAAAGAGTTATAAGATCCAAGAACAATAGTGTGTCAAAAATGTTTTAGAAGGTCTCTATGGGAGTTTAATTTTGAAAGTAACTATGTCTTCTGTTTTCTTTTAATAGATATTTGGGGCATATGCAACTCATCCCTTCAAGTTCAGTGACCACTATTATGGCACAGGCGAAACGTTTCTCTACACCTTTAGTCCGAATTTCAAGGTACCTGGAAGGGTGGAATACTTGAATGGCTAGGGTTGTGTTGTCAGCAGTCAGGAGGTTCCGGGGTGTTCAGACACTGAGATAGTGGGTGTCCTGCAATCCTGCCTGCATCCTTTGCACGCAGTCTCGGTCTCCATGACTGAAGCATACAGACAGCTTAGAAACCCAGCACAAGGAGTTTCTCAGTCTGCGATGCAGGGAGAGATTGAAGGTCAGAGCCAGCACATTATCGAATGGTCTTTACTATTTCATAACGATTGGTGATCATGTTGTAGCCATTCTGTCAAATGCTTTGTTACTCAAAGGTGTGTTTCCTTTATACACAACATGACTATTCAAGGTATCTTCTCTGCTAATTCTCCGAATTGAAATGTTGGTGCTCTCTTTTGTGGTTTTGCCCTTAGGTCTTTAAGTGGAGTGGAGAAAACTCATATTTTATCAATGGAGACATAAGTTCTTTAGAACTTGGTGGTGGAGGGTAAGGCTCTTGTAATTTTATTACTTGGGGATCACTTAGGCCCAGCTATTCAATTTGCTTAGATTAATTAGGGCAGTGTACTAACACATGCCACTGAGAACCAAAGATAAATGATGTATTAATGTGCCTGAGAGACTGCAACCATTTGTCCTTTAAGAGAGACCTGTTTACACAGCTTGCTCTTAGTTTGTAAGGAGTTTAGAGTTCTGTCTATTTTGTCCCAAATGAAAGGAAGCCTCTCGGAAAAAGGCAGAAAGCATGTCATTTTGTAAGCCTTGACCGTGTAGTGACCTTTCTCCTTTAACCTTGTTACAGGGGACGATTTGGTCTGTGGCTAGATGCTGATTTATATCATGGACGCAGCAACTCTTGCAGTACTTTTAATAATGATATCCTTTCAAAAAAAGAAGACTTCATAGTTCAGGACCTAGAGGTATGGACATTTGAGTGAAACTCAGGCTGCCTTAAAATAAAACATGGAAAAGACTGGGTTAGATTAGCCGTCTTACTGGAAGACGAGCCCCAGCCCTGGCTGCCTCATCCTACAGCAATGCTTTCTTCCTGCGGTTGTCTCAGAGCATCATAGCAATGCAGACAGATTCTGGAAGGTACTGTGGAGGGCAGACACTGAAGACAGAAATCTCAAGTCCAGGTTGTTTTAAAAAAACAAAACAAAAAGACTTTGTACCTCCACTGCTTTCAAATTCACACCATGAGAAATCAGAGTGTTTTTTGATGTATGAGTTGAATGCAATTTTTATTTTTGGTAACTGTGAAAAAATATGATACTGTGGAAATACATACCTTCCTTGTGTATTTATCAGCATAATTTTACCAAATATATACTTTTTGTTTGCCATAGAAAGCTAAATCTGATTTAGAGAAATTGAAAGGATATAGCACTTAAAGGGAATATCTGATTTTTTAAAAACTTTTATTTATTATTTTTAGTATATTGTCTGAAATATATTGATTTTTTTCTTTTAATGTGTCAAATCCTGAAATAAAGAAATGTATATGTTTTGTGCTATTGGGAAACAAGGCTCTTTTGATTTGTATAGTTTTTTATTCATTTTTTGCCCTGATTATTTAGGGTAATATAATCTTTATTTATTAAGAGAGTGAGAGAGAGGGAGAGAGAGAGAGAGAGAGAGTCAAAAAGACAGAGACAGAGTTTTCAAAAGCTCATTACCAATGTTTTTTGATCTATTATAGACCAACTTTTTATTTAGTTTTTAAGGTAATCTTTGAAAACCCTAAGCATTTGTGTGAAGCAGAATATAGCTTCTCTCACAGTTGTAAGATGGTGTTTATTGAAATACAGATCTTTATGAACATGAATGTACAAGTCCTACTTCTACAGAGTGTTTGTTTCTTATGAAATTGTGTGAATTGTATATTAATAACAGTAACTAAGTTTCTTAGTTTTTTTTCTTTTTTTCATTCCTTTTCTTTTTTTTCTTTTACGTTGTTTCTTTCCAGGTGTTTACATTAATGGTAGCCATCTGTTTTAAAAGAGAGTATATAATTTGTGCATTTTTAATGTTGGATAAAAGATGCCAAGTTGGACCAACTTTCTTGGTTTCTTGAATCTTACTGGAGAAAAAACAATTCAAAGAATTACATTCATATCACAATTGAAAGAAAAAAGAAAATCTATATTTTTTTAAATATAAACTCATTTTCACATCAGTAGACATCTTTTATTTTAAATAGTAGGATATAAAATCATTAATGTTAATGATTGCCTCCCTCTTATGAAAGCCAAAGACTACTAATGGAAAAAATTTAAATAATAGCCAAAGCTGAAAAGTAGTCTATCGCGAATTATTTCCCCAGAGATTTTTGAACAGAAAATGAGCAAACCGTGTTTACATGTCTGTTTATGTTTGTCATATTTTCAAGTCTTTCTTCCATTTTAGCCTCCTTGTAAGAAAACACTGTCCAGTGGTCTCCATCAGGCCGATCACTATATTCACTGCCATCCCATGCTAGTTTAAAGGAATGCTATGAAAATTTAAATCTGTAGACCATATATACTTTTCACCCAAGTTCTCCCATTGAGGACTCTTGCTTAAAAATATACAATTTGACTTTGGTCTGCTCACACACATGAGTTGGCGAGATCCCAGGAATGTCGTGTGGTGATGATGTTCACTGTTTGTAACCATGCTGTTAATGAACAAGATGGTCATTTTGCCTCTAGATTACTCTTGCCTAGTTTAGTCCATGATGCTATACTCGTGAGAGCATATCCAGATGCTGTGTTCTCTATTTAAAACAGTATTGTCTGAACAGGAATGTGTGGCCCTTTATTATGGATTTCAACTACATGTAATGATATTCCAATATTTTCAATAAAGGAATTTATGCATTCAGTGTGAATTTCTTTCCTAAAGACTCATTCATTGGCCATTTATATAGTACAGCCTGACTTCAGAGACATGACATGATCCATTCCAGGGCAGAACAACAGAACAATCATACGGTTTTCCCCAGTTCTGTAAGAATTATGATTAGACTATAGTGCTCATAGTTTATTGAGCATGCACTGGCATTATGATTAAAACAGTGTACTACTTTAATTAAAAATACTTCATTTTGCAGCTGTAGAGATGACTCTCTGGCTACCAGAGCTACTGTGCTTGCTGACAATGTGCACCATTTCTTAGCAGGCATGTTGGGCAGTTCATAACTGCCTGTAACTCCAGTTCCAGAGAAATTGTCTTCCTGCACAGGCAGCTGTACATATGCACATACACTTACAGCCTCAGCCTCACACACATGCACTTAAAAAATAATAAAAATAATTTTCAAAATACACTCCATTGTTAGGATTCTCAATGATTATCTGAACTATTTGAAAGTGGTGCCTATAGACCTGTTTGGCACAGGTTTGCCATGAATCTTCTATTGGTAAAGATTTACAGTGTCTCCAAGGTACAATGCATTGAAGTATGACAAGGCATTCGTGTCTGGGGGTTTGTAGTGAGAAGAGGTGGAGGAAATAACCAATAATAAACTGGATTTGGTAAGATACTTAACAGAAAACTACCACTTCATTTCCTGTAGCTTTCCCCCAGTTCTCTCAACAGTTCATGAAAACTACTACTTTTATATAGTTACTGGAGACTACCCTTGGCTTTATAATAATAAATTTAGTAATATTAATAATCTAATGTCTCATATGTAGACAGCCCTCATTTTTATACCTGTTCTACCCTACATACATTTCCATCAAGGATATTTTGCACACTAATAACCTTCTGCCATGTAGTCCCCACTGAAGAAAGTCCAGGGAGTCTTTATTTTCTCAAAATTTCTCCTTTCATAGGTATAGATGCAAAATCTTAGGTGAGGGCTGGGTATGGTGGCACACATTTTAAGTCCCAGAGTACAGGAGGCAGAAGTGGGCCTGTACTCACTATGTAGACTAGAATAGTCTACATTGAAAGTTTCACACTAGCAAAAGCTATATAGTGAGACCCTCTCTTAAGCTGTCTTAGGGTTTTATTGCTATGAAGAAACCCTTGACCATGACAACTTTTTGAAAAACATTTAATTGGGGCTGGCTTACAATTCAGGGTTCATGCATGGTGGGAAGCATGGTGGAGTACAGGCAGATATGGTGTTGGAGAGTAGCTGAGAGTTCTACATCTTCTCAACTAGTAGGAAGGAAGAGTGAGCCACTTCTGAAACCTTAAAGTCAACCTATGACACACTTCTTCCAACAAGACCACTCCAATAAGGCCACACCTCCAAATAGTGCCACTCCATATGGGTCCATGAGGGCCATTTTATTCAAACCATTACATACACAAGCAAACAATAGCAACAATAACAAAATTGGTTGGAAGAAAGCCAAGGGTACTTAGAGAAAATTTAAAATAAGGTAAGCACACACACCTTTTGTGTGACTCAAAAGTGCCTATGACCATCTCCTGCCAATCAGATCTCTTTTTCTCATTGGGGAGCTCTTACCCTCAGGGTAACTCATCATCTTGCCCCCTTGTTTGTGTCCTTGAGACATGATTATCTCCCAATAGATAGTTTCTTTACCAAGAAAATTAACCTTCACAATCCATACCGTACTCTAAGGTCATATTCTCTTACCTTTCATTCTAAGCTGTCTAGTGACAGAGAATAAAGCAGATGGTCCTCCCTGCTTTCGCCAATGGAGACATCAAAGTAGTGCTTGTTGATGGGCTCTTCCATGCTTTTTATCAGCAGTGTCCAATGGAGCATCCTACAATGCTGGACTTGTACCACAATTTTCACTACTATATTTATTTACTCATTTGTTTATATTCGTACATAATGATGGGTTCCCTTATGACGTTTTACAAATACAAGTCAGATACTTTGCTCACATGCACCTTCCACTGGATGGAAAGAACTCTTTCTCCCCATGGTTTCCTTCCACTTCCTAAATACCTCTCCTCCTAACTTCATGTCATGTAGTGTGTGTGTGTCTAGATTACACATATGACAAAAAAAACAAAACAAAAAAAACATGGCAGTATTTTTCTTGCTTATTTTGCTACACACCACAATTTTATCTTTTCCTGAAAGAGGAATAGTTCATCTTTATGACTGAATAGAGTGGTACGTTCATCAGAGTAGAAAAGATGATGAACAGAGAATGTAAGAGCAGTATGAAGAGTGCTCACAAAATGGCATCTATCATGACTGCCCACCCAAAGACCCAACAAGCTGCTGAAAAAGTCAGATGCAGATATTTGCACCCAACCAACGGACAGAAGCAGCTGACCCCTGTTGTTGAATTAGGGAAGGCTGAAAGAAACTGAGAAGGATGATCCTATAGAAGGACCAGCAGTCTTAATTAATCTGGACCCCGAGATCTTTCAAACACTGGACCACCAAACAGACAGTATACACCAGCTGTTATGAGTCCCCCAGCACACATACAGTAGAGGACTCCCAGGTCTATGTTCATTCAGAGATGATTCACCTAACTCTCAAGAGACTGGAGACCCCAGGGAGTTTAGAGGTCAGATGGGGTGGAGGGTGGGGGCATCCATGTGGAGATGGGGTATAGTGGGGAGGAGGTGTGGGATGTGAGGCAGCTAGAGGGCAGGAGGGGGGAAAGGGAATGGAATATGGAGTGTAAAAAATGAATTACAAATAAAATTAAATTAAAAAAAGAACAGTATGAAGAATCAATATAGCAAAGGAGTTGATTCTTTGAAAAGATAAACAGGATTGACAGACCCTTAGTCAACCTTAACTGAAAGAGAAAGAGAAAAACCATGTTAATAAAGATAAAAAGAAGGATGTCACAACAGTTACTAGCAGTTTGAATAGGTTTGGCCACCATGGTTTCAAGTGTTTGAATGCTTGGCCAACAGGGAGTGATATTAGGAGGCATGTCCTTGTTGGAATAGGTGTAGCCTTGTTGGAGGAAGTGTGTCACTGTGGGGCTGGGCTTTGATGGTCTTCTCTTAACTGCCTTCCCATCAAGATGTTGAACTCTCAGCTCCTCCTGCCCCATGTCTGCCTGGATGCTGCCATGCTGGTGGCTCACAACCATCCGTGGCGAAATCTGATGCCCTTTTCTGGAGCATCTGAGGACAGCTACAGTGTACTTACATATAATAAATAAATAAATCTTTAAAAAAAATAAATAAATATTAGGTGAAAATTCCATCTTCACAACATTGGAAACCCTAACAAAAATAGTTACTAAGGAAATCCAGAGAATGGTTAGAGAATATTTTAAAAACGCACATCTGAGACCTAGGAATCATAGTGAGTTGGGTAAGTTTCCTGAAACATATGACTTACCCAAAATGAATCAAGATATGATAAGCAAACCTACAATGAACAATACAACTGCAGAAGTACTAAGTCTCTCAACAGAGATAGCCCATGACTGGACAGATTCTCATATAAATTCTACCTAATATTTATTCTCTATAAGAACCAAATATATTACTAAAACACTTAAAATGTGCCTTGAATAATGGAAGGGCTTTCATAATTTATAGTATTGTAATTAAAGTTGAGTAGCCACATATGAGCAGTGGCTACCATAGTGGTTTGCACAGCTCTAGACCAAAATGGTAATGGTAAAACTTATTGAAAGTTGAATCTCTCACTGAGCACAAACTTTAGTTTAGCACTCTGGTGTGTTCCTGTCATTGTGTATCCTTGTATTTTGGTGCCACCCAAGGTGTTAGTGTGTCTCCCACTACCTAGTCGGTTCATTAGAACAAAAAACAAAACAAGAGAGTCATGTTCCTTGGGAGCCTTTATATACTAAAAAAAAGGGGGGGCGTCTTTATAGAACTATTGACCCCTATCTGAAATCAAAGGTAGTTAAAGCCTTCCCTAGTGCCCTGACCCATATCAGATAGTTTTCCTTGTGTAACCATACACATGTTTTGGCCCTATACTGGACATGCCAATGCTCATAGCAGCTCTGTTGGGATGCCATACTCTTGATCAGGCAACCATCCACAACACCTGATGGAGCATGGGAGGAAAATATTCACTTCTTACGCTGATTAAATGTCTAATTTCAGAACTGTCAAGAATAATGAAGACCCAAAAATGCCTTATGTAGTGCTATTCAATGGACAATCATCCTTAAAAGTTAACTAGCCTTCATCCCCCAATTCCCACCCCCAATCACATGTATAGTTTCTAGTATTAACTGTTACATGAATTGGAAGTAGATGGTGTTTAATTCAGAGACCCACAGCTGGCACAGGTACAGAAATTTAAAGACTGTAGGATGTTCAGCTCTAAATGAATATATATACTGCACACCTCCTCCCAAGTCTCAGGATTACTGCAGGAGCAAGGGCAGAAAACTTCTGAGAGCCTGAGGTGGAGGCTGACTACAAGGAGACACTATCTTTTGGACACACCAGGGTAACTTTACATATGAATGAAGAGTGGACAAGGCCTGCACAAGCCCAGGCCAGTCCAAATCTCAGCGTGGAGAGGGGAGCTGAGCACGCATCCGCCTCCAAGTACACCTTCTGGTGACTTGACCACTCTCCCGTGGAAGACCACACACCCAGGAATATTTGGGCACCACAATTGCCCTTAGGAGTTTTAAAAAGAAATAGAAACTTGAGTGGATTGGGATGAGGAGTGGATTTTTGAAAGAGCTGGGAGAGATGATTATAATGAAATAACATTGCATTGAAGACTCAAAAAGCAAGAAAAAATAAAACTAAATTTATAAAATTAGAATCTGATACATATGTGTACATAGTCAACATGATTTTGCACATGTGTTTAGCAAAATTCATAAAAGATAGTTATTTCTAAGGTCTTGAAGCTTCAGAAAGTCGGTGGTGAAATAATTTTTAGATTTCCAAAATTGCTACCCTGAAATGGCTTAGTGGCCATTTAAATGAAGATCAGACTCTATCTAGTTTTGCACTTTTGTGCCATGAATGGGAGAAAATGAAAAGTATTTGATTAACTAGGTTATCCTGACTCTCTTTTACTTAGAATAAAAAAAAAATCAGACAAAAACAATTTTACAAGGGATATTTTATTATATGACACTGATTTCATAGGCAAAGTAATACAGTGTACTTTGTAAGTGTGTGATAAATGTTAGCTGGATCTTAAGATTTCCAAATGCTAGCAAAGTTACGTAAACTTTCTGCCTCGGTCCCATCATCTATAAAACGAGAATAATAGTACCAACCACAGTAAACATGAAAGGAGGTGACACTGGAGCAGTGTCTGAGCATCTGTCATCCCAGCTGTTCTGCACAATAAATGAGAAGATCCCTCAAGCTCGGGAAACCAAAATCAGTCAATGCAACACAGCAAAATCCTACCACAAAAATTAAAACGAAAAGGAAAGGTCTTAGAATAAAAATGTCACTATTTCACTAGGTACCACATAGCAATACTTTGAACATTAATAACGACATTTATTCCAGAAGATTCTATTGCCTTGTAACACTGCATGCATCTTAGTTTGGAGAAATATATGCTACAGTCCTGGTGTTCCCACAATGACAATGCATTTCTTATAAAATATGCTTTCATCAATGGATCTGCAACTGTGCAATGTGTTTTACTTGTTAGAGACATAGTCTTTCCCTTCCCCTCCAACCCTGTTTCTTAGATTTATTCATGGTACTGTAGAAATATTTCATTTTTATGTCAACATATAGAATCAATATTCCACTATGTGGACATACTGTTCTACCAGTATTTATCCATTCTCCTGTTTTGTGCATTTTGGAATTTATGAACGTGCTGCTACGTAACATGAGACCATGGTGGTTTGTAATGTGACTGCACTATTTACAAACCCATCAGAGTCCTCCTCTGACACTGGTAGACTTAACTCTCAAGGGCATGCAGTGTTAGTGCACTGTGTAATTTGAATTTCTCTGATTACAATTAAATCAAGCATCTTTTGAAAAATCTTTCTTAGCTGTTCTTATGTTCACCTTTCTGTGACACCTCTTTGGGCCTTCTGCACATTAAAAAACAAAACAAAACAAAAACCTTGGAAAAATCCCATGACATCCTTGCTGTTCCTTTTATGAGAATAAAAGACATTAGTCAGTCTGTGACTCATACTTGGTCCTGATGAGAACAATAGTTAAGTGGAATCAGGATGTCTTGGGCTTTACAAAGTTATTTCCTTAAGTTTGCCTTGAACTGGCAATAACCATGAAGAGGATTTAAGAGGAGGATCTATGTTAAATTGGGGCTTTGCTTTGTTTATGCACATGGGTTTGCACCAGTTTGGTTTGTGGATTTGGGTATTTGTTGGTTTGTTGGATTGATTGATTGACTATTTTAGAAGCATCAAGTGGTTCACTCTGAATAAGAGGAAACATCTGCTGAGCACTAGTGTGTTGGACATCATTTCCAGCACTCTGAAAACATTATCACAGTATTTAAATTGATATAAATAGAAGCAATAGATACAATGTTATTATATTTTCTAAATGAAGAAATGAGAGCCCTTGAAAATGGAATGACTTGTTCAAGTTGGAGTCATACAAAATGGCAGAAATGGAGGCTGGGCATGGTGGCGCACACCTTTAATCCCAGCACTTGGGAGGCAGAGGCAGGCGGATTTCTGAGTTCGAGGCCAGCCTGGTCTACAAAGTGAGTTCCAGGACAGCCAGGGCTACACAGAGAAACCCTGTCTCCAAAAAACAAACAAAGGCAGAAATGGGTGTCAATTTGACAGTCCTCACTCTCCCAATGAGCTCTCAGCCCCACATCATAATTACAGGAAGTAGCGCCTCATTCAGGAGCACAGCAGGACAGAGGGAGAGCAGGTGGTTTCCCTGGAGAACCTGGGAGGAGTGATGGACATTCAGGGTATGCTCTGTAGGAAGAAATCTGGAGGGCAACTGAAAGAATTGATAGAAAAAATTAAGATCAGAAATTACTGACAGTGAAAAGAATGGAAACAACCCTTACAAAGGTACAAAGTTCACAATTCATAGCACCTGACTGGACACAATGTTAGGAGTTTGCAACAGGAGTGAGTTGTGTCATAGAGAAATTCAGGCAAAGGGCACAGGGAACCAGATGTTTGAGAAGCTGTGACTCGTGGGTCTGGAAGCTTTCTTAGAAAGTGAGTCATAAACTTAATGTCCATAAACATAGGAGAATAACCTAGAAGCCAATAGAAGTGATGATTTTGTTCAAAGTGTAGCTCAGGATACAAAATGGCAGATGGTTTGGCGGTAATGTGACGTGGTAGGTAGGCAGGCAGGCAGGCAGGCAGGCAGGTAGGAATTGATAGCAGCTAAGAGAATGCCAATCTTGCTTCTGAACCTCTCTCCCTGCACCCTGGGAGGTATCAAGAACAAGCAGGTTTTGTTTATCAAGCCTCATGAAGTACTGTGGCTATGGAGGAAAGGGAGATTTCAAGCAAGGTCAGAAGATGGTTTGCCTCTTTGAGGCAGTTGAGGATGGGGATACTTGAGATGAAACCTAAGTAGAAAAAGGTTGGGAATGAGAAATAAAAGGAAGGTAGTCACACTAATCTCTATTCCCCACCTTCCCTTCATGTGCCCATCCTTTTATTCTCAGCTAACATTTTGTGATGAAAGCTAAGGAAGTCCAGAGAGTTCAGTCGACCATTTAAAGCTCATGAACATGTGTTGCATGTGTCTGTCATCATTTTGCCTTAAATGCTCAGAGATATGTTCATCTCTAAAGGGTTTTCCTTTATGCTGCCTGAACGTAGCTTTCTTGACTCAAGAAGGATGCTTTTGAAAATGCCTCTCTGAGGTGGAGAGCTGGCTCGTTAAGAATGGTTGTTGCTCTTGTGCAAGACTCAGTTTGCAATTTTGTAATGACAATCCCAGATTGAATATCTTCTTAAGACTTAAGACTCTGTGGACACTGAGCACGCATATGATACACATACATACATGCAGGCACGATACTCTTACATATAAAAATAAAATAAGTAGAACAAAGGAAAAATGCTTCTCATGCTTTCCTTGCCTCTCACAGGCAATCAGCTTGTCTCCATTCTTTTAATTTTTGCCCATACTTGGTTTTGGATCTGCATTCATTACAATATAAATTTGAGGGATATGGTGGTGCACTGATTTAACCCAGAACTTGGGGGGGTAGAGTCATCTGGATCTCTAGGAGTCTAAGTGTAAGACCCTGACCCTCAGTCAGTGGTACTTACTTCAAGATGTCCCTGAGTGAAACACTGAGACACAGATAGATCCAAAAGCATGAGGTTTATTTTCTGGTGTGTCAGGGTCAACCTTCAATTAGTCCCTCAAGGCAAGTTACTAAGAAGGCAACCCTAAATAGCTATTACAAGCACTTTTAATACTTTTTAGGGACACAGGTTACATCAGCAAGGTTACAGTTCAAACTTATTGGCTAAGCATATTGACCTTTAAATCTATTGGCTAGCAAGCATGACATGCATTTGAACTCTACCTGGGACTTTCCAGAGTGTCAGGTAACTATCAGTCAGTACATTCTGAGAATTTTTTTACTCAAGAATGTTCCTGTGAGTACACAATGGATCTTGGCCTAGACTTTGCTGCAGGTGGGAGGGGGAAGCTGTAAGGAGGGTGTGGGACTGGAAAAAGCCCTTAGGTTCCTTATTCCCCCCTTTTTCTTGTACATGCTCCAATCCTGGAGCTATACTCAGGAGTCTTAGGTAACTAACTCATATTCTTCAGGTCCTGTCCTCAGGGTCTCATATTGCTGGCCCAGGACCATCAGCTGCACTGCTCCTACTCTCTCTTTTATGAAGGCTCTAATCTTGTTCAGTACGCAGAGTCCAAAGGTCAACAACAGCAGGAGAATAATTAGGGGTCCTAACAAGGTGGCTATGAGGGGAGGAGTTAAACCAAGACTCAAACCAGCCCTGACTCTGTTCTCTTTCTCTCTTCTGCTTGGCTAGCCCATCTCTCACCTTGGCCATTGAATCTTTAACAACCCCAGAATGGTCTATATAAAAGCAACACTCCTCAGCTAAGGCAGCAAGCACATAGCCCTCCTTGCTGGAGGAAAAGGTAAGTCTAATCCCCTCCTAGTCTGTAGTACTACTTCTGATAATGAGGTCAATGATTCTTGAAGATGACTGATGGAAGTTTCTGTTCTCTCTATATCTAAATCAATGGCTGCCCTCAGACTGTCATAATTTTTCCTTTGTAAGACCAAAATGTAGGTACCAATGGCTTCCCCGGCCACCCTTAACCCCAGCACAAGGGCACATAGGATGGGGAAGAATCAGAATACAAAGGTACCATCAGGTGGTCATGACCAAGGTTGTGAGATCTTGAGTTTGATTGGATTGTCCATCTTCTGTATCATCCAGCCAGGGTCCCTGGGGAGGAGAGTGTCTGCAGGTTTCACATGAGAAATGTCCACCTTGAGGGCTTGGGAGTGGTTAGCAGCACCAGGAAGGGTTCCTTCCACTGGGATTCCAGTGACTGTACCTGATGGACTGGTCCTTACGTACACCCAGCCACCAGCCTGGAAGCAGTGAGGGTTCTCTGGCATCCCTGACACATTGAATGCAGATAGTTTGGGCTAAATCTCATGTTGTACTGACTGAAGGGCTTGGAGCCTCAAGAAGAGGTTCTAATCAGTGAGTTGAGATGCCTCTAGGGAGGGCCCAGTGAACACCAAGGGAATTGGGGTACCAAGCAGAATCTCAAAAGGGGTCAGGTTAAAAGGTAGGGGGTGTTCTGGGCTCAGAAAAGGCCAGGGGAAGGAACACCACCCAGTTAACGCCAGTTTCTTTAGTTATTGTCTCTTTTAAGGTTCTGTTTATTCTCTCTACCTGGCCTGAGCTCTGGGGACAGTACGTACAATGGAGCTTCCATTTAGTCCCCAATATTTCTGCCAATCCCTGACTTACCTTAGAGAAAAAAGCAGGACCATTGTCTGATCCAATTACCTTGGGTACTCCGAACCTCAAGAAATTTTCCTCTAATATCTTCTTGGCTATGGGGTAGCTATTTCCTGCTTGGTGGGGAAAGTCTCAACTCATCTAGAGAAAGTATCCACAAACACTAGAAGGTATTTATAGCCATATTTTCCTGGTTTAAATTCTGTAAAATCGACTTACCAATATACTCCAGGCCGTTCTCTCCCAGGTCTTTTGCCCTGTTTACTCTGGGCCACATAAGCATTCACTTGCTGGCATACCTTACTCTGTTCTACTGTATCAGGCTAAAACTCTGAGGTCCATTACATATACCTTAGATCCCTTAACTGCTCAGATGCACTTATCCTCTACATGAGTCCATTTACGCATTTGGCCAAGTAAGTCTTTTGCTTGCTTTTTAGGGAATATAGATTTTTTTTCCTTTTCATGTGCACCATTACCCTTCCTTCTCTAGGTAATAGTTGGTAGGGTGGCTAGCAATCTGAGTCCTGTCTTCTTCAGTATATTTTAAGTGAGGATATTTCTTAGTCCAGTCCCAGTTCCCAGCAGATATCTCTTGCAGGCCCATAATCAGGATAGGCTCCTGCATAGCCACTTCTCCAGCCACTTGATCTGCCTGGTTATTGCCCTGGGCCACTGAGTCTCTTCCCTTCTGATGTCTTGGGCAATGAATTATACTCACAGTTGCTGGCTTTATCAGGGCATCCAAGAGAGCCAAGATTTCCTTTTTGTTAATTCTTTTCCCTCTGATGTGAGCAGTCCTCTCTCTTGGTATACAGTCCTGTGGACATGGGCTATGGCAAAAGCATACCTACTAACCATGTAGATGTTAATTTTCTTACCAGCCCCAAGCTCCATGGCCTTAGTGAGGGCAATTAGCTCCACTTTCTGTGCCAATGTGCTGGGAGTAAAAGTTCCGCCCACGCCCAGATGACGTTTGTGCTATCCACCAATTGTCTCTGACCTTCATGGAGAAAACTGCCCCTGTCTGTAAAGCAGGTAGCCTTGGCTTCGGTAGGAGTCAGTCGGAGAGGTCTTTTCCTCCACCCATGGGCTCTCCTTTTGGGCCAGTTAGTTGTGGCCGGTCGAGCAGGAAGTGTATATTGGTCCCCATCTTGGAGAGTAAGTCTTGCCCCAACACAGGGTAGGAGCAGTCTGAGATGACCATAAATGAATGGGATACTCTGCCCATCCCTAGGTCCACTGTTCTTTGGGTAGTCCATGAATACATTTTGGTGCCAGTGACTCCTTGGACCCAAGTTGTTTACTTGGAAATGGGGCCACTGCCTTGGAGGAGGACTGAGTGTTGAGCCCCTGTGTCCACCAAGAATTGAGTGCGTTTCCTCTCCACTCTCAGAGTTATCCTGGGTTCAAGGAGTGGGTATGAACCCCATCTTCCCTAGTCGCTGTCTTCCCCCAGGGATAACACCTTTGCCTTATGGGGGCACTTTTCCCAAGGCCTGGGATTTCCTGCCCCCTGCTTCTGTTTGTTAGGGCACTGGTCCTTTTCAAGGGGTTTTCTGTCTCTCTTTGGTTGGGGTCTCACTTCTCTGTGTTCCCTGACTCTGTAGCCAATATACTCTGTAAATTCCTTTCCTGTTGCCTTTCTTTTTTCATCTCCCTTTCTTTTTCTCTGCTCCTTCTCCTCCTCTGTCTCCCTGTCATGGTAGACTTTATCAGCAATCTGCACTAAATCCCTCAACAACTTTTCTTGTAGTCCCTCTAGTTTCTGAAACTTTTTCCTAATATCTCTACTAGCCTGGTCTACAAAAACCATAGTCACAGTAGCTTTGTACTCCTTGCTGCTGGGGTCATAGGGTGTGTACTGGCTAGTTTTGTGTCAACTTGACACAGCTGGAGTTATCACAGAGAAAGGAGCTTCAGTGGAGGAAATGCCTCCATGAGATACAACTGTAAGGCATTTTCTCAGTGATCAAGGTGGAAAGGCCCCTTGTGGGTGGGACCATCTCTGAGCTGGTAGTCTTGGTTCTATAAGAGAACAGGTTGAGCAAGCCAGGGGAAGCAAGCCAGAAAGGAACATCCCTCTAGGGCCTCTGCATCAGTTCCTGCTTTCTGACCTGCTTGAGTTCCAGTCCTGACTTCCTTTGGTGATGAACAGCAGTATGGAAGTGTAAGCCGAATAATCCCTTTCCTCCCCAACTTGCTTCTTGGTCATGATGTTTGTGCAGGAATAGAAACCCTAACTAAGACAGGGTGTATATTGGTAGAATGTCTCCGTGAGTTCTAGAGGGCAGCAGATGACTCATTTGATCTCTGTCTAACATCATGTACCTTGGTCAAATTTGTGGGTCAGGTGGCTCCCTGGAGACCTGCATATGGAGCCTGGTGGTAGACCTTCAGGTACCCCTTATCTTCTGCCATATTAAAGTCCCAGCCAGGTCTAGTCAGGGGAAACCAGCTGTCGATGACAGCCTGTTCAATCAATGGTGCCCCTAGTCTGAGGGGGCATTCTTTCTGGCTTCCTACATTATTCTCTCACTCTTCAGCCATGAAGAACACTCTCATGAGTTGTTGGATATCATCCCAGGTGGGGTGATAAGTAAATAAACAGTCTCAAAGAGATTAATTGGCCCCTTGTGGTTATCTGAAAGGGGAGGGGTTGGGCCTTCCAGTTGTACAAGAAGGTTGAAGAGAAGGGCCAATATTGAAAAACCTGATTACCCTTATCTAGAGGCCTATATGCCCTCAGTGGGAGAGCCACTGTAGTATCAGGAGAGGTGGCTCTCAGACTTTGGGTCTCCATGATGGGATCGGGAAGTTGGGGGTCTTCTCCTGCTCTTCCCTTCAGTAAAGGGGGTGTGGTACAATGGCCCTGGTGTCATATGGGCTAGAGATCCTAGAGCCAGTTCTGGCACTGGCGGGGCCATGGGGACAAGGATAGGTGGATATAGAAGAGGAGGGTCTTGGAGCAACAGGTCTGCTGTTGATGGGTCTTAGAGGATCAACTTCTTCTAAGGTCTGGATCCCTCCTCCCATATTTTCTATTTCCTGATGGCCAGAACCTGTGAAGTGGGTCTTGGGGAAAGAAAGGCTTTTATCCCTTGGGAGGCGGGAGGGGGGTGTCCTCCACTAGATTCTTCCAGGTAATTATATAGAGCATTTGGTCTGAGTGCTCAAGGGATCCTGGCCTCTTTCCTCTACTGTTTTGATCACCTGCAAGTCAAAGGTTCCTATAGGTAGCCACCCTACTCTGAAGGTGATCCATTCGGAGAAGCAGGGAGTAACTAACTTTCCTTTCTTTACTACTGCTGACAAATTTTCTCTTACAGTGGTTAATTAGGATGTTTAACAGGGTAGATTCAGTCTGTCCAGTGTCCAAGAACACAGAATGAGATAACCAATACCAACAAACTCAGAGAAAGACAATCAACACAGTTTGCCCCTTCCTTGATTGCAGAAACCAGGTTATAGCAAGGCTCGGTCAGCTTCTGTTGATACTGTGTCTTCCTGATTACAGACAGTGCTCCCCTTTCACAGGTGCAGACACCAGGTTATATAGCATGACTCAGCTCCTGCCTTATACTGTGTCTTACCATTTCCAAAAGGAACAGAGTCCTCTCCACTCCCTCAAGGGGGGCTGAAGAGTCCTACAGACTCCCTGTGGTCACAGCCTTAAGGCACAACTGCCCATGGCAATTGACAGCACCAGACCAGAGCCTTTCCAGCTGACACCTGTTCCCTGGAGACAAACGTGAAAGCAGAAGACAGAGAGACAAAACACTGACAAACACAGGTTAGCACTGTTACTGGCTCGGTCTTTATCACTCTGATCAGTCAGTGTAGTCGTGGTCACTAGGGGAAGGGGACTGGGGTGGGGGTGGGGGTCTGGAGTGGGGTGGGAGGGTTGGGGTGGGGGGAAGTCTCCTAGAATCCTGGATGAGCCCCCAAATGTAAGACCCCCCTCCTTGGTCAGTGGTACTTCAAGATGCCCGAGTGAGACACAGAGACACATATCGATGCAAAAGCAAGAGGTTTATTTTCCGATGTGTCGGGGTCAACCTTCAATTAGTCCCTCAAGGCAAGTTACTAAAAAGGCGACCCTAAATAGCTATTACAAGCACTTTTAATACTTTTTAGGGGCACAGGTTACATCAGCAAGGTTACAGTTCAAACTTATTGGCTAAGCATATTGACCTTTAAATCTATTGGCTAGCAAGCATGACATGCATTTGAACTCTACCTGGGACTTTCCAGAGGGTCAGGTAACTATCAGTCAGTACATTCTGAGAATTTTTTACTCAAGAATGATCCTGTGGGTCGAGAACGGAACTTGGCCTAGCCTTGGCCCCAGGTATAAGGAGGGTGTGGAACTGGAAAACTCCTTAGGGTCCCTCACAAGGCCAGCCTGGCCTACATAGTGAGTTTCTGGACAGCCAGGAAGCCAGGGATATTCAGAGAGACCATGTCTAAAAAAGGAGATACAAATCTCCTGCACCCAGCTCCTTGTTTTCTTTGACTGTAACCAGAGAGAACCATGAGGACTGACTTAGAGATGGTCTAGCCTTGAGATTAAGAGGAAATATCTACAAGTATGAAGTTGATAAGAAGACTGATGTTAACTTCACAAGTTAGAAGTTCTGTCTTATACAGGATCTGTTTACTTTGGGAGATAAGGGTAGTGCCTCTGGGGTGACAGAATGGACTTGCAGACAGATCTCCCTAGCTTCAATCAAGTAAATTGTCTTGGCCTGACTGGTTCCACTCCCTAGGTTCCATTTTCTCTGTTTCTAAATAATGCGAACACTTTCCACCTCTTCCTCCTCTTCTTCTTCCTCCTCCTTTTGCTCCTTCTCCTCTTCTTCCTCCTAAACCACCACCACCACCTCCTCCTCTTCTTCCTCCTCCTCCTTTACCTCCTCTTCTCTAAATGGTTATCAAAATCAAATAAATTTCCTATACAAACATGCCTCCAAAATTATAAAATGACATATAAAGTCATGTTAAGACTCTTAGGTAATTCACATCACACTTAGATTATGTTGCAATCTTTACTATGAAAAGCAAAGGACAAGTACACTTGTTTCTGACTTTTAAACAAGGAATTGCTCTCAATTGGGTGGTTGTTGTCCTTTGAGGACTTGAATTTTTTTTCTTTTCTTTTTTTCATTTTTGTATTTCAGGGGAAAAGCATCTGCATTGAACATGTATCTACAATGTATTTACATTGTAAAATGTATCTGCACTGTATGCCAGAGAAAAGTAAACAAACACTACTCATCAGGGAAGTAGCAGGAATTGAGAAACTCTTGGAAGAAAGAAGGGTTTTTGTTGTTGTTGCTGTTGTTCTTCCATAAATGATTTATAGATTTACACTTATCATCAGCTCAAGACTTCCCTTAAATTTTTTTTAGCAAATCTCAAACAGCTACAACTTGGGGCTTTGGGCCACCTGCCAATGTTTCTTCAAGAGCATTATAATTGGCCTAATCATCAGAAACTAGAAATTTCTCTCTTTTCCTACATACAGGTACTCCATACTTTCCTTCTGTTACCCACTCATTCTAACAGATGAGACTATATATATACACATATGTATGAGTGTGTGCATGTATGTGCATACATATGCACTTGCAAACACACTTACCAAATAGCACAGGCTTAAATATTTCTCTTTCTACTGTATTTCTTATGCAGAGATAGGTTCATGCTTATTTTTCTTTTACCTTGGTCCATATATTTATAAGCTAGAGAGTGTCTTTGTGTATGTGTTCAGGAAATTTCTATCTAGAACTGGCTAAAAAGGAATGTTGATATCCATGTGATGGTTTGTTTATGCTCAGCCCAGGGAGTGGCACTATTAGAAGGTGTGGCCCTGTTGGAGTAGGTGTGGCCTTGTTGGAATGTATGTAACGTTGGGTGTGGGCTTTAAGACCCGCATCCTAACTGCCTGGAAGTCAGTATTTTGCTAGCAGTATTCAGATGAAGATATAGAACTCTCAGCTCCTCCTGCACCATGGCTCCTTGGATGCTGCCATGTTCTGGCCTTGGTGATAATGGACTGAATCTCTGAACCCGTAAGCCAGCCCCAATCAAATGTTGTCTTTATAAGAATTGTCTTGGTCATGGTGTCTGTTCACCCTAACTAAGACAAGCAGGAACTCACTCTGCCTTTCTCTCAGCTCCCTGCTTCTTTTTATCTTTTAGTGAAAGCATTCAGATGTGGCACACAGAATGATGTGGAGAAGATAGTTTACTACAGAAGACATGAGACATTCTTGAGAGGTGAGTGGATAAACTCAGAGAGACCATTATTCAAATCTACATGCTTAAGCAGACCTTACACTATTCTCAAGTTTCTGTTACAGACATGTCTGTGAGGGGCATTCTCCTGTCAGGATAGTTGTTAGGCCCATTGGATTAACTCTTGGGGAAGACCGTAAATTGTCCTTGTTCAGAACCAGAAAGGCTTTTTATGGTAGTAGTCCTCCTGGCAATACAAAAGGTCTTGCCTCCATTAAAGGCCAGGGATACAGTTCAGATGCCACTATTATAAACCTAAACCATGTATCAGAATACATGTAAAAAAATGAACCAAAAAAAAAAAAAAGCAAAATTTAAAAAGGAGGTAACCATGTTTCATGAGGAGGAAATAACCCCCGTATGATAAGTCTCAACAAAGGAGACACAAAAGAATAAACTGAAAAAGTAAACCGTTAAAAACAAAATTCTACTCCTTTAGGCCAGGCTTGGGAATGTGGCCTTTGTGACTCAATGCTCCAAGGTATGCTAATCATAAAACAGATAGCGACATTCCTTCACCCACCTGCTTCCTGGGTTTAAAGAGTGTTCATTCGAAGAAAGTCGTCCTGACTCACCCTGACCATTGCTGAAACCCGCTATGCAAATGTGCTATTGTTAGGGTCTCTTAGAAACTGTCTTGAGAAATAACCCTCACTATTACCAGGTATTCCTCGTGACTCTTGTGACTTTGCACTTCCTTGTGACTCTTAACTGGTATTTTTGGTATTTTCCAACAACGCCCTCCCCACCTCCTTGAGTTGTGGTTTCTTCCTTTAAATACCCCTTATCCAGCTTCTCGGGGCGCCACCGTCCTCTACCCCTTCACCCCTTCGTGGTGTATGACCATGGGCCCGAGAGCACTCTTGAATAAAAATACTCTTGCAGTTTGCAGCAAGACCTTTCTTATGGGTGATTTTGGGGTGTCGCCTCTCCTGAGTCAGAACGTGGGGGAGTCCTCACGTTGTGGGTCTTTCAAAACATCTACTTTCCTCCTCGTTGTGGATGGCTATCCTTTCATGCAATACTTTTTTTTTAAAGTTATTTATCTTTTTCTAAATTCTTTTTTCTTTTTTTTTTTTACAGTCCAGTCTTTATCCCCCCTCCCAGTCTGTCCTTTGACTGTTCCACATCCCCACCTTCCCCTCCTCACCAACACACACAAACACACACACACACACACACACACACACACACACACACACACACACACACACACACACACAGTTAGTCCAGACCTGGAAGTTCTTAAATTTAAGCTGGGTGGGTGGTAGTGGGGCATGCCTTTAATCCCAGAACTTTGAGGCAGGCTGATCTCTACAAATTTGACACCAGCCTGGACTACACCTTGAATTCTAGGACAGCAAATGCTACACAGAAATACCCTGTCCCAGCCTCAAAACAAAACATCAAAAGAGGGGGAAATTGTAGTGTTTTCTCACTCTTTGACTTTCAAATTCTAAGAAGGTGAGGCAGGAAAAACCTGAACAGGCTAAGGCAGTGATATTAGCATATGAAAAGAACAGAGGAAGCTTAAGACCTTCCCCACCAAAGCCTGGCCTGCTGCAGATACAGCATGCATGAGAAGACTGGCACCATGCAAATGCCAGAACTATTTCTAGCCCTTCAGACAGGAAGCCATTGATCTTCTAGCTCTGGCCTGCTTCCTCTCTTGGAAGTGTGTTCTTTCTTAACAAATTGTTCCTGCTTCCACGGGTCTCTGCCCAGCTTTTTGTTCCAGGACACAATATCTGAATATCCCCAATGGTGTATAAGTGTCCACCACTCTCAAATATCCAAGGCTAACAGAAGTACAATTCTGATACTTCTCTCCTCATTAAAGTTTTGTTTGGAGACAGAGAAGGGGTCCTGATGATGAATGAGGGTCTACCCACAGTGATTTTCAAGCTGGCTAGTTTCTAACTAGCTTCCTAGACATGTCTACTGTGAGTGAAAGGTTTCAGAATTAAGACAAGCCCACCAACTCTTTCTACATTCTACTGTCCACTGCAAACACAAACAGTGTCAGACGCAGATGCAGTAGCTCAAGAGTTCACCTCCACCAGAAATGCTTAGAGATTTCCCTGAAAATGACTGCAATCTTCTATATCAGGGTAGACCATTTCCAACACTTATGGAATGAGATTATTCTTAAAAGCAGAGACTTATTAAATGAAATGAAGGAAGCTTATATGAAAATCTGAATTGAAAAACTGTTAAGATGTTTTTCTGATGACAAAAGTAATTAATTTTTATTGATGAAAATAAGTTATATAAAGAAGCACATTCTTCTAAATTTATCTTTTATAGAGACTGCCATGTAATACACCCTCATGAGTCCTTATGTACTTTTAACATTGCATCACACTGAGCTTAGTTAGCGTCTTGGAACCTACTCAGCATGGGCTTTTATCATAGCTTTTATCATAGTTGAGTGGATAAAAGCTCACACTTCTACAAGTTGCTTAGGTTTGGATCTGACAAGCCTGGCTGGGAGGGCACACTTGCAAGCTTTATTGTTTCACTATTAGTTGTCTCACTATTAGTGAGCATTTTAAACAGATAGGTAATGGGCTTAGCGTTGCCATATTGCTTGCCATCAGACAGGATCAAAAGTCTGTGACAAAGACCAAGGATTAACTGTGAAGGACTAGGAGCCTGACACTTAGAAGGGAAATGCAAAGAAAACATATAAAGGGCTTAGGGACAACAAGAAAACCACAGTAGGTATATTAAAAATAGAGTGAATAATTTAAAAAAATGTTCCAAATGCTGCCAATAGGCTCTTCTCACGGGTCTGAGAAAAGAATAGAGAACTAAACATTTAGTTTGGGTGTCAGGAGTGTTGGTGGGGTAATAGTTCTGAAAAGGCGTAAAAGTTGAGAATGGAAAGAGGAGTGGAGACCGGGATGCTTTGCTCAGGAAGACTTCCTGCTGAGGGCTATGGCAACAAGCTCAATTGGTAAAGCACTTGCTGTGCATGGGCAAGGGCTTGAGTTTGGATCCCCAGAATTTACGTAAAATCTGCACACAGTGGTGGGTACACATAACCCAGTGGTGGTGGGCTCTGACAAGAGGATACCAGGGGTTCACTGGCCAGAGAGTTTAGCTAAAACTAGACTGAGTTTTAAAACTGAGTGAGACTCAGTGACTCTGTCTCAAAAAATATAGACAGTGGCAGAGGAGGCCGTAGAACTTGGGCATCCATATCTGCCTCTACTGGCTGGCTACTGTACTTCACCATATACCTATATAAAAACAAAACAAAGCAAAACAAACTTTGTGCAAATACAGAATGTGCTTTGGACTAGGGAATAGGGGTTGCTGGGGAAAGTAAAGTTAGAAAAAAACAAGTAAACAAACAAAAAAGAGAAGTTATAGGATGCTTGCAAGTAGTGATGAGCCACTGAGAGAACAAAACTAAAGATGCCCAGCACAACGAGAGAATTTCTGAAGTGATATTCTTGAGTGGGCAGGGAAGGACAAGATCTAGCATGTAAATAGGAAATTAACTTTCATGTGATCACAGACTGTGTTTGAAAATAGTCAGGAAGCCAAAGGTATGTGTCATCTGTTTTGGAGGGAGTTTGAGCTCTTCTAATTGCTTTAGTTCTCGCTGTCATTGCTCCTGTCAGTTACAGGAAGTGGCATGTCCTTCCCTCATAAAGTTATATACTCTCCTAACCTTTCCCCTCCCATCAGTGCTCCTACATCAGGAGTGTCACATACATTTTTCTGTATATGACATTTGTTTACCTATAACCTCACAATTCTGAATGCAGTTATAAAATGAATCTCTCCCAGTTTTGCTGTGAAAAATAGCACTTCAGAATTATTTGATTTTTAATAAGTCTGAATATATTTCCATAGATTTATTGACTATACTTTTTACTAATTATGTTCATCTTGGTTGCTTAGGTTTGTATGTGTGTGTGTGTGTGTTATATTTTAAATTTTATTAATATTTGGCATTTCGAGACAAAGTCATGCAACACAGGCTAGCCTTGAACTCATTATGTAGCCCAGGTTGGTCTTAAATTCAGTGTTCCTCTTGCCTTAGTCTGCCTCTTTTCTCTTTCCCACTTCCCTCTCTCTCCCTCCCCTTCCTTTCATCTCTAGCTCAGTTTAATCTCTAATTCAAAATCCTCCTTGCTTAGCCTAAAGAAGCCAGGAAAATCCACATTCACACCATACCTAGCTACTTCACCGAAATATTTACAGCAGATTTTCAATTTGATCTAATTGTTTCCTAAAATACTGTCCTATGCTAGAATTAATTTTATTTCTCATGCAAAATATATTTACCCAAATTTTCTTTCATTGATGGTTTTGGCATTTATAGAAACCTAAAAAAAAAAAAAAAGCTTTACTTTAAATCAGTAGGTAATTTATTTCATGGACTCTATTTTGAGCACATGGAAAACACTTAGCATCTCTCTGAGATAAGAAACCCAAGGAAACTCTAGACAAAGGTTTGGATGTTATTTGGACTGGGACTTTCATCTTTGGCAGTTTGCCAGGGAACAGTTCTACTTAGAAGACTACTATTAATTGACATTTGAAGCTATAATTAGAGAAAAACAAATTATTCATTTGCAGTCCAATGAGAAAGGTGAACCTACAAAAAAGTAAAGTTTAGATTATCAAGAAAATGTATATTTCCGAACTGTAAAATCTACCATCTAGTCATTCAAGCAATTAGTGTTTTGCTACTGTGTGCCAGATGCTCCCCTGAATGTTACAGCAAAGAAGGCCACATGCCACATGTAGGCAATTTGCATTCTAATGGCAGGAGGCACAGGGTGCATTTACAAAGTATCTGTCAGACAAGGGCTGCAAACTGCATACCACCAGGAAATAATATAGCAGTGTCTGAGCAGATGAATGAAGTTCTCTACACTAGACTGGAAACTAGAGCAGCAGAAGATAGAGGAAGAGAACCTGAGGCACAGGACTGTTCGCTGTGAAGAATGGAAGTCTCTCGTAGATGGGCTCAGATGACAAGTATTCTTGGCAACAGTCACTTTCCTCAACCACCCCGGCCTCTCACCTTGCGTTTATTACTGTACCTCAGTCTCTGATATCCTTTGGGTACTGCCTCTTTTTTTTTCTAAAGTTTTATCTTTGGTCTATTCATACTTGCTGCTTCCAATTGCTTTCTTGCCTTTCTTTCTTAAAGCATCTGGAATCTGGCTTAGAGAAAGCTCCACCCTAAACTTTTTTTTTTCTCTCCCAACTTTTATCTTATAGTTGATCAAGCTCTCCAGCTTAAAACACTGTTTCAGCCTCAGGACTCAGTTGATACTCTCCCCGTTTCTCATTATTTATTTACTTATCTTTGTTTACTTACTTTTGCACTTAACCTTTTCTCATTTCTATGATCTCATAAAGCTTCAATAGCCCAAGCTTAGTCTTTGGAAAGGTTTTTTCTTGGTGATCTCTTCTAATTTGGTGGATGTAAGTCCTGTACTTTGAAGATTCTAAAACTTCTATCTCTAGCTTGGACTTCTCTTTTGAAACTCAAATATCCAGTTATTTATCATGTCACTTAAATGTCAGATTGGCATGGCAGATTGTGTTATTTTTTTTTAAGGTTACCTTTTCAGTGCTGTAATTATATTTATTCTGATGAGGTCAGGTTCAGTTATGCAATTTACATGTGGATGCAACTGGCATAATGAATTTCTGAGAAGCGTCTTAGTCCATCTCATTTGCAATAACAACAATCAAGGCTAAGTTTTTTTTTTTTTTTTTTTTTTTTTTTTTTTTTTTAATAAGCAAAGAGATACCATTTAGTTCAAATATCTGGAAGTGCCAGAGCATGACAGTAAACATCCAGGAGGGTGTTAGTACATGCCTATATTCCCAGTACCCAGAAGGCTAAGGTAGAAAAGTTGTCCTGGCTCACATGCATTTGAGACTAACTTGACCTGCACAAGTTCCAGGCCATCAAGAGCTATATAGCTAGATCTTGAAAAACAAGGAAGGAAGGAAGGGGAGGAGAGGGAGAGGAGAGGGAGAGGAAACACTCAGGTGTCCAGGTAGGGAAGGAAACCCAAAAAGAAATGAAAATGAAAATCAGGTTTAGGAGCTGGCTGTAGAGATGGCTCAGAGGTTAAGAACACCTGCAGTTCTTCCAGAGGTCCTGAGTTTAATTCAATTATATGGTGTCTCATAGCCATCTATACTGTGATATGATGCCCTCTTCTGGCATATAGGCATACATGCAGGCAGAGTACTCTATACATAGTAAAGAAACCCTAAATAAATTTTAAAAAAGAAAGAAAGAAAGAAAGAAAGAAAGAAAGAAAGGAAAGGAAAGAAGGAAAGTAAGGAAGAAAGGAAGGAAGAGAGGAAGAAACAAAGGAAGGAAGGAAGAAAGGAAGGAAGGAAGGAAGGAAGGGAGGAAGGAAGGAAGTAAGAAAGGAAGGAAGAAAGGAAGAAACAAAGGAAGAAACAAAGGAAGGAAGAAAGGAAGGAAGAAAGGAAGGAAGGAAGGAAGGAAGGAAGGAAGAAGGAAGAAAGGAAGGAAGGAAGAAAGAAGGAAGAAGAAAGAAAGGAAGGAAGAAAGAAAAGGAAGGAAGAAACAAACAAAGAAATGAAGGAAGGAAGAATGGAAGAAAGAAACAAAGAAATGAAAGAAGGAAGGAAGAAAGGAAGAAAGGAAGGAAGAAAGGAAGGAAGGAAGAAAAACAGGTTTAGATTGACTTAGTTTATCTGGATCAGATATCAGGTAGTCTAGTGCAGGTGGTTCATTGTCAGAATATTAAAACAGTAGAAATTGGGAAAGGTTTCCAGGTAAGAATCATTCCAATTCCAGGTACTCAATAAAGCTTAAAGTATGACTACATAGAAACGTCTTTACAAAGTACATGTGACCATGAAGGTGGGTTCTATAGCTGAATGGCCTAGAATCTAATGTGGTCTCTGAGATAGCATAGAGGTTAGCAGGTCATAAAGCACAGGTGACATCTCCCCTAAGGATAGGGTTTATTGGGTTTGTTTCATCATTACAGTTCATCGTCTAAGGAAGTCAAAACAAGAACCCGAACAAGAACCTGGAGCAGAGGCCATGGAGAAGTGCTGCTTACTGGCTTGCTCCACATGGCGTGTTCAGCCTTTCTTATAGAAACTTGGACCACCTCCCTGCAGTGGGCTGTGCCCTTTCACATCAGTTACTAATGTTAAAATATGACCTACAGGCCTGCCTACAGATCTTATAGAGGGATTTTCTCAACTGAGGCTCCATTCCTTGGTGGGCTGCAGTCAAGTCACAAAGTCACACCATGCATCTGATTTAAGGCATGAGTTTGGGGGGTGGGGGGTGGAGATTGAAAGTCTTGAACTGGGGACATGAGAGAGAGAGATAGACAGACAGAAAGAATGAATAAGACAGAGGTGTAAGGGGAGGTGCCGATACTAAGGTCTATTTCCCTAATTGGTTGTTGATTTGTTAATAAAGAAGACCAGGAGCCATTTGCTGGGTGAAAGGTACAAGTGGGACTTCCGAGTCCCAAGAAGAAAGGCATATGAGGGAAGAGAGGGGCTTTTCAGCTATGCCTTGGAGGAAAAGGGACACTGAAATCATGTAAGGCCTTGGGACAGCTGGTCCCTGCTATGGGAGGGTAGCCAAGGATGTGGAGGAGAGATGGGGATAATTAATTGATGAGGGCATGCCTTTTTAGGCAGGAGATTCTGTGTGTGACCAGAAACTGTCACAAAAGGCAAGCTGAAAAGTGACAAACTGTATTTTTTATGCTCAGATGCAATGGTGGGGCTGGTAATGCAACCCATCCTGGGACAAGGGTCATGGGAGTGGGCTGGTGGTGCAGTCTACTCCCTGAGCAAGGAGGGTAGAGAGTGAGAGATGCCAAGTCAGTGCTGGCAGCCTGGCAGAAGCCAGAAGGAACAAAGGGAGCCAGGAGGGGTCAGAGCCCCATCGCAGCTCCTGGGCAAAGGCAGTATTGTGTTTCTAAAACTACCGGCAACACAGAGGGAATGAGAGAGGGGGAGAGAGAGGTGTGGCCAGGGCTTTATATGTGCCATACCTAGTGGAAGTGGGTGATGGCATAAACTACTGTGGCTGAATCACTTAAAGGCAGGTTGACAAAGCAACTAATTTACAATACCCTCTTCTCCAATGATTCTAGGCTGTGTTAAAATGACATAAAACTAGACAGCACATATACCGTTCCTTTATATAAATACCAGAAACAGCTGGCCTGCTATGTATGCAAACAAGACCAAGACATTTAT
Organism: Mus musculus; assembly: GCF_000001635.26. NCBI lineage: Eukaryota > Metazoa > Chordata > Mammalia > Rodentia > Muridae > Mus > Mus musculus. Next base: position 30,621,052 of record NC_000076.6, on the reverse strand, counting down.
TTATTTATTTCAAGACAGAGTCTAACTATGCAGCTCTGGCTGCCCTGGAACTCACTTTGTAGACCAGGCTGGCCTCAAACTCACACAGACCCATCTGTCTCTACCTCCCAAGTGTTGGGAATAAAGGCATGTACCACTAAGCCTGTAGGGTATTTTTAAAATTAGTGATTGATGTGGGAGAGTGCAGCCCACTGCAGGAAGGTGATCTATAAGTTTCTATAAGAAAGCAGGCTGAGCAAGCCATGTGGAGCAAGCCAGTAAGCAGCACTTCTCCATGGCCTCTGCATCAGCTCCTGTCTCCAGGTTCCTGTTGGGTTCTTGTCCTGACTTCCTTAGATAATGAACAGTAATGGTGGAAAAAAAAAACCAATAAACCCTTTCTTCCCAAAGTTACTTTGTTCATGGTGACTCATTGCAGCAGTGGTGAGCATAACTAGGAGTGTATTTATATAAAGGAAACCTTTTTGGTCTAAGACATTAAGCGTTTTAGAACTCTTACAACGATAAACAGCCTATACCCATCAGCTCAGTTGATATAGCATCTCAAAGTAACATGCCCAGAACAGGATGCCTGATCTTCCCTGACCATCCCACATCTGTTAGTCCCACAGTTTTTCACCTTGGTAAATGGCAGCTTCAGCCTTCCAGTTATTAGACCAAAAATTCTTATTGTAGTCCTTGACTACTATAGAGTAGCAGAGTTACTGCTGGTACATATATGAACAGGAACAAAAGATAATTTCTGTAGAGACTGCACTCATTGGAGATGAAGGAGTAAAAATAAATATATACCCTAAGTTAAATGCATAGGGTTAACATATATGTAGCATGCTACTATATAATTTTAAGTATGTGGGAAAGGACTTGCAATAGAAAAAAAATAGAGAAAGCTAAAGAGGAAGGAAGGGGCTAGACCACGGTTGCAAGGTTAGTCAGAGTTGGCCTTACTGAGGAAGAAACATTTTGTCAAGGAAGAGAGAACTGAAAAACTTTTGCCCTATAATAACTGTGTGCAAACATCTATCCCAAGACAACACCCATATGGAAGCATACAGACAGGGCCCTAAATGCTTAATTCACAATATCAGGCTCTGGTGTTTGTTATAGCCATCCCCACCTGCCCCCATACAAGGCTCCTGACCCTTACCACTCATAGCCTTTACTAAAAAAGCACTTCTGTTTGTGACTGTGCAACTCTCATAACTCAAAAGTGTTTTCCCGTGGGATCTGAAAATCATTCTTTTATTCATCAGACTGTTGTGAAATGTCTATGGGAACATTTCCACTATGATAGCACCAAGAATAAAGGATGAAACTCCTGTCCTTACCAAAGCCAAAGTCAACTCAAAAGCTTTCAATATCAAACAAGCAGTTATGAAAGGCATCTACAGATCACCCCCCCCCCCACCATGGCCCAAGAGGCAGCCCAAGTACTCAAGTACCTACATGGATAAAGACATACAGCTACTGTGTGTGTGCATGCATACACACACCATAAAAAAGCAGCGTGATATGAAAGTGTAAGAACAGACATGGAACATGATAATATTTAAATGTGTCAAAGTCAAATTTTCTGCTTCTGAGTCCTGCCTCAAACTTGTGATGATCTGAGAAGCTATTGTCATGATTGCACACCATATGGTTAACTACAAAGGGAATTAAATGCAACGTGAATGTGCATGTACTCTTACTTAACTTACGTTACTGTTTCAGATTACAAGATAATTCACTTAAAATCACTACTGAGTTTAAAGTCACACTAAGTGTTATTATGGGTTCTAGAACTAGACATTTATTTGAATTTTATCATTTGGGTAAGTGGTAAGAAAATAAGTCTGAATCTGTCTCTTTCTGTAGACCTGTAATAAAATAATCAACCTTGGGAGTTTTCACAATTAGAGAAACAGAGTATTTGGTGCTCAGCAAATGCCATGTATTGTAAAAAGGTGAGATCACATCATACTTAAGAACTGATACTTTTCCGCGCATGATTGTTCCCAAAGGGTTTCTCTCCCTCTCTTTCCTAAATAGCCGGGAATACAAGAGAAAATTGTTACAATGAATCAGGTGACCTGGCAGGGAATTTCTCAATTACTACCTTTTCTCTCCATATGACATATGTGTGATAGGAGACCCTTTCGATTTACATTGTACTATAAACAAAAGCAAACATGTAGAGACCAATTTGGCCGGGTTTGTTTGTTTGGTTTGGTTTCAGATCCTAAAATTACTGTGGCTGAACAAGTAAGTACACAGGAAACTCGGAAATTTCACTTTGCCAAACAAGGCTCTCTATACGTTTGACTCATCCTCTCATACCCTTAAAAGAATCGAATTTCTATACTCTTTTTCTTTTGTAACGGGAGTGTAATACACTATAGGGACGTGAAAGCAATATCCTTTACACTTTAGATGAATGTTACCAACCCCTGGATAGGTCTTCCCGTCAGAAAACGCCTTTGAGCAGTGGGCTCCTGCGGCTGCGCTGCTTTCGTCATCACGGAGCGCCGGGCTTGCCCTCTGATCGTCGCCCTTTTAGAGGCCGAGCTATCTGGTGTGTCCCATACCCAGAGTCTGGCCCTGCGCGTGCGCAGACTCCGTGTCACTAGGCGGGCCACCCTAGGGCGGCGATTCCAGGTGCATCCGCCCGAGGCGGGCCTTGCGCACCTCAGCTGATCCTGACGTCGCCTTTCGGCCGCCATGGCTGAGAAGCAAGCGGGCTTGGTCGGAGAGCCGGATCCCGAGGGGTCCTCGCCTGGGACCTCGGAGTCCTGGAACTATGACAGCAACTGCGTGTTCTGCCGCGTGGCGGCGGGTCAGGAACCCAAAACTGAACTCTTTCACTGTGAGGTGGGCGGCGACAGGCCGGGTGGGTGGGGACCAGGCATCCAATCCCTGCTCGCAGGCTTCTGTCTCTGCAGACGAACTAAACAGTGACTGACTTCTGTCAGGGACCCAGAGGTCTCCAGTGTTGCCTTTGCTGTTCAGTAGGGAGAGATAGCAGTGATAGAGCCCAGCATTCTCGCCTCCCTCGCATGCATTTGCAACACAGCAGCATCCTGTGTCTTTACTTTTATTTTAGGGAGTCTTCCTCTTCTCTAGATAGTAATTTTAAAATTATGTATTCTTCCAGTATCGTTAGAGAGCGTACAACTTGCTGAAAACAGGTCTTGGACGTGGTGAAGAAGTGTGAATTTGACTGAAATGGGCTGGAATGGGGTTTCAGGACTGGGTCTGAAGTCGAACTGATACTTACAGTTAATAGCTTGTAAGAATCTTCCTTATCTACCGTGAGAGCCTCATGAACTACTCCCCTTTTCGTTACAAGATCTCGACAGGGTTCAAACCTGTGCAGATCAAGTGTAGTTAATCATACTTGCTGCGAGATCGGGAGAGCAACAGTCATGTCATGCCTGGAAATTCCAGAAAACTCTCCCTTTCCCCTGGGTCTAACATTTTTACATCTCATCATCCTTCATAAAGAGTTAATCTTTTGAGAGAGATTTATCATCTTGCATTTAAAATTCTTATTACACATATATTCATTGTAAACACAGGAAATGATTGCACTTATATAAGTTGTTGATATATAATTATACAAATAAGAGCAGAGGAAATTATTTGTTTTGGTATAATCAGGGTTGCCAGCATCATGAAGAATTTGTTTGAGGAATCTTTCCAACAAAAGTCAGAGATGATTCTTTGCCTCACAGATCTCTGTATGGTTTTCTTACTGTATTTTTAGAATTCATTTAAGCAAAGGGCATATCACATATTCTTAGCAGGGGGCTTACCAGTACCAAGGGCAGTGTCTTACTCTTTGTGTATGAGTCTCATGGCATTGATACGAATTATTTTTAAGGGGCTCTTAGAAATAGCTGAGTGGTAGTGGTACATGCCTTTAATTCCAGCACTCAGAAAGGCAGAGGCAGAAAGATCTCTCTGTTGGAGGCCAACCTGGTCAATGCAGTGAATTCAAGGACAGCTAAGGCTATGCAGAGAAATCCCTTGAAAAACAAAACAAAAACAAACAAACAAACAAACCAAACAAAAACAGAAAGAAAGAAAGAAAGAAAGCTAGCTAGCTCTTAGAATCGAAAAATGAAACAATGTTTGAGAACCCACAGAAGTGTTGCTATGCCTGAATTCATACTTAGCAATATTAGCTGATTTAATTGCTCTTTTGCTAATTAAAATTGTTAACACCTTAGATACCATGGCTTTAAGATGCTCTTTCAAATGGACTTGCTTGTTTTAGATATAAGGGGACAGTTACTGGGAAGAAATTATTGTAGCTATATAAAAATTAACTTTTGAGAATTATTTGTTAGGAAATATTGGAGGAACTGTTGAAGCAGGTCCTAGAATAGTCTATAAAAATTACAACTGGAACAGCATAGTAGAACATTACACAGGGTAGCTTTTTCTGTTTTGTGCTTTAAAAAAAAAGACTAGCCTAGAAATAATTTCATAGCAGTAGTAATTCTTTACATTCCTTTTAATAGGCATTCAGTGCTTTATTTTATAGTTTTACCAACATTGTTTCTGAGTTAGAGACAATTGGCTTCTCTTCAGTATTTTGCTCTGGGAAGTCATACTGTAAAGAAGCCTGGTGGTGGTGACACATACCTTTCATCCCAGCATTTGGGAGACAGGGACAGGAAGATTTCTGAGTTTGAGGCCAACAAGCTCCAGGATAGTCAGAGCTACACAAAGAAACCTTGTTTTGAAAACCCCAAAAGGAAAGAAAAAAGAAAAACTGGCCAGAGGTGTAGCTCAGTGAACTACCAGAACTTGCCAGGCATGTAAGCATGTTAGGCCCTGGGTTTGACCACCAGCACTACCAAAGGGGAAAAAAAAAAAAAAAGAAAAGAAAAAAAAAAGAAACAAACACACACAAAGATTTAAAAAATACATACATGTATATACACACATTATTTTTGGCACTCTATCTTTGGGATTGGATTTTTTTTCTTTTTTTTTTTTTGGGGGGGGGGTTGGTTTTTTGAGACAGGGAAAAACCAGAGAAAGTGTAGCCCTGGCTGTCCTGGAACTCACTTTGTAGACCAGGCTGGCCTCAGAAATCTGCCTGCCTCTGCCTCCCGAGTGCTGGGATTAAAGGCGTGTGCCACCACGCCCGGCGGATTTTTTTCTCTTAATAATGGTTCAGTAGTACAATAGAAGGCAGTAAAATCACAGAACCATTTTCAGTATTTTAACATCTTAGTAAAAATGCAATTAAAAGCTAACTGAAATATCCAGTTTCTTTGCCTTTAAATTTAAAAAGTTTATCTATCATGTTGGTTTATGTGAACATGTGCATATGTAAAGGCCAGAGATGAGTGTTGGCTGTCTCTTCCTATTGGTGTTCACCTTATTGCCTTAGACTGAACCTGAAGCTTGTAGATTTGGCTAGACATAGTGGCTGAACAAGCCCTCCAGGACCCTCCCACCTCTACCTTCTAGCACTGCTAGGCCACAGACTCTGTGTGGTGCTGGTTCTGAACTTGAGTTGTCAACTTTCATCAGGGATTCATCTCTCCATCTGGAGGCTGGATGGTTTCTTGACCTTTTCTAAAGCATCCCATTGAATGGATCAAAATGGAGTCTCTGTGCTTGGGATCTTTGCTAATTATGGTTAATAGTATGGGCTTGAGGTTCGCATGACACTGAATTTTGTTTCCTGGAACAGAGAATTGATGGGAAGAGTGCATCTAGGAAAATTTGCTGAGGAAGAAAACTGTGTTTATTGACTTAACTTTTGAGTGAAAAAAGCTTAAAGTATGGATGAGAAAATGTATAATAAAATTTAGGAGTGAGATTTCTTTTTCTTTTTTCTCTGTGCAGGGTTTTTTTGTGTAGCCTGTGGGCTGTGCTTGAACTCTCTATAGTCCAGGCTGGCCTGGAATTCACAGAGATCTCCCTGCCTCTGCCTCTTGAGTGCTGGGATTAAAGGTGTGTACCACCACTGCCAGGCTAAGAATGTTTTAATGAATTTTACTTATAATTGTTCTTTGAAATCAGCTTAATATAATATAGCTCATGACAGAAACTAAAGCTTATTATTGTGAATTTAAGTATGGCACAGTTATAAAATTGCTCATTAGGCCTATATTGTAACATAAATGCAATTTCCCAGTGCTTAAGTCACAGCACAGCAGAATAATATTGGGAGATTGGTTTTTTTTTTTAATTTACTAACCAATATGCCTCTCTCTTTAGAATGAAGACCTGGTTTGTTTCAAAGATATCAAACCAGCGGCACTTTATCATTATCTCGTCGTGCCAAAGAAGCATATTGGAAGTTGCAAGGATCTAAACAAAGATCACATAGAAATGGGTAAGAAGATAACAGGGGTATCAAAAGATGGCCTACTCGGCCATCACTGGAAAGAGAGGCCCATTGGTCAGGCAAACTTTATATGTCCCAGTACAGGGGAACGCCAGGGCCAAAAAATGGGAATGGGTGGGTAGGGGAGCGGGGGGCGGGGGGAGGTGGGGACTTTTGGGATAGCATTGGAAATGTAATTGAGGAAAATACGTAATTAAAAAAAAAAGAAAAAAAAGATAACAGGGTTCTTTGTTGCTATATCACATTGAATTCTCTTTAAATATGGCAGTGACAATTAAAAAAGGAAAAAGTCTATTCAAATAATCAAGAATAAAGTAAGACTTCTTGAAACATTCTAGTTAAGAAAACCAAATAGAATTTTTTAAAAAAATGACAGTATACTTTCCATTTATCTGTCACACAGACTTTAATTACTAACTTGTGGCCATTTGTGCATGAATGACCATGCTTGGCTTTGCTTTGTACTTTTAAAGGATGGTTTTCTTGACTTTGAAATTGAAAGATACTGTGGAAAACTATAAGTTGTGATGTATTATGAGCTTATATTGCTTGATAATTTCAGATGCAGATGAATTAGCACCATAGTTTAATAATGAGGTCTTGGTTTGAACTTTTAGCTTCTGAAAAGGAGATTGGAATTTTGTTTCTTTGAGAATTACTCTGTAGTACCTACTCAGTGCTTTCTTTGACTTCTTTCTGATACCTTTTCTTGTTGCCTACTCTCCGGCCCCACTGGGCCATGTTCCCCCTCTAGTACTAGCATCAGTGGGTCACAACACTATGTCCTAGGAGGGTCCCACTGGCTCTGTCCCACATTCCTGTAACCAAACAGATCTGTCATCCTTGCAGTTTGATAACACAATACCCAGTAACCCGGTAAAAACAAGACTCAATGCTTATAGTTAACCAATCAGATTTATATATAAAAAATGCCAATATAATAATTTTAGAACCAATTGATAATCATAAAAGCTGCTCACCTAGGTTAGACAAATTATCCCAATATTCTAACCTTTATGATATCATAACAACCTGTGGCTGGCTATAGCCACTCTGATTCACATCTACCATCTTCCTTTCTCCTCCCTACCCAGAGATGCTCCCTGTCTCTGCAACTCTTAGCGCTGCCTCCCTTTTCCCTGTCCATTCACAGGCCTCCAACTGCCCTAATGTAATTGGCAAGGGAAATCTTGTGACGTATCACCCTTTCTGTTTAATCAAATCAAATCAAATCAAATCAAAACAAACACCAACTCTTGTACTCCCTACTCTGGAGTCAGCCAGCATATCCTTAAGCCAGTAATCAGAGATTTTTCAGTTTATTCCAGGTCTGTTTTAGTGGCCGTTTTCACCAGGGTCTGGGTTAGTTTGGCAGTACTGTATGGCACTCTACAACGGATAAATGAGACTAGACTCTTTAGAGGTAAGAAAAGGCGTAGGAAAAATCTTGCTGATACAGCACTATTGTTCACTAGCTTCTAGGTGACTGAATTACCAGTTTGAAAGTTGTTTCCAAATAATACAAAATTCTGTACTTATTTGTTCTAACCATGTGCTTTAGAACACCTATTATTTATAAACATAGGCTAACGTTTATGCTTATAGACATAATATTTACCCTATGACTGATTGGTTGTGTATCTCTTACTAAAAGTTTCTATTTCATTCTTTGGATATTTACTAGAGATCATATAATCTCTTAGGAAGTTTTATTTTATCTTCAAGGTAGAAGTAACTTCATAGAGATTAGAAGCTCTTCTCATAACTAGTTATTATAGCTGGTGCATATCAGATGTTATAAATATTGATGCTGCTGTCATTATTAATTTCATTGTCTCACCCCCTCTACGCTTCTTATGTGAATATTTTCGTACCAAAATCTTAAAAGTTGTTGCACTTAACTTTTACGTAATTTATAAAGTGAGAAAAATATGTCCATGCAAGGATGTAGTAACAATGTCAAGTCCACGCACTGTTACTGATACTTAATAGAATTCCACTTACTTAAAGAGTTTTGAAGCGTTTTACAGGTTTTGAAGAGCATATGTCCACCCAGGTAGAACATATTCTAAGCTTCAAAATAAAGTTTGTAGCACTTACTGTGCTTGAAATCTTACAAAATAGATTATTTGAAGGCTGTGGAATTAAATTACTTAGCATAGCAGTAAATATTTTATGTTAAGCAGACTTATAGTTAAGTAAATATGCCAAAGAAGAATTTTTAAATGAAATAACATGTTTCTAAATAATTCCAAAATAAGAGGAGAAAATACTGAGTTTATAAATAAATGAAAAGAGAACATATTAAAGTATAAGGAATATAGCTAAAGTACTAGAGGGACATTTGTATCTTGGATGCTAATTTGAGAAAACAAGTGTTAAGGAGCTGGAGAGGCAGCACACTCAGTAGGTAAGCGTGCGTCCTGCTCTTCCAGAGGGCTAGCACCTCACAATTGCTTACCTGTAACTCCAGCTCCAGGGGCTCTAGCTTTCTCCTCTGGCCTCTGTGTGCACTTTCCCTCATGCAGTACACACACACACACACACACACACACACACACACACACACACAAATAAAAATAAATCTTTTTTTAAAAAGAGAAGAAAATGAGTTTCAAAATTAGTAACTTCAGTTTCTACTTAAAGATACCAGAGAATAGGAGGCTGAGGAGATGACTCAGAGGTTAAGGACACTTACTGCTCTCGGAGAGGTCATGGGTTTGGTTTCCAGCACCTACATGGCATCTTATAACTGTGTGTAACTCGAGTTCTATCGGATCTGACACCTATTCTGACCTCTGAGGGCTTTTACATAGTACACAGACATACATTTGGACACATTCATACACAAAAAATAAAAGTAGTTAATTAAAAAATACCAGAGAAACATAGGTAAATATAGAATAAATACTCCAAAGGAAGTAAAGTTTTCGTGAGCTTACTATATCCCGTAGTATAATACAGTTTCTGTCCTGGTTTACAGTCGAGAGCATGGTGGCTGCTGGGAAAACCATGCTTGAGAGGAATAATTTCACTGACTTCACAGATGTAAGGTATGTACGCTGTGAGTAGACGCTAACACTGGTTCTTGACTTTTCTGAAGTGTGTGTCTCATGAGAAAGGAAGCAGTGGCAGAGTTGTGCATCAGGTGCACCACGTCCTCCTGGACGTGAGGATGCAGTTCATTGATGGTATGAACTTAATGAACCCTGTTTTCATGCCTCACCATCTTCCCTAAACTTCCCTAGTAGCTTGGACAGACAAGTCTATACATACAATCGGGAGGTAAAATAGGACAAAAGAGTCCTCCCTTTTTGTCATTCTATATGTTAATGCCTATAAGATTGGGTAAACTGAATTTACTTCTGCAGACCTACATGGTTTAGAAATACATTGTTGGGAATAAGGAGTTGATTTGGTGAGCAAGAGAGCTTGCAGTGCAAGCCCAGGGACCCGAGTGCCTAGAAATCAAGTCAAAGGCCAGCATGGTCTAAGCTTGCCTGAAGTCCAGGATGGGAGCAGAGAGAGGAACTTCTGGGGCTTGCTGGCTTCTGGTATACCTCCAGATTCAGAGAAAGATCCTGTTCCAAGATAGATGATCAATAATGACAGCCAGCCACATATGTACACACATACATACCATCATTAGGCTTCTAGCCTAAAGTTAATTTGAATTTATTGTTTGCTGATCAATAATTAAATGCCTTTCTATTTAAAAGAATGAGCTTATAAATGTTTTATAAATTAGGAAATTATGGACAAATGGCATCTAAATTGTTTTAGTATTTAACAAGAACCTTTTCTGATGACAAAAGCTTGGTTTTTTGTAATAATTGATACTACTATGGAAGTGTTGGTTAGTGTCTGGGTATTGAATTAAAGGCAAAAGCCTGACATCTACTGGCTATGTCTTAAGGTCAATGACCGCTGCCTGAATGTCTAGTACGTTTATATTGAGGCTCATTTACAGGAGCATATCGTTGCAGAATTCTGCTTCTTATGGTAAGTACCAGTGTGACTGGAAATAATGCAGCTCGACATTCTAGAGGTTGCACAAGACTGTCTTGGATAGGTGCTGTGAATTGTCCTCTATGAACTTCAGCGTGAAGGACTTTGGCAATACTTTAGCAGAAAGCAGATAGTAAAAGATCTATGACTGGGAATTGATTCATCTTTGAATAATTTTAATCTTATTTGATTTACATATAATCTCAGACACCTTGAGAAGTAAGTCACCAGTAAACTCTTGTGTTTCAGAATGGGTTTCCATGTTCCTCCATTCTGTTCCATCTCTCATCTGCACCTTCATGTGATAGCACCAGTCAAAGAGTTTGGCTTCTTATCAAAGCTGGTTTACAGGCAGGATTCCTACTGGTTTGTCACAGTAAGTAGTCCTGCCACAGCAACAGCATGCCAACAGATTTAAAGTGTCTGTCCCTTTTTGTTTTCTTTTCTTTTCCTTTCCTTTCCTTTCCTTTCCTTTCCTTTCCTTTCCTTTCCTTTCCTTTTCTTTCTTTTTTCCTTTTTTTTTTTTTTTGTTTTTTTTGGTTTTTTGGTTTTTTGGTTTTTTGTTTTTTTGAGACAGGGTTTCTCTGTATAGCCCTGGCTGTCCTGGAACTCACTGTGCACCACCAGCTGTGCGCCACCACTGCCCAGATGTTTTTGTTTTCTTTATTGTTTTCTTTATTGCACTAGACAAAGAGTTCTGTTTGGCTTGACCACTTATCTTAATAAACTGAACCCAGAATATATATATATATTCAGAAATTTATTTATTTATTTATTCATTTATTTTACACTGAACCAGAATTGTCTTATGCTAGTAGGCAATATTTTCTTCTGGTGATTATCTCAACCCCTGAAATGTGTGTCATTTTGATAAGCCTTGAAATTGGGATCTTTTTACCAGTCTCCTGAGAGAATTGTGATTACAGTGTCATGCTATAATTTCCAGTTCCAAATAATATTTTTAATTTGAGGAATTTTTCTGGGCAATCTGATTCTATAAGATGAGAAGCAGGACAAATATAGAAAAGCAGAGCTTTAAGAATTTAGATCTGGGCTGGTTGGTAGTGGCACATGCCTTTAGTTCTAGCACTTGGGAGACAGAGACAGAGGTAGAGGCAAATAGATGGCTCTGTGTGAGTTTGAGGCCAGCCTAATTTACAGAGCTAATTCCAGGAGAGCCAGGGCTACACTGAGAAGTCCTGTCTCCAAAAACAAGAAAACAAAACAAGGCAAAACAAAAAAATGAATTCAGATCTAGATAAAAATTCTGGCTTTTCTTAATTGAAAGATCATATACAGATAGTTTTAAAAGCTCATGTTCTTTTTGCTTTGCATACTAGGGGACTGAGTGTGGTTCAGTTTTTTTATATTTTCTCTGCTGGTACATATATGCACAGTGTTTCTCCTTACCACATCCCCACCATTGTTGTATGCTTATTATAATCAAAGAACCAATACTGATACATCATCTCTTCCCAAGGTGTTAGCTCACTTCAGGTGCCTCTCCTGTTGCCATATTTCCTGTAGGTTTGGGTAGATGCATGACATGGATCCCACACTGTAGGTCCATACAGAATCATCTTACTTCCTACAAATCCTCTGTGCTTTGCTATCTGTTTTACTCTCCTTCTGTTTCTTAGCTACCACTGATATTTTTAATGTCTCCAAAATTTTCCTTTTTAGAGTTCCTTCCTTCCTTCCTTCCTTCCTTCCTTCCTTCCTTCCTTCCTTCCGTCTGTCCGTCCTTCCTTTTCCCCTTTCTTCTTTCCTTTGTTTTTGTTTATGGTTTTTGAGACAGGATCTCACTGTGTAGGTCTGACTCTCCTGAAACTTAGACTGGGCTGCCCTCAAACTCACAGAGATCTGCATGCCTCTGCAGATCCCCCAGGGCTGGGATTGAGACATGTGCCACAACACTGGGCCTTCAGAATTTCTTATAATTGGAATCTCACATTTGGATATAACATTTTCAGAGTGACTTATGCCATTTATTAATATGATCTTGTTTCTTATAAATCTAGTTTAAGACATTTTTAATATTGCATTTGTTTTTCTTGTAGCTTTTTAATATTTAACATTACTTGGAATCTGCCAGTTTATATTATTTTATTGTAATTTATAGAACTCTTCTATTTTCTTTTTGTAAGGTATTTTTAGAACAGAATAAGACGTTTCTCTCTCTTTGGTGTTACAAGGAAAATTATCTAACAGGTACTGATAACTAGAATGAGCCATATATTCATGGTTTTAAATTTATTTTTTATTACAGGTTGATTACTTGCTTGAAAAACTAAGAAAATAAAAATGTGAACCATGGACAAGTTCCTTACCTGATTCAGAAGAACTGTTGGTTTGTTCTCTTTGCAGGCTAATTGCAGTCTGAGGTTTGCTGACTCATACATGACACTACCACTGAGTAGCCTTACATTTTTTCTGCATATCTGTTTTCTGACATATGCCATAGTTACGTGAAAATTTTCTCACTGACTTCTTTGTTTCTTTTTTTTTTCTTTTTAAACATTTATTTGTTTATTTATGTATATGATTACACTGTAGTTGTCTTCAGACACACCAGAAGAGGGCGTCAGATCACATTATAGATGGTTGAGAGCCACCATGTGGTTGCTAGGAATTGAACTTGAGTTCAGTTGACCTTTGGAAGAGCAGTCAGTGCTTTTTTTTTTTTTAAACACAAATAATTTTTATTTGAAAATATGGTAGATGTGATAAAAGGCTTTTGAAATAATTTCATACTACAATATCTTCCTTAAAATGAATAGAAAAAAGTAACATATACTTCCTCCCCTCCTCCTGCTCCCCAACCCACCCACTCCCACTTTCTGGCCCTGGCATTCCCCTGTACTGGGGCATAAAATCTTCCAAAGACCAAGGGCCTCTCTTCCCAGTGATGGCCGACTAGGCCATCCTCTGCTACATATGCAGCTAGAGACACAAGCTCTGGGGGTGGGGGGTACTGGTTAGTTCAAATTGTTGTTCCACCTATAGGGTTGCAGACCCCTTCAGCACCTTGGGTACTTTCTCTAGCTCCTTCATTGGCAGAGCCTCACAGGAGAGAGCTATCATATGGTCCTGTCAGCAAAATCTTGTTGGTATATGCAATAGTGTCTGGGTTTGGTGGTTGTAATATGGGATGGATTCTAAGAAGGAATGAAGTATCCACACTTTGGTCTTCCTTCTTCTACTTCAGTTTCATGAGTTTTATTGCAAATTGTGTCTTGGGTAATCTAAGTTTCTGGGGTAATATCCACTTATCAGTGAGTGTATATCATGTGTGTTCTTTTGTGATTGGATTACCTCACTCAATAATATCCTCCAGATCCATCCATTTGCCTAAGAATTTCATAAATTTATTGTTTTTAATAGCTGAGTAGTACTCCATTGTGTAAATGGACCACATTTTCTGTATCCATTACTCTGTTGAGGGGTGTCTGGGTTGTGTCCAGCTTCTGGTTATTATAAATAAGGCTGCTATATAGTGGAGCATGTGTTCTTATTACAAGTTGGAACATCATCTGGGTATATACCCAGGATTGGTATTGCTGGATCCTCCGGGTAGTACTATGTCCAATTTTCTGAGGTGCCGCCAAACTGATTTCCAGAGTGGTTGTATCAGCTTGCAGTCCCACCAGCAATGGAGGAGCATCTTAGCCATCTGACTGGTGTGAGGTGGAATCTCAGGGTTGTTTTGATTTGTATTTCCTTGATGATTAAGGATGTTGAACATTTTTTCAGGTGCTTCTCAACCATTCTGTATTCTTCAGTTGAGAATTCTTTGATTTGCTCTGTACCCCACTTTTTAATAGGGTTATTTGGTTCTCTGGAATCCTATTTCTTGAATTCTTTATATATATTGGATATTAGTCCCCTATTGGATTGAGGGTTGGTAAAGATCTTTTCCCAATCTGTTGGTGGCCCTGTTGGTGGCCCTTTTGTCTTCTTAATATTTTCCTTTGCCTTACAGAAGTTTTGCAATTTTATGAGGTCCCATTTGTCGATTATCAATCTTAAAGCACAAGCCATTGCTGTTCTGTTCAGGAAGTTTCCCCTGTGCCCGTATCTTCAAGGCTTTTCCCCACTATCCCCTCTATAAGTTTCAGTGTCTCTGTTTTTTTTTTGTTTTTTGCTTTTTTTTTTTTTTTTTTTTTGTGGAGTTCCTTGATCCACTTAGACTTGAGCTTTGTACAAGGAGATAGGAATGGATGAATTCGCATTCTTCTACATGATAACCTCCAGTTGAGCCAGCACCATTTGGTTGCTGTCTTTTTTTCCACTGGGTGGTTTTAGCTCCCTTGTCAAAGATCAAGTGACCATAGGTGTGTGGGTCCATTTCTGGGTCATCAATTCTATTCCATTGATCTACCTGTCTGTCGCTGTACCAGTACCATGCAGTTTTTATCACAATTGCTCTGCAGTACAGCTTTAGGTCAGGGATGATGATTCCACCAGAGGTTCTTTTATTTTTGAGAATAGTTTTTGCTATGCTAGGTTTTTTGTTATTCCAGATGAATTTGCAAATTGCCCTTTCTAACTCTGTGAAGAATTGAGTTAGAATTTTCATGGGGATTGCGTGAATCTGTAGATTGCTTTTGTTAAGATAGCTATTTTTACTATATTAATCCTGTCAATCCATGAACACTGGAGGTATTTTCATCTTCTGAGATCTTTAATTTCTTTCTTCAAAGACTTGAAGTTCTTATCATACAGATCTTTCACATCCGTAGTTAGAGTCACACCAAAGTATTTTATATTATTTGTGACTATTGTGAAGGGTGAAGGGACTTGCTGTGGTGGGAGTACTGGGTTCTGATGATGCCAAGTGGTATTGGTTCCTCCTGTTAGTAAGATTCTTATGTTTGCCTTTCGCCATCTGGCAATCTCTGGTGTTAGATGTTCTAACTGTCTCTGGGTATAGCTTGTTCCTCATGTGAGTCTGTTAGCCTCTCTCAGCACTCCTGGGAGACCAGCTCTCTCCTGAGTCCCAGGGGTCAGCAAGCTCTTCTCTGTTGGGAAGGTGCACAGAGGTCTGAGGATCAGCTCAGCCTCCTGGCTGAAGGCCCGAAGGGACCTTCCCTGTCCAGTAAGCTCTGTGGCTTCTGTGACCCACGTGATCTCCTGCTTGGACCAGCCTCAGAGAGATCCTGGATAGAAAATAGCAGTCAGTGCTCTTAACCACTGAGCCATCTCATCAGCCCGACTTCTTTGTTTTAGTGCTCAGTTGTATAAGGTTTTTTGCTTAAGATACTATAGCTAAAAGCCCATTTAATACAAATTCTGCTAATTAAGATGCATCCTATTTTTAATTCAAGTTTCATTTATTAATGGTAATAATAATAGTTTGTGATGAATTAACTGGCATAAAAATTTTGAACCTTTTTTACAGTGAAGGAGAAAACTTGGCCACTTTATGATAATTCTGTAGTCTTATACATAAATTTTCGAAATAAAGAATACCATGCCACCAATATTGTCTTATCACGATGATAGAAGCAGTTATGTATGTGTCATTTTAACTTGTTTCACACACACACAAACACACACACACACACACACACACACAACTTGTTCATTTCCTCTTAGCCATAGGGAAGAGATTCTCTGAATCACTCAGTGAATACACAAAACCCAGGATAGTACCAAAACCCATAATATATCCTGTGCTTTTTCATTATATGCATACCATACATAGATAGTTTATAACAAGCATAGAAAAGATTAATAACAATGTTAATAAAATAAAAGTTACAACAGTTTACAATTAAAACAATGCCAATGTGCATGATTGTACTTGGTTGCCTTATTAAATTGAATATAGCCACTCTGATACTATGACAGTTAATCTAGTAACTGCAGCAGGTACTATAATTGAGTAATGTATATACACTGTGTGGATGGCTCTCAGCCCAGGTGGGATAGAGACAAATGATGTGAGATTTCATTTTTATGTCCAGATCTGCATGTAATTTATGATATGTGGATTGTTTATTTCTGGCATTTTCATTTACTATTTGGTATTAACCATAGGTAACCGAAACTATAAAAGTTAGGTCACAAACGCTGAAGGTCTAGGTAAGAGGCAACTACGTAAATGTACTTCTAAATGAGTGTTTATAATAACCAGCAACAGTTTTTGTTATTTTAACAAGAAGAAATGTGCAGTTTTCCATGTCAGGAGACAAGGAAGAAGCACAAATTAGTAATATATGAAAAGTGACAGAAATTGTTGTCATATGGTATGTTTTTTATCAAAAGAAAATGAAAGTAAATAGTGGTTTGATCAACACTTACAAAAAATACTCGATTTGAAATAGAGACACAGATAAAGAAGTTTACCTTGATAGCATACTGCTAATACTATTGGCATATCATTCAGTGATAGAGTTTTTTGGGAGTTGTTCTGGAGGTCTCATCAGACACAGTAGTGAGTGAAGAGAGGTTGAGGTGGTGAAAGCCAATTCTACAATGTGCCAATGTCTAGTAGTGTTGTGCCTGCATGCACCAAGAAAGAAGCATAAAGATCATAGAGATCCACTAAGATTTCTGGGGTTTTTTGATTGTTTGTTTTGGCATACTATTTTGCAATTTTAAGTAACACACCATTTATTGCAGTGCTGGATTATAATATCTATAGTTAAGTGTTGTGTAGTATGATTAAAATTCATTAATTTAGCAAATAATTTTTAATATTTAATGAGCAACAAACACACTGGGATCCAGGACTAAAGAAATAATACCATTCATCCTATGTTTGGTTACCGATGCTATGGGACTAAGACAAAAATAATTTATTAAATCTTAGTGTGTTATGAAGTGTGGTAATGTCCAGACGAGTGGCCAGGAGACCTCTGATAAGAATATGTAGTAGGTAGCAGATATTGAAATTCAAGGCTCAGTGTTAGGCAGACTGATGATGGGAAAGCCGAAAACCTTGAGTTCTGTTTCCACTGTTAATTCATACAAACTTCTAAATGTCAGTTTACTCACTAGAAATAGAGTAAGGGTCTGTGAGTTCTCAAAATTAGATTTATAGGTTTTACAACACTGCCTTGTGTAATAGCTTTCTGATTATTTATATAGCTGACAATTTTTTCTATAGTAGTAAAAATATGACAAACTTTGGGAAAAGTGCAATCTTTGAATGTTTTTCCGCTGTGAATTTGCAGTGATGCAATTGGTCCCATGAATGATAGTACAGGGAAGGTGGTTAAGGGGTAATTAGCCGGTTGATTCTGTTTGTATAGGTCTATACTGTCTCACAGGGGCGCAGGGATGTGTTGCTTACTGCTAGGTGAGGAAACCCTGACGGACCACCTGTGTGGGATCTCTGGACCTCTGGACAGGTGCAACAAGAAAATGAAGGAGTCTACAAAGTTGTCCTTTGACCTGCACAAATGACCTTTATGTATTGCTCTCCCCATGCCTTGTAAATGGACACATACACTGGTGATAACAAAAATAAAATATAAAATCCTTAAAAGAACATTTTTAGTGTACACTTTCTTCACTCATAAAGATAAATAATCAAATTACAATTAAAATCTATTTAGCCTTTTTGGTAGTGTCCGGTTAAGTGTTATCTATCCATGAAGGCACTTCAAAGCAAAGCTGATTAGTAATGTGACTTAGTCACTGTTGTATTGCTATGAAGAATACAATGACCAAGGCAACTTTTATTTGTGGGCTTGTGAACAGTTGTAGAGGTTTAGTTATCAGCATGATGGCATGCAGGCAGCTCTGGAGCTGTAGATGAGACATGTATCCTGATCCAAAGGCAGAAAGAGACACTGTCTGTTCTGGGCTTTTGAAAGCTCAAAGCCCACTCTTAGTGACACACTTCCTCCACTCTTCTTCATTAAGGCCACCCCTAGTTTTCCTAATCGTTTTCACACAGTTCCACTCCCTGGTGACTAAGTACTCGGACATATGAGTCTGTGGGTGTCATTCTTGTTCATGATGATACTGTTAAGATATGGTCAGGGGCTGGTGAGATGGCTCAGTGGGTAAGAGCACCCGACTGCTCTTCCGAAGGTCCAGAGTTCAAATCCCAGCAACCACATGGTGGCTCACAACCATCCGTAACGAGATCTGACTCCCTCTTCTGGAGTGTCTGAAGACAGCTACAGTGTACTTACATATAATAAATAAATCTTTAAAAAAAAAAAAAAAAGATATGGTCAGTTATAAAGTCCAGCAATAACTGCATATCTGTGTTAGTTTTCTAGTCAAGTTTCATAAATGCAAATGAAGAGAAATCCTAAACTAGGTGTTGTGCATAGGCCTATAATTTCAACTCTCAGGAGGGGGAGGGGTGAAGAGCTTGACAGTTTTAGGTCAGTCTGGAATATATGAAAACTAGTTTAAACAAAAATTAACTTAATATTTTACTGAATTTTCATTTATGTAGTCGTTTGTAAAAGTGTTCTTACATTTTTGAGTATTATTCTAACAACTAAAATAACTTACCTTTTAATTATCAGAATGATTTTTATTTTGACGGGGGGGGGGGGGGGGGAGGAGGGCGGGGTTCAAGGAGAGGGGCTCGATAGTGTTAAGGATTTGGCTCTTGTGATTATAGTAGTACTTCCTTCAGAGTCAGAACCCAGAAAGGCAGATAGATCCAACAGAAAGTCCTTGTAGCTGGTTTGTAGGTACTACACTAGAGAGTGGGAATGCTGGGAAGTCAACGTCTATCCATCTCCTTGGCCCATCTCACTGCTGGGTAAAGCTTTTCAGGTGTATCCTGTTAGGGTAGGAGTGCCCATAGCCAGGTGAGTGAGTCCTCATCGATTCTCTAGAAGGAAACCCAATAAACTCATTGCTCATTGGAGTGAACTTTGGTGATAATGTGCCTTGTTTTGTTCTTGGGATTTTGGTAGACATGGTTGCTGTTGCTTACATTGTCCTCAGTGAAAGGATTTTTAACAACACTAACAAAGGCAAATCTCTCTTTAAAAAAAAAAAGCAGAAATTCTCATTTAAAACAACAAAAAACATTTCCCAATGCTATTTATTGGTCCCATGCAATAGAGTATACGTTGAAGTTTGAATATTGTAACACCTAGTACTTATAGCTATTATCTGTAGGATGCAATACTCCAGTTCTTAAAAGAATATTGAAGCTCACAGATGTTACAAAATTCGCTGAGAGCATAGGGATAATAAATGGAACTGAGGTTTGGGTAACAAGGGTCACCACTGTCTGTGTGCTGGCTGTCTTGATCACTACCAATAAGCATCAACTATATTTCTGGCACAGGATACTTGTATATGCTGTGCATTACCAAGGTGGAACACAAAACCCAAAAATACAGGCCTCAGCAGTACAAAGGGTTCAGTACTTTGAGCAGAAATGATACTTGTCGAGCTTATGTATAGGTAGCCATGTCTCTTGCAAACTGTTATGGTATTAGGCCCATCTGAGTAATTAGGGTAACTTTCACCAATGTTTTTAATCTACCACTGGCTGTGGATTTACTGTGTGCCTGGAACAACATAGCATAATTACGGAGTGCAAGTCTGAGGAAGGCTTTTGTTTGTTTGTTTGTTTCCATACAGAGCAACCCGAGATGGGTCCTTGACAGCTCTTGAAAAATTTTTGCAAAATCACTAAAAGTACACTCAGTGTTCAAGCAGGTGAGGCTGAATCTCGAACGATTAAGAGTCTACACTTAACAGTGAAGTTTTGGTCCAGTTTTGAGCTGAAGAACAGAGGGAGGAGTCAGAAGAACACTCCAAGTGGAGTATCCCTGGGGAACTGCGCGGGATCACTGCAGCCTGCCTCTTAAAACAATGCATCTCACAAGGGGAGCGTGCTAGGGTAGCCACAGACGGTGGGAACACCAGGATCTCACTCTTGCCCTTAGCGCCCCTTCCTAGAAAGTGCCACCCGCCAGTGTTCCTTGTCGTGCTTCCGTTTCCGGCTCCGGGATGAGGCTCGGCGGAAACTTGGCTCTAGGGAGGAGGAGGAGGGGGCGGGCCCGTGGAGGCCGCGCAGGCGCACGGTAGTAGCTGCAATGGCGCTGCCGGGCTCCTTGAATCGCTATCTCTTGCTCATGGCACAGGAGCATCTGGAGTTCCGCTTACCGGTGAGCCGTCCTGGGTGCTGGGCGCAGAGGCTCGCACTCCTCACGCGCCGGCTGGGGGGGGGGGGGGTCTCTGCGGGCAGCGGCGCGCGCCTGGATTGGGGCGGGGATGAGGCCGCTGGGCGGACCATGTCCCCGGCAGCCTTTCTCCAGGACGGAGCCTTGCCATTCACCCCTCTGCACGTGCTCCTGGCGCCGCAGTTAAGCAGGTGAACCTGACCCGACGCAGAATGGAGACATCCATGGGGGCTCTCGGTGGAGTGTGAGGAGTGTCGATATAGGTTCAGGCATGATGGAAGGCTTGGGGTGGAACTTAATAAAGTTGGGGAGGGGGAAGCTTTTTTATTTACTCAAGTGACATTTTCTACAGCGCCTGAAGTCGCGTGCACCGAACGGCAAGGATGCGCTGACTGACAGCTCTGCCCTTAAAGAGCGTAATGTTTACTTAGGCTCAGGACTAGCGGACGCGAGAGCATAGCCATAACTTTGTGAAGTGCAATGATGGAGGGTTCTTAGTGGGAACCTTTAAAGTATGGGGGCCTTTTAAAAAGGGAATCTTTGTCCATTGATGAATGAAGGATGTTGCCTTTCAAGGTGGGGGTGACATATGAGCTACAGTATTAGTTACCGGGGCCAAGGAAATAAGTCCATTAGAAGTATAAACTGTTGTTCGTTGCTCGTCACCAGCTACGTAGCAGAGTGGTAAAGAGAGAGAAGTAGGCTGATGGACCAGAGAAAACAGACTTGAGGACACTATAGCTTGGAAGAGGAATTAAACAGTTTAAAAGTAAAGAGGCAGAATTAGATTGTTTTTTAATAGAAAGTAAAATGAAGGAAGGACTCGAGAGCAATAAGACTGGAGTTAATAAGAATCTGTTGGAATATTAAATGATTAAGAAACTAATCTAGTGTCAGCAGTAAGAGAACAGGATAGAGTGGCAATGTAGGAGGTGAGAACAAATCTAGATTGTGATAAGCATTTCATTTTTCTGCGTAAGAAAACCTGGAAAGGATGAGATTTCTTCAACTTCATGTTTAAAGAGTGGTGAGACACTGGAACTGGAGAGTTGGCTCACTGGTTACGAACACTGCTCTTCCAGAGGACCTGAATTTGGCGCCCAGCAGCTGTGTCAGGATACTGCCTACAGCCATTGGTAACCCCAGCTCCAGGGGTGCCTACACTTCTGGCCTCCGTTGGCACAAGGCCTCCCTTACTTTTGTGAGTGTACCCACAGGTTTTAAAAAAAAAGTGCTAGGCCAAGTACAGATGCTTGGAAGCTTGGACATTAAAGGAAAACTGGCAGGAGACATGCAACATGTCAGACATAAGGACAGAGGTTTCCTCCTCCTTACGGGGATGAGTAGGAGTGAGTGTATGTGTTTTGTGGCTAAGATGGAGGTTCTGTCCCCACCTCTTACACATCTTTTCATTCTGGGATATCCATGCAATTTATTTTCACCATTCACCCCCAATTCTTGCTAAAACCAAACACCTTCTAGTACAAGAAACAACTTGATGCATACATACCCAAAGAGAACTAGAGGTGGCATTTGTTGCTCACATCTCCCATTGTTTGTGATTTGGAGTAGGAAGTGATGGTATCACTCCCTCCTGATGGCCATGGTCATGGTGTAAAGACCTTCTGGAAGGGAGGGAAGGAGAGTGTTGGCAACCAGCATCGGGGACACTTATCTTCTTAGTTACTTCCTCATAGGGCCAATGTGGAGGGATAGAGTTCACTTGCTATATCTTATTTAAGCAATTGGTCAGTGTGACAAAGCAAGGTATTTTTACAGTCAATCTGTGTTTATCAGAACAAAGAGGTTGCCTGAAGGATGTATGCATTTGATCAAATTTCCTCATGACATGCATGTTACATTTAAAATGTTCACTCTGGGCAGGTATAGTGGTACACTCCGGTAATCCCAGCGTTTGTGAAGTGGAGGCAGGTGAATCGAGAAGTCAAGGCAGCCTTGGTTATATGACAATCTTAAAAACAAACAAAACTGGTGTTAACTCTTTCTAGTTTTATTACTACACTGAAAGGTTAGCCATGTCCTTACACGTTTCAAACTCACAATTATGCTCCCTAGCTAATTATTTCTTTTTCAAACATCTTCAAATCATGTTTAATAATTCATTCTATTTTTTTATTGTTGACTATTTTATTTACTAATCTGTAGCATCTGTAAAAAAAAATTCTTTACTTCCCTAAATCAGGACAGAACAGTTTCTGATGAAATCCTTTTGTAGCTCATGTATAAAATCTCTCAGGTCTATGACCTAATAACCATGGTTAGGACTATAAAAATCTCAGAAGTCTATGTTACAATTGCCTGATGCTGACAATTGCAATATGCCTCAAGTAGATATCCCCTTCCCCTTTCTTTCTATCATTAGACCTGCTTTTCTCTGCAGACTCAGTTTAAAGGATTGAAAATGCACATTAGTCACTTGTCAGAAGTAACCTGACAGAGCAGAGCTTTGTTTTGCCTCATGACTTTGGAGAGTGCAGTTGGAGGTGTAGCAGAGTGGCATGGTCTGAGGCTGGGTTGTGAGGAAGCGGCGTGTCCACACACTAAGAAACATGGAGTGGGTCGGAATCGTGGGAATAATTCTCAAAGCCTGCCTCTTAGTGGTGGACTTAGCCACGGCCTCCTAAATACTCTCCAGTGTTCAAAGTAATACTTCAAGCTAAGCACTGACCTGAAAAACATGAGCCCTTGGGGGACATTTCTGCCTCAGACCGTAACAAACATATATTTTCTCTATGTTTTTCAATACAGGAAATAAAGTCTTTACTATCGGTGTTTGGAGGGCAGTTCACTAACAGTCAGGAAACTTATGGAAAGGTAAGGTGATTTTATTTATTTATTTATTTATTTTTAAAGGGAATAGGAGGTGGTTTATTTTGGAGCCATTTTGAATGGTTATGGCCTGGGAACACATATTTAGGTTACCCCAAATTCCGTGTTGCAATGAAGCAGTTCTCCTGGTTTTACAGAACAAAGGAAGTCATAAATTAAGGTAAGCTGAAATATGTCCTACTATACGTCAGAGAGGTGGTTTGTAGCAAGATGCAGGAAGCATCTTTACAGGCCTGAGATGCTATCGGACGACATCCTTAGCTTTTGCATGGCGGGGCAAGCGTTTTTTATCTATTAGTGCAGTATGTTAGTTTCTACACAGAGACGGGGAGGATGCTAAAGGAAGCCCAACACAGGCACTGCAGTTCTCATCAGTCATTGGTCTCTGTGGACACAGCTTCTTTCCTGAGTTCTTGCTCACAGTTGCCCCAGTTGGCCAAGCCTCACAGTTGTGCATACAGGGGCCAGGAATGCTCATTGCCAGTGTCTGTTGTAGATGCGGCTGAGAAACGGTCAGGGCAGCTGTTTTCAGGAGAGGAATAGTGGTTAAGATCTTTAACCAAGAAACTTGTGGATTATATCAAAGTTGTAAATCATCATGATCCATCAAGATGTACTTTCTTTCCTTTTCCCGTATCTGTTACAGCATTTACGTGTGACATGTGCTTAAGTAATTAAGAGCACTGTTTGGCGTAACAGAGTGGAGGTAACAGATGAAGGAACATGCATTTAAAATACCTAGAATGAACGTATGTTCAAGTAGATTGACTGTGGCTCCTCCTATATTTACAGCTGCTTGTGCTCTGTCTTATGCGTATTTGAATGGTTAGAAATGGGACTTCAGAAGAGTTTCTGTAATAATAACCCCCTTTTGAGTTATTTTAATCCTTGCTAATTGTACTATAGGACATTTTAGATACTAATGGAATCAAGAGCTTTCAGTACTTATTATTAGAGATTGGTATCTTTTGTATAATCTGGATAAAAAGAGTTAATCCAAATTTTTGAGTATCTGCTAGAGTAAAAGTTTATTTTAATAACTAGGTTTATTTTATACAAATTATACTGAATTATGGGAATATATTTGTAATCACATAATATACACGCAGGCACAGTGGGAACACTTGAATTTTTTAAATAGTAGTTTTAAATAAGGTAAGGGTTTAAGGTAAACACACAACATAAAGACATGGTCAAGAGAAAGGGCATTTATAGATTTATAAAAATAAAGATTTACATTATTTTATCACATAGAAATATACCAGAAGCACATGCCTTTAATCCTAGAACTTAGAAGGCAAAGGCTAGAATATCTCTGAGTTCAAGGCTAGCCTTGTCTACATGGTAAGTTTCAGAATAGCCATGATTATGTAGGGTGACCGTCTCTCACCCCCAACCACAAAGAAAGGAAAAACATCAACCAGGTATAAAATCATAAATGATTTAAAAATCTGAATATCTTAAAATCAAGAAATTTTTGTTTGTTTTTTGAAACATGATTTCTGTGTAGCCCTCACTGTCCTGGAACGTACTCTGTAGACCACGCTGGCCTCAAACTCACACAGATCACCTGCCTGTGCCTCCAAGTGCAGGGATTAAAGATAGGAGCTACCACAGCCTGGCGAAAATCAGATGTTTTAAAGAAACAAAACCTGAGCAATGTCAGTCACTTGGGGTACTCCCCTGTCAGCACGGTAGCCTTGAAGATGAGTGTCATCCAGCCGTTTTGAAGTCCACATAAATGTGCTCTCATACGATGTGAGGAAGTTAAGGTAGGGTGAGTTTGTATCAGACCATATCTATGTATGACCATATGTAGATTATACATAGACCAGATATAGACCATACATAGTAGCCCCAAATTTTCGTTGTGAGGCTTGCCTTTAATGACTGAACTGCCTCTCTAGCCCTGTATGCACAATTTTAAAATGCTAAGGTGACTGACTCACCTTGTTTGAGTTATGTTGAATTTCTCTGTAGTGTAGTATCAGTGTTGGAAGAAGAAAGATTGAACATGACAATCTCATCTTTTTCTTTTGAAAGAAGAGAGGCCTTAAGTTGAAGTCATCTGTTATTGGCCTTTATTCCAGAGTGCCTCAGTCACCGACAGGAAGGATGGAGGGGAGCAAGTGGATCTAAGGTGTGAGATGGTGAGCTGAGGGCAGGGCACTGCTGTGCTTAGCCATGCTCTGGCAAGGTGCTGTTTTCAAGGGGCTTTCCAGCCTGCTTACTGGGTGCTGGGACTGAGGATTGAGAAATGTTTGCTTTTTTTTTTTTTTTATTTGGTTTTCCAAGACAGGGTTTCTCTGTGTAGTCCTGGCTGTTTTGGAACTCACTCTGTAGACCAGGCTGGCCTTGAACTCAGAAATCCCCCTGTCTCTGCCTCCCAAGTGCTGGAATTAAAGGCGTGTGCAACCATGCCCGACTGAAATGTCTTCTTTTTACATTAAATAAAATGATAAAATAATTCAAGCTAATAACAATAATCTACACCATGGCTTTACATCATCATTAATTCACAGGACACCTCAGGCCACAGCTATCCATAAGATGAGAGACCAGGTTGGGCATGGTAGCATACCCCTATCTTTCTGTCACTTGGGAAGTTATGACAGGAAAAAGATCCTCGCCAGGGCAGCTTAGTGAGGCATTTCTGTGAGTGGGTGGGGCAGGGTCTGTGTCAGTTTGGTTTCTCTTATGGTGATAAACATCATGACCAAAGATAACTTGTGGAAGAAAGGATTTATTTGACTTACACAACCTGATCCCAGTCGGTGATGATGGGAAGTCAGGGCAGGAATCTGGAGGCTGCAATTACGCAGAGATCATGGAGGAGTGCTACTTACTGGCTTGCTCAGTTTGCTTTCTAACGTGCCTAGGACCTCCTGCCAGAGGATGGCACAGCTGGCAGTGGACAGGGCCCTTCCTTATCAGTCACTTATCAAGAAGGTGTCCAGCCAACGTGCCTCAAGGCCAATCTGGTGGAGACATTTCCTCACCTGAGTGTGCTAAATAACAAAAATCCACGCTATATAAAGAGCACAGGGAAGGAGAGAGTGAAGGAGAGATTTAGTAATTAAAAAAATAAGTCACAGTGTGTTATAGATATTATAAGGGATGTTGACTTACAAAAAGTCCAGCCATACACTCTCTCTATCTGTGTTGGTTTTCTAGTCTAACTATAAATGCAAATGAAGGGAAATCCTGAACTTCATTGTTGTGCATAGGCCTAGAATTTCAACACTTGGAAGGGAAAATACGAGGCCAGTATAAAAACTAGTTTTGAGAAAAATTAACTTTAAAGTGTATTTTACTGATATTTTCATTTATGAAGTGGTTTATAAAAGTGTTCTTACATTTTAGAGAATTTTCCCAACAACTTATCCACCAAAATATCAGAATGATTTTATTTTGAACAGAGATCAGATTTGCCTATTTTACATGGTAAAAAGGAGTTTCCCCTGGTGACTCCTTGAATCAAAACATACTAGACTATTGTAGCAGTGATCTGCATGCCTATTCTTTTTTTCTTTCAGTCTCCATTTTGGATTCTTAACATTCCCTCTGAAGATATTGCAAGAAACTTAATGAAACGGACTGTGTGTGCCAAGTAAGCGAAACTCTTTATGTGTGTGTGCACACGCAAGGCTTCACAACTCCTGTGGTCTAGTTCTTGCTGTGCAAGGTAGCAGAGGCGCATCAGTTCGAAGTTTCACAGATTTACCATTGGGTGATAATGAGGGAACAGAGAGTTACCTTATGCAGCAGAGGTGGCGAGCGAGTCCTAACACAAGCAGGAAGCTAATACTGAGTGCCACACTCAGGGTAACCAAGTTGTGGAAAATCTAAACCTGCTTTTCTCATTCTTGATTTGAAGTTGAATAATCAAATTAGTAATTTTTAAAAAAGAATTATTTATTTATTTTATGTTTGTGAGTACACTGTCACTGTCTTCAGACACACCAAAAGAAGGCATCAGATCTCATTTACAGGTGGTTGTGAGCCACCATGTGGTTGCTGGGAATTGAACTCAGGTCCTCTGGAAGAGCAGTCAGTTCTCTTAACCACTGAGTCATCTCACCAGCCCTCAGATTAGTAAATTGAAGGTGACAAAACTCTCATGAAATATGTCTGTTAGAGAAATGGATTCTAACAAGCACATTTTTGAGTAAATTGTTGCTTATTCTTATTTCTAGACTTTTATCATTACTTTCTCTTATATCCATTTTCTTTAATTTTAATAGTTGCTTTTTTTCCTGACTATAATGGCAGATTATTGAACCTGTTTTTTCCTTAGATACTGCTTTTAATAATGGAATGAAAATAAATGTATATATTTTTCATGGTTAACAATGTTTTGTAATGTGGTATACACTGTGACCTTTATATTTATCTAACTTTATCTTGTTGAGAAGTAAGCTCAATTCTAACTCTAATTCCTTAAACCACAGCTTGTTAATGAACTTGTTATTATTTAACAATATATATTTAACAAATTTGCATTTCAAATGTTCCCCCTTTCCCAGTTTCCCCTCTGTAAACCCACTATCCCAGTCCTCCTTACCCTGCTTCTATGAGGATGCTCCCCCACCCACCCACCCATTCCTGCCTCACCGCCCTAGCATGCCCCTACACTGGGGCATCACAGGACCAAGGGCCTCCCCTCCCATTGATGCCAGATAAGGGCCCTTCAGCTCCTTCAGTCCTTCCCCTAACTCCTCCATTGGAGTTCATGTGCTCAGTCCAATGGTTGCTGTGAGCATCCACATCTGTATTGGTCAGGATCTGACAGAGCCTCTCAGGAGACAGCTGTATCAGGCTCCTGTCAGCAAGCACTTCTTGGCATCAGCAATAGTGTCTGGGTTTGTTGTCTCTGGCTGTGGCTTGTCCCTCCTGCAAGTCTGTGTGTCAGCACTCCTGGGAGACCAGCTCTCTCCCTGCAGAATTTGGGTATGGATAGCTGTGGCACAGGGTCAGCTCTGGGGAGCAGACAGAAACTGGAAGCAACAATAATTTTTTATTTAACAATAATGACTAGAAATTGGAAACAACAGAAGAAATGAAGACTATTTGTATAGAAAAATATTCCATACTGAAGGAGCTGAGGAGACTGCTCCTTCCATATGCAACATTTCTGCTTTACCTAATCTTGTTAAGATCTACAGCTATAGCTGAGCGTGGTAGCACATGCCTTTAATCCCAGCACTCGGGAGGCAGAGGCAGGGGGATTTCTGAGTTCGAGGACAGCCTGGTCTACAGAGTGAGTTCCAGGACAGCCAGGGCTACACAGAGAAACCCTGTCTCGAAAAACCAAAAACAAACAAACAAACCAAATAAACAAACAAAAAACTACAGCTATTTAAGATATTTAAATTCCAGAAGTAAGGGATATTAGGCTTAAAATAGCCATCAACATACTCAGAAGTTACATGTTTAAAGCATGCCTTTTGATGCTTATGTTTGATAAGTAGAAAGTTAATAATTTATAACATTGTAAAACAAGAGGATTTATGTTTGGTCATTTTTCCTTTCCATGGCTGAGGTTTCGCTGAGGATGCTGCTAATGAGAGGACCATTACTTGCTCTGCATTCAGTAGAAGACTAATTCACTTTCAAATTTAGGTTTTATCTACAGATAATTAGTATAGACTTTCAAGGACATACTTAAACATCATTCAAATTTTTCTGTAGTTGAGTTAGGCTTAAAATTAATTTAAAATAGTTTTAGTATATATTTTAAAAACATTTATTTTTATTTTACTCGTATATCTTTGTGCCTGGATATCAGTGTGTGTGTACATGTGTGCAGATGCATTCAAAGGCCAGAAGACAGCGTTTGATCCAGTGGAACTGTAGTTACTGGTGGTTGTAAGATGCCTGATGTGGGTGCCGGGAACCAAATTGAGTTCTCTGCAAGAGCACCAAGTCTTCTTAACCACTGAGCAGTCTCTCCAGCTGCTTCAGTGTGGAATATTTTATACATGCCACAAAATGTGAAACATATAGCAAAACCTGGATACTTACTTTTTAGAGCTCAACCTTCTCAGTAACTTAGTCAGTTTTACCAAATAATAGCTAACTACTAATAGTAGGGTTTGTATTTGCATCCCCTCTTCCTTTATATTAGGGAAAACATTATGAAAAAATGATTTTCTGCAGCTTTCCTTAAAAACAAAAACAAAACAAAACCCCAAAACCATGGGATTTTATTGCATGGTTTGATCTAGTATAATATGTAATAATAAGGGTATGAGATTTAGCTCAGTGGAAGATAGTGTGCTTATTAGCACACATGAGACCCTGGGTCAATCCTCACCCCCCCCCCCCCAATATATGCACATATATTTCTACATTTCTGTATGTGTATAAATGATGAAAACTTAGAAATACCCTAACTTAACGTTGAATTTCCCTCCTTTCTTGTAAGGTTCAACTTCTTTGTGTGGTTTGGGGTTATATTGTTATTTGTTTCCAGTGTACACATTTCTCACAGATAGATTAGGAAGCATGGCCAATGACCATTTTATTGTGTCAAGCATAAAGAACTAGTAAAATAACTATTATGTATTGCTGTCTGAACTAAGTTCTTTACTGAGGTTAGTACCACTCATTTATTTCCTAGGTCTATATTTGAACTATGGGGTCATGGAAAATCTCCCGAGGAGCTGTATACTTCTCTTAAAAGTTACCCCGTGGAGAAGATGGTGCGTAGTGAAATGTGATTTTACATAGGCAAGTGTGAACATTTGGTATAATTCCTAAGCTTAAACTATTTTTCTTCTATTTTAGGTTCCATATCTGCATTCAGATTCGACATATAAAATAAAGATTCACACATTTAATAAAACATTAACTCAAGAAGAAAAAGTGAAACGAATTGATGTAAGTGGTACTGGCTGACCCAGAGCCTGCAGTCAGTGCGCCCTAGCTGTTGATGTATGTGAACATGTGAGATGAGCTGACCCAGAGCCTGTAGTCAGTGCACCCTAGCTGTTGATGTGTGTGAACATGTGAGATGAGCTGACCCAGAGCCTGCAGTCAGTGCGCCCTAGCTGTTGATGTATGTGAACATGTGAGATGAGCTGACCCAGAGCCTGCAGTCAGTGCACCCTAGCTGTTGATGTATGTGAACATGTGAGATGAGCTGACCCAGAGCCTGCAGTCAGTGCGCCCTTGATGTTGATGTATATGAACATGTGAGATGAGCTGACCCAGAGCCTGCAGTCAGTGCGCCCTAGCTGTTGATGTATGTGAACATGTGAGATGAGCTGACCCAGAGCCTGCAGTCAGTGCGCCCTAGCTGTTGATGTATGTGAACATGTGAGATGAGCTGACCCAGAGCCTGCAGTCAGTGCGCCCTTGATGTTGATGTATGTGAACATGTGTCTGTTAAGCACTTTCCATATTGTGTGTGTGTGTGTGTGTGTGTGTGTGTGTGTATCTTGTTTCATTCTGACACCAGACGTAGACTCACTCAATATATATTAGTAGATAAGCACTATTTTCTAGGATTCTTTTTGTAAATTTTTGTAGTACATTAGATTGATTGATTGATTGGTTTTTAGGCACTTGAATTTCTGCCGTTTCAAGGAAAAGTGAACTTAAAGAAACCACAGCATGTATTCTCCATTTTGGAGGACTATGGTTTGGACCCAAACTCTATCCCCAAGGATCCACATAATATTTATTTTGGCAGATGGGTGAGTAAGTTCTTTCTACCTCTCTTTTTTTTTCTTTCTACCTATCTTACTTCATTTTTTATTTGCTTTTTTGTATGTTTGGGTTTTGTTGTTGTTTCTTTAAGCTAGATGTGGGGTATAGGTCAGTCAGGAACACTGGTCAAGAGTTCATGAGGCGTGAAGCAAATACAACAGAATGCCATGCTGTTATTTCTTTTTTTTTTTTTTTTAATAAATGTAAAAATTTGAAGCAACTTGAGAGTCAGAACTACTGTATGGATTAAAATTGCCAAAATGTATGTAGTTATGGTCGGTATGTTTTAGAAATCCCTGTGAAACACAACAAGCCTGTTAGATAGGAGTTCTAGGACAAGGGGGTACCTGATGATGGAAGCAAGTCTTCCCAGGATGTCAGGACTACTGGTTGTGCAACAGGGAGAGGGCAGAATTCGAGGCCTGTTTAGTGATATATGGAGATCTCAAATCTGAGTCTTCCTTTCTGAGAGTAAATCACGGATGTGTTCTGCTCAGTTCTTTGAGTCTGGAATAGGTGGATGGAAGCCAAGACCCATGTTATTTTGTCTTGTCTTGAAAGACAAGATGGAGATCAGAATACTCAAGACCACTCCTGAGAATAATTATATTTATATTTGCGTCATACTGGATTTGAAAAGAAGTAAAAAGATTTGATTTTAGTGATCTCAATATAACCCAATTAAAAAAATGGCACAGAGCCAAACAGAATTCTCATCAAAGGAATATTGAATGGCCAAGAAGCATTTAAAGAAATACTCAAAGTCCGTAGTCATCAGGGAAAAGCAAATCAAAACAACAGTGAGATTCCATCTTATATTGGTCAGAATGGCTAAGATCAAAATTTCAAGTGATAACACATGCTGTCAAGAATGTGGAGGAAGGCTGAAGCAATCTACAGATTTAATGCAATCCCCATCAAAATTCCAACTCAATTCTTCATAGAGTTAGAAAGAGCAATTCTCAAATTTATTTGGAATAACAAAAAACCCGGGATATCAAAAACTATTCTCAACACTAAAAGAACTGGAGGAATCACCGTCCCTGATCTCAAGCTGTACTACAGAGCAATTGTGATAAAAACTGCATGGGACTGGTACAGCGACAGACAGGTAGATCAATGGAACAGAATTAAAGATCCAGAAATAATCCCACACACCGTATGGTCACTTGATCTTTGACAAAGGAGCTAAAACCATCCAGTAGAAAAAAGACAGCATTTTCAACAAATGGTGCTGGTTCAACTGGCAGTCAGCATGTAGAGGTATGGAAATTGATCCATTCTTATCTCCTACCTGAGTGAGGTAACCCAGTCACAAAAGAACACACATGGTTTGTACTCACTGGTAAGTGGATATTAACCCAAAAGCTCAGAATGTTCAAGATACAATTCACAGACCGTATGAAGCTCAAGAAGAAGGAAGACCAAAGCATGGATGCTTCCGTACTTCTTAGAAGGGGGAAACAAAATACTCATGATAGGAAATATGGAGACAGAGTTTGGAGCAGAGACTGAAGGAAAGGCCATCCAGAAACTGCCCCACCTGGGAATAGATCCCATATACAGACACCAAACCCAGACACTATTGTGTATGCCAAGAAGTGCTTGCTGACAGGAGCCTGATATAGCTGTCTCCTGAGAGGCTCTGTGAGAGCCTGACAAATACAGAGGTGGATGCTCGCAGCCAGCCATTGGACTGAGCATGGGGTCCCCCATCTCCATGAGTTAGAGAAAGAACTGAAGGAGCCGAAACATTTGCAGCCCATAGGAAGAACAACAGTAGCAACCAACCAGATCCCCCAGAGCTCCCAGGGACTAAAACACCAATCAAAGAGTACATGTGGAGGGACCCATGGTTCCAGCTGCATATGTTGCAGTGGATGGCCTTGTTGGACATCAATGGGAGGAGAGGCCCTTGGTCCTGGGAAGACTTGATGCCTCAGTGTAGGGGAATGCCAGGGCGGGGAGGTGGGAGTTGGTGGGTAGTTAGGGGAACACAATCATAGAAGCATCGAGATGGAAGATGGGAGAGGGGGGTTCTGGAGGGGAAACCGGGAAAGGTAATAACATTCGAAATGTAAAAAAAAAAAAAAATATCCAATAAAATAAAATAATTTGCATCCTCCATTGCTGGTAGAAGTACAAACTTGTACAACCACTCTGAAAATCAATTTGGTGTGTTTTCAGAGAACCTGGAATAGTTCACCTGAAGACCCAGCTATACCACTCCTGGCCATATACCCAAAAGATGTTCCACCATCCCTTTGAATATTTTTTTTTTTACTTGATTAAGTTTAGAATAGTCATAAGTGGAAAGAACTGTTCTCATTAGCAAGGTACTATGATTTTATAGTGAATTATTATCTTGAGTCTGTTCTGTATAGCTAGACTAACTTGACAAATACCTCTGATCTAGATTGCAGATGGACAAAGAGAGCTAATTGAGTCATACAGTGTCAAAAAGAGACATTTTATTGGAAATACAAGTATGGATGCTGGTTTATCATTCATCATGACCAACCATGCAAAAGTGAAAGAAAATGATCTTGTCTTTGACCCCTTTGTTGGAACAGGTATTATAAATCCATTGGTTACACTACTGCATAGATGTTGCTTATTTATAGTAGTGAGGAACAAGAGAGTGACGTGGCAGTCTTTTCTTGTATTATACTTAAAACACTTCGTCACTTGGTGGATGTGACTAGGTTTTATTTACCAAGCTAGCCACTTGGGGGAGCATTGGTCTTATTTTTTTCACAGATGTCTTACGGTAGCTCATACATTTGATTCTGTTTGTGGAAGTGTGATTCTGAGGGTGTCTACATAGCTGACTAGAACCTGCCTGCTGACATCATACCACACTCTTTGTAACTTCCCTGGGATGCTCCACTAATTCAGTCTCGGGGCAAGTTGACTTCATCTGATTCTGACGTCATTCTTGCTTCAGAGTGCTTTCTTGCTTGATGCTTGAGAGAGCATTATTTTATTTAATTTTCATCTGACTGACCCCATTATTCTTGTTTGGTTAGTGACTCTGTAGCTGTCAGTCTAAGGAGCAGTGAGGGTGCAAATGTTGAGGAAAGGTGTGAAGTGCCCTGTGTGAATTCTCCTCTGATGACAACTAGCATGAAGATCCTGTAAAAGGTTTCCTGAGGTGGTGACAGTGCAAGAAGTGACTCCAGCAGTCTGACTTCACAGTTCATGTCTTCTTTGCTTCTGCAGAGCTGTCTCTCTCAGGCTTTACTGGCTGACACTTGCACCCAAATTAACTTCATGAGTGTGACCAAATGTGATTAGTAATAGAAATAGTATCAGGTCCAGAATTCCCAGCTGGTGCAAGGAGATTTTTTGGAATTTTTTTTGAACTAATTCTCCAGTAAGCTTTCTGCTGTGTCTCCATGCATCTTACTCTCAACCTACCCGTTTGATCTTTCCTATCTTCGTTTATCTGAAAACAGTGTCCTATATGTTGAACTTGATATTGGCACTTATGTCAAGTTTCTTTAAAAGTTATGAATATATACTATCTAATTTCAGCATAAGCTTTGTTCACATTTGGCTTCCTTTATCATTTTATTTTATTTACATGTTTTCTTGAATCATTTGAAGGTTACACTTATTATATACTTCTCTCAAATATATTAGTATATATTTCTCTTTTTTTAGTATACCTTTCTTAAGAATAAGGATTTTACATATATATATATATATATATGTGTATATATACATATATATATGCATATATATACATATACACACACATATATATATTGCATCTATATACATATATTCTGTGACTGGATGTATTTTACTGTTAACATTTTCTTTGTTTGGAACATTACTAAACTGTTTAAGTATAGAATAGTTTTCATTTCAGTTGCTTGAGTCTTTCTCATTATAGGTATGGGTTATACATTTGTAGCTGGACTGTGACACTAAGAGATGTGTCCTTCTCAAGGCTTACAGATTCTGCTTCTTTGCCTCTTAGTGTAATACTAATTTTTATCAGCATGGTATTATAATTTGCTTTTCTATTATGTGATAGTGACTGTTTATTTTCTACTCTTGCAGTTAATGTAAGGCACTGTGGGGAGGCACAGTAGGAGCTAGTAAAGTATCCTGTTCCTTATCTAGCTGTTTCCACCTTGACAATTCAGAGTTCGCATCCATTGACAAGGTTCCTCTTTGAAACTGTTTTTCCTTGTATGAGTTTTCTACTCTAGCACCTCTGGTACTGATCTACATTCATTATTTTGTAAACAAGAAACCTTTCTTTACTTCCTGTTGTTAATTTTACTTATTACTAGCATGAACTACTAAGTCCCCCCTTTTTCCTCTGGTGATTTATATGTCCTCTAATTCCTTAATTACTTCCTTACTCACATTAGCCTACTTTTACCAGGCCTTTCACATTGAATCTGTCTTTTGATCTAGCATTCTCTTTTTTTTTTTTTTAAAGAGAACTTTAAAAGTTTCTGGCTTATCTTTTACGTCCCAAAACCATGGCTCCAGTCATTTCTCCCAGTACCCCTTGTTTGGGTAAGAAAGGAAATACACATGTGTATACACATGATATGTATGTGACTGCAAATGCAAATGCACATGGATTTACTCCTGTGTTTATATATATATATATATATATATTATGCATGAGGCATGTGTGCAAATGGAAATGCACACACATATACTCCTGTGTATACACGTAATATATATATATGTGAGTGCAAATGGAAATGCACATGGGTATACTCCTGTGTTTATACATATAATATGCACACGTGCAAATGGAAATGCACAAATATATACTCCTGTGTATGTACACATAATGTGTATGTGAGAGCAAATGGAAATACACATGCATATATTCCTGTGTGTATACACATAAAAAAACCTACAGACAGTCTTATCAGAAATCATGGTTTTTTTATGTGTAGGAGCTATTTCTGTTGAGTATCACAGATTTGTTTCCTACTTGTTCCTTCTATGTCATGAATTACTTTCTTTACACTCAGAACTCTGGTTCTTATGTTCAGCACGTTTGCTCTTTTGTTCAATTCTACAATTATCTAAAATAGTCAAGATTGCCATACCCATGCCACTTGGGGGAAAAGAATCCTATTATGTTAGCTTTCTGTTGCTGTGCTAGGACACCAAGGCAACTCACAGAAGGATTTGGATTTATGGTTCTAGAGGCTAGGAATCCATCATGTTGGGGAGGTGTGGCAGCAAGGGGCAGGAGCAAGGATGCTGCGTTCACATCTTTTACCACAAGCACTAAGCAGAAGGATCAAATTGGAATTTGCAAGACCTTTTACTCCCAAAGCCTGCTCCCAGTGACATACTTCCTCAAGGACAGTTCACCACCAAAATTTGGTCAAACAGCACCAACTGGGAACCTAGTGTTCAAATATCTGAGTGTGTGTGGGGGAACGGACATTGTCATTCAAACCACCACACCTACCATAGACAATGTAAGACATACTTTCATTCTGTCCTTGCTTAAGGAGCAATAAAAAGATACCATGTGCTTGCTTTTCTCTGCATTTGAAATTCACAGGGTTCCGTTTGTTGTAGTTTTCTCTCAGTTTTAGATTTTGGTTCCCTGCCATTACTTCTGTTTAATTATGTTAGTTTTACATATGCAGAAGATAAACTCACATCCAGTAGTCACAGCTACACAATAATGCACTTTTATTTTTATCCCTTCCTTTGTTGGCCAACCTTGTTTTCTCATTGATTTTTCTAGTGATATGCTTATATATGCCCAGTTTTTTACCCGTACTCTTTTATATAAAATGTTTGATAGTCTGTATGTTATTTCTCTCTCTCTCTCTCTCTCTCTCTCTCTCTCTCTCTGTATCCTCTCTTACCTGCATTTCTTAGAAACCTCTTCCTGTTTCGAGACTGTTTTATATTCTTTTGTTATTTTTGGTGCTGGAGATAATAATACAAGCCACTCTGTTACTGAACTACGTTTTAGCCCACCTTCATTCTCTTATGTAGTGTTTGTTTGTTTGTTTGTTTAGTATAGAACAGAGTTTATTTAGGGCATGGGGAGGGGAGTTAACAGAATAGAATAGTAGATGCAGAGAAAGGCAGAGAGAAGGAGAGCATGGAGAAGTAGAGGCCGCCATGACCACGTGGAGAGGGGGGAGGGGCAAGGGGAAAGCAAGAATAAGAGAGACAAGAGAGTAAGAGACTCTCTTGTAGGTTTAAACCTTAAATATATTACATTACATGATTTGTTACTATAATCTCTTATGCATAGGTACAGATAGTTTTTGATATTTTATACTTAAAAATAATGCTTGCAGTAGCCCATTGTAATTTTGAAGGTAGAGCCCTGGTGCGCATTCCTGGAAGCAGGATTGTCAGGTTAAAGGGAATCTGTGGTGTTGCTAGATGTTGCTAAATAATTCTCTAATATTTAGCCTTGACTTTCTGCAGCCATCTAAGAGAATTCTTGCTTTCCTGCAGTTTTACTCCTAAGAATATATTGCCAAGTTTTGAAATTTTCCTGATTTGTTGGCTGAAAATGGTATCTAAAGATAGTGTTAATTTGTATCTGATTATAAGTCAAGTTACAGTTTTGGTTTTTTTTTTTTTTTTAGGGCCATCGTATATCATATTTTGAACAGACTTTTTTCTCCTGAGTCTTGTGTTTTTTTTTTTTTTTAATTAATCATTCCATTCATTTATATCTCAAATGATATCCCACTTCCCGGTTACCCACTTCCTAACCCCCGATCTCACATCTGCCTTCCCCACTCCCCTTTGTCTGTATGAGAGTGTTTCCCTATCCACCCACACTCTCCCACCCTACCACTTAACCCCCCCCCCCCCCTCCCACACACACACACACACACTCTGGGACATCAAACCTACCCACGACCAAGGCCTTCTCCTCCTATTGCTGTCAGGCAAGGCCATCCTCTGCTACATATGGATCTGGAGCCATGGATCCCTCCTGGTACACTCCTTGGTTGGTGGTCTAGACTTTGGGAGAACTGGGTAGTCAAGCCAGCCTATGTTGTTCTTCCAGTGGGGTTGCAATCCCCCTCTGCTCCTCTAGTCCTTCTGCCAGCTTCCCTACCAGGTTCCCTGAGTTCAGCCTGATAGTTGGCTCCAAGCATCTGCATGTGCATTGGTCCAACAAGTGCCTCTTGACCATGGCAGCAGTGTTGATTTTGGTGTCTGCAGCAGACATGATGTATCCCCAGGTGGGACCATCTCTGGTTGGCCCTTTTTTCAGTCTCCGTTTCATTTTTTGTCCCTGTTATTCTTTTGGACAGGAACATTTCTGTGTTAAAAAAACTTTGAGATGGATGAGTGGCCCCATCCCTCCAACAGGGGCTATGCCTATCTACTGGAAGTGGTTTCCACAGGTCCTATCTCCCACTTCTCTGAACATTGTGGCTAAAGTCAATCCCATTGAGTCCTGGGAGCCTCACATTTCTCTGGTATCTGGGACCCTCCAGTGGCTATGCCCTCTTTTATATCCCTCCTGCTACCTATTTTTGTTTGATTCCCTGACCCTCTGTATCTCTATCATGTCTCCTCCAGTATCTGATACTGCCACCCTTATTTCCTGCCCCTTCATTCTTCCTACCTTGTACCCCTCTCCTTCTACATCCTGCGATTGTCCTGGTCCCCTCCTCAATTCTCTTCTCTTAGATTCAGTATATCTGGTTTTACGTAGAGGTCCTTGATCTACTTGGACTTGAGCTTTGTGCAAGGAGATAGCAATGTATCAATTTGCATTCTTCTATATGCAGACTGCCAGTTGAACTAGCACCATTTGTTGAAAATGCTGTCAGTTTTTCCACTGGGTAGTTTTAGCTTTTTTGCCAAGGATCAAGTAACCGTAGGTGTGCAGGTTCATTTCTGGGTCTTCAGTTCTATTCCACTGATCTACCTGCCTGTTTCTGTACCAGTGCCATGCAGTTTTATCACTATTGCTCTCTAGTACAGCTTGAGGTCAGGGATGGTGATTCTTCCAGAAGTTTTTTTATTGTTGAGAATTGCTCTTTCTAACTCTATGAAGAATTGAGTTGGAATTTTGATGGGGATTGCATTGAATCTGTAAATTGCTTTCGGCAAGATAGCCATTTTTACTATATTAATCCTGCCAATCCATAAGCATGGGAGATCTTTCCATCTTCTGAGGTCTTCTTCGATTTCTTTCTTCAGAGACTTGAAGTTCTTATCATACAGATCTTTCACTTGCTTAGTAAGAGTCACACCAAGGTATTTTATGTTATTAGTGACTATTGTGAAGGGTGTTGTTTTCCTAATTTCTTTTTCAGCCTGTTTATCCTTTGAGTAGAGGAAGGCCACTGATTTGAGTTAATTTTGTATCCAGCCATTTTGCTGAAGTTGTTTATCAGGTTTAGGAGTTCTCTGGTGGAATTTTGGGGGTCGCTTAGTTATACTATAATATCATCTGCAAATATTTATATCTTGACTTCCTCTCTTCCAATTTGTATCCCTTTGATCACTTTTTGTTGTCTAATTGCTCTGGCTAGAACTTGGAGTGCTATATTGAATAGATAGGGAGAGAGTAAGCAGCCTTGTCCAGTCCCTGATTTTAATGGGATTGCTTTGAGTTTCTCTCCATTTAGTTTGATGTTGGCTATTGGTTTGCTATATATTGCTTTTATTATATTTAGGTATGCACCTTGAATTCCTGTTCTCTCTAATACTTTTAACATGAATGCTTGTTGTATTTTGTCAAAGGTTTCTTCAGCCTAATGAGATGACCATTTTTTTTCTTTGAGTTTGTTTATATAGTGGATTATGTTGATGGATTTCTGTATATTGAACCATCCCTGCATCCCTGGGATGAAGCCTACTTGGTCATGATGGATGATTGTTTTGATGTGTTTTTATATTTGGGTTTTCTAGAACTTTTTTTAAAGATTTATTTATTTATTTATTTATTTATTTATTTATTTAATGTATGTGAGTACACTGTAGCTGTACAGATGGTTGTGAACCTCTTGTGGTTGTTGGTAATTGAGTTTTTTTTTTTTTTTTAAAGAACCTCTGCTCACTCTGGTTAGCCCTGCTTGCTCTGGTCAACTCTGCTGGCTCAGTCTCTGCTAGCTCCCACCCAAAGATTTATTATTATAGATAAGTATACTGTAGTTGACTTCAGATGCACCAGAAGAAGGTGTCAGATCTTATTATGGGTGGTTGTGTGCCACGATGTGGTTTCTGGGATTTAAACTCAGGACCTTCAGAAGAGCTGTCAGTGTTCTTACCCGCAGAGCCATCTCACCAGCCCGGTTTGTGAGAATTTTTGAGTATTTTTACATTGGTATTCAGAAGGAAAATTGGTCTTCGTTCTCTTTTTTTCTTGGGTCTTTTTGTGGTTTAGTTATCCGCATAACTGTGGCTTCATAGAAAGAATTGGATAGTGTTTCTTCTGTTTCTATTTTATGGAACAGTTTAAAGAGTATTGGTATTAGATCTTCTTTGAAGGTCTGATAGAATTATGCACTAAAACCATCTGGCTCTGGACTTTTCTTGGTTCTATTTTCTTAAGGGTTATAGGGCTGTTTAGATGTTTTATCTGATCCTGATTTAACTCTAGTACCTGGTATCTGTCTAGAAAACCATCCATTTCATCTAGGTTTTCCAGTTTTGTTAACTATAGACTTTTGTAGTAGGGTCTGATTATTTTTTAAATTTCCTCAGTTTCTGTTGTTACGACTCCCTTTTCATTTCTGATTTTATTAATTAGGATGCTGTCTCTGTACCCTTTGATTAATCTGGCTAAGGGTTTATCTATCTTGTTGATTTTCTCAAAGAACCAGCTCCTAGTTTTTTTGATTCTTTGTATAGTTCTTTTGTTTCTACTTGGTTGATTTAAGCCCTGAGTTTGATTATTTCCTGCTGTCTACTCCTCTTGGGTGTATTTGCTTCTTTTTTTATCTAGAGCTTTCAGATGCTGTTAAGCTGCTAGTGTATGCTCTCACCAGTTTCTTTTTGGACGCACTCAGAGCTTTGAATTTTCCTCTTAGCACTGCTTCCATTGTGTTCCATACATTTGGATATATATTGCCTACATTTTCATTGAATTCTAGTAATTTAATTTTCTAGATTAAATTAAATTAAATTAAATTAAATTAAATTAATTTCTTTAATCTTCTTATTTCTTCCCTGATCATGTTATCATTGAGTAGATAGTTGTTCAGCTTCCACGAGTATGTGGGTTTTCTGTTGTTTTGTTGCTATTGAAGACCAGCCTTAGTTCATAGTGGTCTGATGGAATAGATGGGATTAATTCAATGTTCTTGTATCTGTTGAGGTTTGTTTTATGTCCAATTATATGGTCAATTTTGGAGAAAGTACCATGAGGTGCTGAGAAGAAGTTATACTCCTCTTTTGTTTTAGGGTGAAATGTTCTGTAGATAACTGTTCAATCCTTTTGGTTCATAACTTTTAGTTTCATTGTGTCTCTGTTCAATTTCTGTTTCCATGATCTGCCCATTGGTGTGAGTGGGGTTTTGAAATCTCCTACTATTATTGTGTGAAGTTCAATGTGTGTTTTGAGCTTTAGTAACATTTCTCTTACAGATATGGGTGCCGTTGCATTTGGGGCATAGATGTACAGAATTGAGAGTTCATCCTGGTAGATTTTTTTCTTTGATGAGTATGTAGTATCCTTCCCCATCTTTTTTGATAAATTTTGGTTGAAAGTCTATTTTGTTGGATATTAGAATGGCTACTGCAGGTTAATTCTTGGGAGCATTTGCTTGGAAAATTTTTTCCCATCCTTTGACTTTGAGGGAATGTCTGCCTTTGATTCTGAGGTATGTTTCCTGTATTCAGCAAAATTCTGCATCCTCTTTAAATATCCAGTCTGTTAGCCTATGTATTTTTATTTTTTCTTGGAATGTTTTGCTTTCTTCATCCATGGTAATTGTGAGTTTTGCTGGGCTGACATTTGTGTTCTCTTAGGGTCTGTAATGACATCTGCTCAGGATCTCCTAGCTTTCATAGTCTCTGGTGAGAAGTCTGATGTAATTATGATAGGTCTGCCTTTATATGTTACTTGACTTTTTTCCCTTACTGCTTTTAATATTCTTTCATTGTTCTGTGCATTTGGTATACAGAATAATAATTCTAATTATTATATGGCAAGAGGAATTTCTTTTCTGGTCCTATCTGTTTGGTGTTCTATAGGCTTCTTGTATGTTTATGGGCATCTCTTTCTTTAGATTAAGGACGTTTTCTTCTATAATTTTGTTGAAGATGTTTGCTGGCCCTTTGAGTTGAGAATCTTCACTCTCTTCTATGCCTATTATTCTCAGGTTCAATCTTTTCATTGTGTCCTTGATTTCTTGAATGTTTTGAGATAGGAGCTGTTTGCCTTTTGTGTTGATGTTTTCTATTGTATCTTCTGCCACTGAGATTCTCTCTTGTATTTATTCTGTTGGTGATCCTTGCATCTGTGACTCTTGTTGTCTTTCCTAGGTTTTTCATTGATAAGGCTGTCTCCTTTTGAGGTTTCTTTAATGATTCTGTTTCCATTTTTAGATCCTGGATAGTTTTGTTCAATTCCTTCACCTGTTTGCTTGTGTTCTTCTGTAATTCTTCAAGGAATTTATGCATTTCCTCTTTAAGGGCTTCTTCTTGTTTACTTGTGTTTTCCTGTGTTTTGTTAAGAGAGTTATTAATGTCCTTCTTAAAGTCCTCTATCATCTTTATGAAATGAGAGTTTAGATATGAATATTGTTTTAAGGGTGTGTTTGGGTATCCAGGACTTGCTGTGGTGGGAGAACTGGGTTCTGATATTGCCAAGTCAAATTGGTTTCTGTTGCTTATGTTCTTGTGTTTGCCTTTTGCCATCTGGTTATCTCTGGTGTTAGCTGGCCTCCCTATCTCTGCTGGAGCCTGTCCTTTCTGTCAGCCTGTGATACTGCGATCCTGTGATCCTGGGGAGTCGAGCTGCAACTGGGGTTGCACTGTGTGGGATGGGGTACTGCCCCAGGGCTCTGCTTGGTCAGCACAGGTCAGCACAGGAACTGGAAGGCACAAGGGAATCTGTTTCCCTAAGTCACAGGGGTCTTGTATGCCGGGTCTCACCTATGAAGCTGGATGTGTCAGAATACCTGGGATGTTGAGCTACAACTGGGGTGTGGGCTGTGTAGGATCGGGTCTGTGCCGGAGCTCTGCTCCTGCATCTTTTAAGGATGCTTTTGTATAGATATTAGCACATCTTCTTCCAGTAATAAATTTTCTGTAATAAATTACAAATATGTCTTTTCAAATTATCAGCTATCATTTGACTTTGATAGTATTTGCTTTTTGTCATAGGAAAATTTTCCCTGTATTCAACTTACAAAGGATTTGTCTATATTTTCTTCTTGTCTATATGCCTCTTGAAGTGATATAGTTTTCGTTGTTTTAGAACTCTGATCCATTTAGAGTTTATTTTTGTGGATGATGTGATTAATGGTTATGATTTGTCTTTCTCTAGAGTCTCAACTTTACTCTTTTGTAATTCAGCTTTAAATTTTTCATTTATTATTGTGGGGTGTATGTGCACAGCATGATGCATGTGTCTGTGCATAGGCTTGCCAGTGTAAGTGTGTGTGTGTGTGTGTGTGTGTGTGTGTGTGAGAGAGAGAGAGAGAGAGAGAGAGAGAGAGAGAGAGAGAGAGAGAGAGAATGCATGTGTTTGGGCAAAGGCTTGAGACTGCATGGGTGTGGATGTCAGAGGACAGCTCTGTGGGATTGGCTCTCCTTCCCCATTATGTAGGTTCGAAGGATTCACTCAGGTCATCATGTT
The DNA here is from genome assembly GCF_000001635.26 of Mus musculus. Classification (NCBI taxonomy): domain Eukaryota; kingdom Metazoa; phylum Chordata; class Mammalia; order Rodentia; family Muridae; genus Mus; species Mus musculus. The sequence goes on along the minus strand of NC_000076.6, from coordinate 30,577,212 downwards.
TCTGCCACCAGACTTTACCCACGGAGCCATCTCATTTATAAACTGTATTAGTCAGGGTTCTCTAGAGTCACAGAACTTATGGACAGTCTCTAGATAGTAAAGGAATTTATTGATGACTTACAGTCGGCAGCCCAATTCCCAACAATTGTTCAGTCGCAGTTGTGAATGGAAGTCCAAGGATCTAGCAGTTACTCAGTCTCACGCAGCAAGCAGGCGAAGGAGCAAGAACAAGAGCTAGACTCCCTTCTTCCAATGTCCTTATATTGTCTCCAGCAGAAGGTGTAGCCCAGATTAAAGGTGTGTTCCTTAAACTCGGAGATTCAATCTTCTGGAATCCATAGCCACTATGGCTCAAGATCTTCAAACCAAGATCCAGATAAGGATCTCCAAGCCTCCAGATAAGGGTCACTGGTGAGCCTTCCAATTCCGGATTGTAGTTCATTCCAAATATTGTCAAGTTGACAACCAGGAATAGCCACTACAATCCACCCCTTGTCAACTTGACACAAATAATATCTCATGTTCACATGAAACAATAACAAGGTTGTAAATACGCCTAACATTATATAACTATCCCTCGTACAATCGCAAACGCATTAGTAAATTTACAATGGGCATTCATATTACTTTATAATCCTCGTTTCTGCAACTGGTTACGTGGCCTTAATTGGTATTTATAACTACCTTCCTCTACTACCCATTCTGTATTTCCTTCTCCTTCAGCCAGCACCTCAGCAGGTCTTGGCTCTTTTCCTGGAGGATTGACCCATACCTTCATTCCTGATGGGTCTGTGTCCTTTGTCATCCTGCTTGGATTAGGCTGTTGTAGTTTCCCATTGACTTTAATCACAGGACATGGTAGTACTAAGAGACGCCCTAAGGGATCTCCTACACTCCAGACATAATCTTGCTTACCACCATTGTGAAGAGGTAATCCAATTTCTCCATGGTAATCTGGATCTATCACCCCTCCTAACACTGTTATTCCTTTCTTAGCCTGTTGGTTTAAGGGCATTAGAAGCCCAAAATGACCAGGGGGAAGTCTGAGCTTCCAGTTCAATGGAATGTTTGTTGTAGCTCCTGGTAGGAGCACTCCCCTCTCTGGAGCCAAAACTTCTAGGCCAGCAGAACCTAGAGTTATGGGGACAGGAAGCAAAAATTTTCCTAGAGGGTCACTAGGAGTGATAGTAAGTGGAACTATTCCCTTTTCCACCCCTTGATTCCTGGACCCATGAATCCTGGCTATGGGTGAAACTGTACCATATATCGAGCGCTGATTCAAAGCATATACTGCCTTCTGAAGAACTCTGCCCCAGCCTTCCAAGCTGTTACCACCTAATTGGCGCTGTAACTGCGTCTTCAAAAGGCCATTCCATCTTTCTATCAGCCCAGCTGCTTCAGGATGATGGGGAATGTGGTAAGACCAGTGTATTCCATGATCGTGGGCCCACTGTCGTACTTCTCTGGCTGTGAAATGAGTTCCTTGGTCAGAAGCAATACTGTGTGGAATACCATGACGATAGATGAGGCATTCTGTCAGTCCGTGAATGGTGGTTTTAGCAGAGGCATTACGTGCAGGAAAGGAAAATCCATAACCAGAATAAGTATCTACTCCCGTAAGAACAAAACGCTGTCCTTTCCATGAAGGAAGTGGTCCAATGTAGTCAACCTGCCACCAGGTTGCTGGCTGGTCACCTCGAGGAATGGTGCCATATCTGGGGCTCAGTGTTGGTTTCTGCTGTTGGCAGATCTGGCAATCAGCAGCAGCTGTAGCCAGGTCAGCTTTGGTGAGTGGAAGCCCGTGTTGCTGAGCCCAAGCATAACCTCCATCTCGACCACCATGGCCACTTTGTTCATGTGCCCATTGAGCAATGACAGGGATGGCTGGGGAGAGAGGCTGACTGTCCACAGAACGGGTCATCTTATCCACTTGATTATTGAACTCCTCCTCAGCTGAAGTCACCTTTTGTTGAGCATTTACATGGGACACAAATATCTTCACATCCTTTGCCCATTTGGAGAGATCTATCCACATACTTCTTCCCCAGATGTCTTTCTCACCAATTTTCCAATTGTGATCTTTCCAAGTCCCTGACCATCCAGCCAATCCATTGGCTACAGCCCATGAGTCAGTGAATAATCGTACATCTGGCCATTTCTTCTTGCAAACAAACTGTAATACCATGTGTACTGCCCTAAGTTCTGCCCACTGAAGATTTCCCTTCACCTGTGTCTTTCAAGGTTGTCCCAGAAAGGGGTTGTAATGCTGCAGCTGTCCACTTCTGGGTGGTGCCTGCATAACGTGCAGAGCCATCAGTAAACCAGGCTCTAGTCTTCTCCTCTTCGGTCAGTTGATCATAGGGAACACCCCATGAGGCTATAGGGTCATGCTTGGCAGCAGATGGCATTGTAACAGGAGTAGAAACCATAGGCATTTGAGCAACTTCATGTAACTTGCTTGTGCCTTCAGGACCTGCTCTGGCCCGATCATGTATATACCACTTCCATTTGATAATAGACTGCTGCTGTGCACGTCCCACTTTATGACTTGCAGGGTCTGATAGTACCCAGCTCATGATGGGTAGTTCAGGTCGCATAGTAACTTGGTGTCCTATTATCAGACGTTCAGTTTCCACTAAGGCCCAATAGCAGGCCAAGAGCTGTTTTTCAAAGGGAGAATAGTTGTCTGCAGATGATGGTAGAGCTTTGCTCCAAAATCCCAAAGGCCTTTTCTGTGATTCACCTACAGGGGCCTGCCAGAGGCTCCAAACAGCATCTCTATCAGCCACAGACACCTCAAGTACCATCGGGTCTGCTGGGTCATATGGTCCAAGTGGTAGAGCAGCCTGCACAACAGCCTGGACCTGTTGAAGGACCTTCTCCTGTTCCAGGCCCCACACAAAGCTAGCAGCTTTCCGAGTCACTTGGCAAATAGGCCTAAGTAACACACCCAAGTGAGGGATGTGTTGTCTCCAGAATCCAAATAGGCCCACTAAACGTTGTGCTTCTTTCTTGGTTGTAGGAGGGGCCAGGTGCAATAACTTATCTTTCACCTTAGAAGGAATATCTCTGCATGTCCCACACCACTGGACTCCTAAGAATTTCACTGAGGTAGATGGTCCTTGAATTTTGGTTGGATTTATTTCCCATCCTCTGATACGCATATGTGTTACCAATGAGTCCAAAGTGGTTGCTACTTCCTGCTCACTTGGTCCAATCAGCATAATGTCATCAATATAGTGCACCAATGTGATATTTTGTGGAAGATCCAAACGATCAAGATCCCTTCTAACTAAATTATGACACAGGGCAGGAGAGTTAATATATCCTTGAGGCAAAACTGTGAAGGTATACTGTTGGCCTTGCCAACTGAAAGCAAATTGCTTCTGGTGGTCCTTATGGACAGGTACTGAGAAGAAGGCATTTGCCAGATCAATAGCCACATACCAGGTGCCCGGAGATGTGTTAATTTGCTCAAGTAACGAAACTACATCTGGTACAGCAGCTGCAATTGGAGTTACTACCTGATTTAGTTTTCGATAATCAACTGTCATTCTCCATGATCCATCTGTTTTCTGCACTGGCCAGATAGGAGAGTTAAATCGAGATGTGGTGGGAACCACCACCCCTGCATCTTTCAAGTCCTTGATAGTGGCATTAATTTCTGCAATGCCTCCAGGAATACGATACTGTTTTTGATTCACTATTTTCTTTGGCAGAGGCAACTCTAAAGGCTTCCATTTGGCCTTTCCAACCATAATAGCCCTCACTTTACAGTTCAGGGAACCAATATGAGAATTCTGCCAATTTCTGAGTATATCTATCCCAATTATACATTCTGGAACTGGGGAAATTACCACAGGATGTGTCCGGGGACCTACTGGACCTACTGTGAGTCGGACATCAGTCAAAACTCCATTAATCACCTGCCCTCCATAAGCCCCTACTTTAACTGGAGGGCCACAATGTTTCTTGGGATCCCCTGGGATCAGTGTCAACTCAGAACCAGTATCCAGCAGACCCCGAAAAGTCTGATTATTTCCTTTTCCCCAGTGTACAGTTACCCTTGTAAAAGGCCGTAGGTCCCTCTGGGGAAGAACTGGAGAAAGGGTAACAGCAAAACCTTTGAGTGTCTTATCAAGATCCTTCCTCAGTGGAACCTGGCCACCCTTTCATTCAAGGGGTTCTGGATCTGCAAACTGTCTCAAGTCTGGAAATTGATTCACTGGCCGAGATTGCTGTTTACCACGATCTAATGTAGCCTTTCTTTCATTTGGCTGTTTACCACGATCTAATGTAGCCTTTCTTTCATTTGGCTGTTTACCACGATCTAATGTAGCCTTTCTTTCATTTGTTTGAGAATTTTTCTGCTTATACAGATCAAACAAATATGCAGTAGGCTTCCTATGTATTTCATTCCTGGAAACACCATGATTGGTTAGCCAGTACCAAAGGTCCAACCGAGTCATGCCATTATAAATTTCACCTCTCCTGTGCTGACCATTACTGGGTATGTTATTATAAACATTCTTTTGTCTACGCTGTCCATTATAATAACTAGAATCACCTTGTCTCCAGCGATTCAATGCTGCCACCTGGCCCTTTTTACCTCGGAATCCAACTAAACCCAGTGAATTTAATTCATCTAATTGAGCAGAAGCATCTCCAATGCTAAGATCTGGCACAAGGAAAAGGGAAAGAACAAAACCCTTCAAATGTGCTGGTGCCCCTCTCACCAATTTGCGTCTTATAGAGCTGGTGAAAGGCATATCTTCTGGACCTTCCCATTGTGGACAATTATGCTTTACACAATATATCCACTCTAGCATTGCAATTTCCCTAAGTCTTAAAATCCCTTCATCAACACTAAGCCACGGAATATCAGGCATCTCCAAGTCATTTCCAGTAGGCCATCTTTTGATAAACACCTCAGCCAACCATTCAAACAAACTTTTGACACCTTTTTTAACTATGCGAGCTTCCATATTAAACCTAGAATCTCTACTCAGAGGACCCATGTCAATAAACTCAGCCTGCTCTAGTTTTATGTTCCTTCCACCCTTATCCCACACCCTTAAATTCCATTCCCACACATATTCACCAGGTTTCTGCTTGAATGAATTAGCAAACTCATTAAGCTCCTTAGTAGTGTAGCGAATTTCCTCATGGACTACACTTTCTACCTCCCCTCTAGGAGCCTGTTTTGCTTTGAGTCTGGTTACAGGTCTAGAAGAAACTATTGGTGGGCCTTGAGAAACATCAGTAGTGAAAGTCATTGCTGGTTTATCAGACTCTGCAAAATTAATTTCCTCATGTGGGGAAGGCATTATTTCAAGGGGTGGGGCTGAGGGTACTACTTCCTCAGGTGGGGCAAACCCTTGAGAATCTGAAGATTCAAAATTCTCAGTTTCAACATGGTCTTCCCACACATCCCCGTCCCATGTTGTAGGATCCCATTCTTTGCCAATTAGAGCCCTTACTTTAACTGTCGACACACTCTGAGGCTGAGACTTGAATTTTCGCTGTAGTTCAGCCAACCTTACAATGAGAGTTTCCGTTTGATTTTCTGCAACTTGAGCTCTATTGCTACAAGAGAGAAGATTCTCCTCAAGGACACACTTAGCAACTTTTAGATCGTTTACTTGTGTCTGGAGCCTTTCGATTTTATCACACAACTCCTTCCTTTCATTCATCATTCTTTCCACAGATACTAAGAGCAGCCAGCCAGTAAAATCATTTTCCGATTTTTTTCCCCATCTTATAGAAAGCTTTGTGCACTGAATCACGTAATTCATTAAGAAAATCAAGGGCATTAGCTTCTTTAAGTTCGAAATATAGTTTCAACCATGGGTCTTCAAAATTCTCTGCGCTCCCAGGAGGGAGAGAATCTGGAGAGGTTTCAATAGTTGAAAGTGCAGGTGGATCAACAAGCCAATTCCAGTATTTTAAAAGATTCATCCTTGTACTTCTGTTACTCTAGGACCACTCCTGGTACCAACTTCTGTATTAGTCAGGGTTCTCTAGAGTCACAGAACTTATGGACAGTCTCTAGATAGTAAAGGAATTTATTGATGACTTACAGTCGGCAGCCCAATTCCCAACAATTGTTCAGTCGCAGCTGTGAATGGAAGTCCAAGGATCTAGCAGTTACTCAGTCTCACACAGCAAGCAGGCGAAGGAGCAAGAGCAAGAGCTAGACTCCCTTCTTCCAATGTCCTTATATTGTCTCCAGCAGAAGGTGTAGCCCAGATTAAAGGTGTGTTCCACCACACCTTTAATCCCAGATGAAAGGCGTAGCCCAGATTAAAGGTGTGTTCCTTAAACTCGGAGATTCAATCTTCTGGAATCCATAGCCACTATGGCTCAAGATCTTCAAACCAAGATCCAGATAAGGATCTCCAAGCCTCCAGATAAGGGTCACTGGTGAGCCTTCCAATTCCGGATTGTAGTTCATTCCAAATATTGTCAAGTTGACAACCAGGAATAGCCACTACATAAACTTAGAAACAAACAAACAAAAAGCTCTTTTTATGAAGTAAAAACAGTTCCTTGGAATTATATAATATTTATGTACAGTGTGACTGGTATACATTGTCATAACAGAGGAGGAAAAGGAGTAGGCCTCCTTTGATGTAGTCGAGCCTAGGCATATCTCGAAATTACATCTTCACAGCTTCAAGGTGCCAACCGCCTTGTGCCTGGTGAGAGGTATGGGTACCTGACCATGATTGCTGTGGGAGGCTCCCTACAATGGACAGCCTTGATCATCTCTCTCTTCCCATAGAAGACTGAGGTCAAATGATTGGTGAATCTTTGCAAGAGTTACCACTACAATATTGTCTCATAATTTGTGTTGTTAGTGGTTTAAGTTGGCTTTAGGATGTCAGTCCTAAAAAGTCCTAAAAAGTTTTTGACATTTTTACTTTGAAACTAGTGATAGCCCCTAGTATTGCACAGAAAGTTCCTAAGGGTGATTGGTCTCCTCATTGAACTCCTGCTTCACAGACAGCTTGTGCCTTAGAAAAGACCAGAGAAGTTAGTAGTCCTGTGCCTCTCATGGCTATAGGTTTTCGAATCCTGTTTGATGACGGTTTTTTGGCTTTCATTGTGGTTTTACTGAATTCAAGTGTATCCCTTTAATGGTTCAAATTGAAATGTGAACAGATTCCAAATGCATCAGCACTGACTAGTGGGGCACTGACTAGTGGGGCACCAGAGATTTTGTTTTCAGGGTTTTAGAGTAGGCTGAGATCTTCCTTTTGTATAAACACCTTCCTTTCTTCCTTTCTTTTTTCTTTTAGACAGTTAGCAGCTGCTTATAATTACATTATGACCTCACTCTCCTTTCTGTCTTGGCAGATATTTTCTCATTTTAATCACATTTGAATTGAGTGGTGAGGAAGCACTACTATTAAAGTTTAGCATGAATATACCACACCTGTCTCAGTGTGACCTTTTAGTAACTGGATGCACAGCTTTACTTAATTTGCTTAGTAGCAGAATTTGCTCCTATTTTAGCCATTTGGTATGCTAATAAACGTTCTGTTATAACAAAATATGCAAAATAATTTACAAAGAGAAGGATTCATTTTTAGTTTGACTGTGTTAGGCCTTGTTTGGATATCAGAAAACAATGATGAGGGGTTCAGGGTAGACTTAACTGCTTACCTCTAAGCCAAGAGCAGAAGGAAGATCTGGGATTCTACAGTCACCCGCATTAGAATAACCTGTTGACTAAAGGCCCTCCTCCTAGCCTCACTCCAGGCATGCAATGATGGAGTGTTACTTGAAAACTTGAAACATTCAATGGAATGCTATGCTACTATTTTTTTTTTAAGATTTTTTTTTTATTGTGTGTGAGCACACTGTCACTCTTCGGACATAGCAGAAGAGTGCATCAGATCCCATTACAAATGGTTGTGACCCACTATATGGATGCTGGGACTTGAACTCAGGACCTCTGGAAGAGCTGAGCCATCTCTTTAGCTCCTACTACTATTTTTTTTTTTTTAATTGTTACTTTCTTATGGACTTAGATATTTTTTGGTGAAGATGTTAGATATGGTGAGCAGTAAACGAGGATGAGATGTTTGACCATGAACTCCTTTTCTTGTCCCCTCTTGGGCTATTTTCTGAAATATTGATAAATTGCTGCTATTTTAGCAGCAAGGGAATTGAGGCTCTAATTTGTAAACATCTATCTTTTTTGTTGATAGTTAAAGAGGTCGAGATGAGTGTGTGCTCATTGTCTTGTGTAGTATAGAGCTCTGAGGGCATAGTGTGGACTCTCTCTCATACTTCTCTCAGGTGAGTCGGGTCTATAACATGTCCACCAAGGAGACAGACTTCTTGCCTTGTTTATGTCCAGAGATTTGTAGATGTCAGGAAGAGAATACAGCTCCCTTTTAACTTTGCCGTTTCAGAATGGCAGACATAGAATCCAAGCGGGGAAATTGCCTTGGCCCTGGGAGAAACTGCTGGATAGAGAATAGGACTGGAAAGTCTGTCTTGGTAGTTCAGCACAGTCTCTCTGCTTGTCCAGTCTTTCACCGTTCTTCCTGGTTTGTGGGTACTCTGGTTGTATTGCTGCCTTTGGCAGTCTTCTTGGACATAGGCTGCTCATTGGAGTTCCGTTTTCAGAGGGATGAAACATACATGGTGGCAGCAGGAGTACCAGCTTCTTTTCCCTTTCTCTGTTAGCAAAGCCAAAGCCTAGTCTCACATTTCCTCACATGTTCAAAGCTTTCCCATACTTCTACAGAGACAAAACTCATAAGTTAAGCTTTATAGTGTGGAATAAAATCTGCTTGTTGTATTTTTTTGCTTATAAGATCTTACCCTGAGCCGGGTGTGGTGGCGCACGCCTTTAGTCCCAGCACTTGGGAGGCACAGGCAGGCGGATTTCTGAGTTCGAGGCCGGCCTGGTCTACAGAGTGAGTTCCAGGACAGCCAGGGCTACACAGAGAAATCCTTTCTCGAAAAACCAAACAACAACAACAACAAAAAGATCTTACCCTGACCTTAAAATGGCTACTGTTAAAGTTACAGGAAATTGAAACACTGACTTACATATGTGGTATTAATAATATTCTTAGTCTGGATAACAACAATGGCTGAGTACCATTCCTACCTTGTACACACTTCCCCCTGTGTTTCCCTTTCCACCCAAGAACACTCCATGTAAGGTATGACAGAGTGCAGACCTGCTGTAAGTGAAAGACAGTAGAGGATTAGCAACAATTGCCCAGGGTCAGAGAAACCAACTCACTGTGATTTTATTTTAAAAATTAAAAGAAGACACGAGTACAGGCGAGTCTAACAGATTATTCGTCTCCTTTCAGCAGTGTTCTGTAAGTTGAGTCTTCTCAAAGGTCCCTCTAAGCAATGGATAAGGTTCTGGTTAAGGAAGCACAGGACAGCTTTTCTGTCCCCTTGACAACTAGCTCTTCTAGGTGAGTATCTGCCTTGGTTGGCAGAATTGTAGTATTCCTTGTGATTTCGCTGAAGTGACTTGGTGAGTCTCCCAAGTCATCACGTGCAATACCTTTCCTAACTACAGACTACGCCATTTCTAGATCAAGAACTATGAGGTCTCCTTCATACTGCGCCTCACAAATGCGTCAGGGTTACTGTGAGAAGACTTAGGTTTTGGCTTCTGCTGTGCTTTGAGCCCAACATCCTCCTTCTCCAAGGGATACAACAAGAAGTAGTTAGTGTGTTTACATGAGCAAAGTGTGTCTTAAATGCCTGTAGATCTGTAATGTGTAATCTCGACACTGTTAAGACATTGTACTAATTTTAGAGGTAACATTTAGAAGGATGGAAGGAAAAACCCAAGAATTTGCCCCAAAGGCCTGTGCTTATGTTGTAGTCTAAAAATGAATTTCTCATTCCTACTTACATTTTCCCATATTAAAATTAGGGATTGATCAATCATAAAAAGCACTTTATTTGAATACATAATGATGTACAGTTTAATAAAAATGCATTTAATATTTTATTTAACTTTGAATTTTTCCTAATAAAAATACTTATTTTCTTTAAATGTTTCATTTTTAATTGTTAGAACTTTGATTTTTGAACCAGTCACATTTGTCATTTTCCTTAGTCTGGTAATTTTATATTGGGATATTAATTTTACTTTAGTCATAGCACTGTATAATAGAACAATGATACTAATTAGATACTAATTACTAATATTAATTAGATAACTTATTCAGAGATTTATATTATATTTTTTGACAATATTTTAAAACAGGCCATGTTTTAACCCGTAAGAATCAGAATTTCACATGTGAAACATGCTCACTTTTGTTTGTTGAGACTTGAGCTCAGTTATTAATTTACTTTAGATCTTTGTGTTTGCAGACTTGTGTGCTTGCTTTTAAAATTGGAACAGAATGTTTTTGAATAATCTTAAGATAACCTGAAAATGTCTAACTATACATCGTTTTGAACAATAACTAGCATTCCCTAGGTAGTGTTGTGAAGTAACAGTGCCATGATATGCATTGGTTCTCTGCCTTTTGGCCAATTTAGCAAGTTCAGTTTAGGGTTTATTTGTTCAGTTCTGAGCCTTGCTAAATTTAACTAGGCTTGATGTCATTCCAGGATTCTCTGCCTGCAGCTAGTTCATAAGACTCTGGATCAAATTAAATCAGGAAAGGAACACTAGTCTAACAGTCATAATTGTGTGATTTTTCCAGGTGGCCTCCTTATAGCATCTGCTCACTTTGGTGCATATGTGTGTGGGACAGACATAGACTACAATACAGTTCATGGCTTGGGTGAGTAGAACTTACAGTCTTTGTTGTTAAGCCAAGTAGTCCTTTAAAATCATAAGGTAGCTTTATGTGACATTTTAGTGTATAAAGCACAGCATTTTAATGTAATTTTCCATAAAACTTCTTTGTGTATCCACGTTTGACAATATGATCACTCAATGTATGAGGTGCAAACTAGAACAATATTAACATGAATAAGAAAAATTCCCTTCAACCCTGGCCAAGAACTTGTCATCTTAATACAAGAAGGATTTTGTTTGTTTGTTTTGTTTTTAAAGGCAAACTAAAGTTGAGAAAGACAATATGGAAGAGATGGAGTGTGCATTTTGTAGTCAGCAAGTACATGTTAAGAGCATGTCTATAGAGGGATGGGGCTGGAGCAATGGCTCCGTGGTTAAGAGCACTGACGATTTTCCCATAAGACCCGAATCCAATTCCCAGCATTCACATGGCAGCTCACACCTATCTGTAACTCTAGTTCCAAAGTTTCTGACACCCATACACAGATATATATGCTGGCAAAACACCAGTGACCCTAAAATATAAATAAGTAAGTAAATAAATAAATAAATAGAAATGTATGTAGTTTCTACTTAAGATTATGATTACTGATTTACTCAGCAATCATGCATTGAATAAGGTTGAATTAATATTTAGTCTTTGAGTAACATGAAAATTTAGATTTTTGTGACTAGAACATACTTGAAACTCTTGAGGTGTCTACAAATTTAAAGATTCTGCCTTTAAATGAATGTAACTTGAAACATTAATACACTTTAATTTTGTATCAATTACTGAAACTATTTAAAAACTTAAAAGCTTCACAAATGGTGTGTGAATGAATGGAATTAGAGTAAAAAATTATATTTCCCATAGTGGAATGCTATTAAAAATGCCAACTTAATTTATGCTTTTGAAATTGTTTGTTGTAATCCTCTATTGTAACTTGGATCAGTTCTTAAAACACTTCCCTTCACTCAGTATAGGTTAATTTAAAGGCGAGGTTTAATTACACTTTCTGTTGCTGAAATCCTTGTGTGCAACACTAATAACCTATTGCCCTACCTTGATCTTTTTCCCCTGACTTTTTATTGATTCTTTGTGAATTTCATTTCATGCATCCCAGTCCCACCCATGTCCTTGTCTCACCATATCTGCTGTCTGCCCTTGTAGCCTCTCCCACCAAAAGAAATCAAACAAAACTCTCACTATGGAAGCTGCTCTTTTGCCAAAAAAAAAAAAAGAAAGAAAAAAAAGAAAAAACAGTATACACTTTTACTAAAAAGTTTTTTTTGCAGATGTTCTTTGCCCTGAGTCATGGGTCTTCTTTGAGGTCTTTGGCTTCTGCTACACGATCAATACTGGACCCTCACCAGGATATCCTGCTTGATATCCTGTTGTTTGTCTGTGTCATGGAGATACTAAAGCTTTGGTCTGTAGGACCAGCCCTTTCATGTACTCCAGCGGTTCATCGATGGGGGAAGTTCATAGTTGTGGTGGGCCATCTATGGGTCTTGGATATGGGCCTGGGTGGTAGCTGAGTTGCTCAGCCTGACAGCTCTTCCATGCTCACCCCATTAGAGCCAGCTCTCCAGAACTGCTCAGGGGAGGGGCAGGGCCAACTCACCCCAAGCGCTGCAGCTGGTGAGTGGTGAAGCCAGCTTACTCACTCTCAAAACTACCAGGGCCTCCTCTACCATGCTGTCTAGGCTAGAGGTGGGGCTAGCTCCCTCTCCTACTGAAGGCAGGGTGTGTGTGTCTTCTGTGTAGCCCCAGGAGGAGGTGGTCTCATGGATGCTCTGTGTATTATGTTTGTATTAGAGTGAGTAAACTTCTAACACTTACTCTAATTTATTGGTTGTAGAAGTCACATATTTGTTTTAAGAAAATTATCCAACAGAGCTTTTAAAGACATTTTTACTTAGTAAAAGTTTTGAAAAGATATTTAATACCCTTCCGGAAATTGATTTATAAAATTGATTTATATTGGAGAAGAGTTTTTCAGAGTTTATCCAGGTACTAGTAGGTATGTCTTCTGTTCTCTGTTTTTGATTTCTCAGTTTATATTGTAAAACAGTCTCATGTTTTTCCCAGTTGGAAAGTCAAAAGCCTTTCCTTGAGTCCTGTAGGATCAAGGAAAGCTGTATTTCAGTTTTCTCTTTTTCTTGCCTGAATGCTGCCTGAAAGCCTGCAATCTGCTTTTGGTCTCACTTTCACATTGCCTGTGATCTTGGAGCATGAAGCCAACTGTTCAGCTTGAAACACCCACTGAGGGTACAGAACTATAGTTCGGCAGTATTGACTTTAAGATGCTTCTGTGATTTCCTAGGTGACATGCTCACTGGTGCTGATTTTATTCTTTTGACAGTTTTATTGCAGCCTCTTTAAGGCTTTATGTTTTTATTTCTGTGTATAATTTTTCTTCTGTCATTTATTTGTCTAATTCCTCTTTCTTTTACACTGCTCACTGTTTGGGGTTTTTCATTTTTTTTTTTTTTGATATTTGTTTTACTGTAAGTTAATCATATTACAAAAAGTATGTAATTATATAAGAATAATTGCAGGACATGGTGGTACATGGCTATAATTGCCGGGATTACAGTAACTCTGGAAGTAGAAGCAGGAGGGTCTCTATGTTCCAGTCACTGCCTCAAGAATAACAATAAGGCTAGAACAAGCACTTATGAAACTGGTACCTAGGGTAGAATTGTAGCTTCTGGTTTCTGTCTGTGTCCCGGAGCTTACTCTGTGCCACAGCTCTCCATACCCAAAGCCCACCACTGGGAGAGAGCTGGTCTCCCAGGAGTGCTGATACACCTGAGAGCACAGGTAAGACCACCACTCCTGCTCAAATTCCTGACCCAAAGGGACCTGTCCAGAGCCATCAGGACACAGGAAGCAAGGAACAGCCTTGGACAGGATCCTTCCAGTTTCTATCTGTACCCTGGAGATGACCCTGTGCCACAGCTCTCAGTACCTAAATTCCACCTAGAGAGAGCTGGTTTCCTAGGAGTGCTGACACCCAGGCTTACAGGAGGGACAAGCCACAGTCAAAGATAGCAAGACCAGCAAGACCAGCTAAGACCACAGATAAGTAGATGGTGAGAGGCAAGGGCAAGAACATAAGCAACAGAAACCAAGGCTACTTGGCATCATCACAGCCCAGTTCTCCCACCACAGCAAGCCAGGGATACTCTTTTTTTTTTTTTTTTTGGTTTTTTGAGACAGGGTTTCTCTGTATATCCCTGGCTGTCCTGGAACTCACTTTGTAGACCAGGCTGGCCTCGAACTCAGAAATCCGCCTGCCTCTGCCTCCCGAGTGCTGGGATTAAAAGCTTGCGCCACCACGCCCGGCTAGGGATGCTCTTAAGACACCAGGAAAAGCAAGACTCTGATTTAAAATCATATCTCATGATGATGATAGAGGACTTTAAGAAGGACATAAATAACTAACTCCCGTAAAGAAATACAGGAGAACTCAGGTAAACAAGTAGAAGCCCTTAAAGAGGAAACACAAAATCCCTTAATTACAGGAAAACACAACCAAACAGGTGAAGGAATTGAACAAAACCATCCAGGATCTAAAAATGGAAATATAAACAATAAAAAAAATCACAAAGGGAGACAACTCTGTAGATAGAAAACCTAGGAAAGAGATCAGGAGTCATAGATGAAAGCATCACCAACAGAACACAAGAGATAGAAGAGAGAATCTCAGGTGCAGAAGATACCATAGAAAACATTGACACCGCAGTCAAATACAAGGCAAAATGCAAAAAGCTCCTAACACAAAACATCCAGAAATCTAGGACACAATGAGAAGACCAAACCTAAGGATAATAGACACAGAAGAGAGTGAAGATGCCCAACTTAAAGGGCCAGTAAATATCGTCAACAAAATTATAGAAGAAAACGTCCCTAACCTAAACAAAGAGATGCGCATAAACATACAAGAAGCCTACAGATCTCCAAATAGACTGGACCAGAAAAGAAATTCCTTCCATCACATAATAGTCAAAACACCAAATGCACAAAACAAAGAATATTAAAAACAGTAAGGGAAAAAGTTTAAGTAACATATAAAGGCAGACCTATCAGAATTACACCAGACTTCTCAACAGAGACTATGAAAGCTAGAAGATCCTGGGCAGATGTCATACAGACCCTAAGAGAACACAAATGCCAGCTCAGGCTACTATACCCAGCAAAACTCTCAATTGCCATAGACGGAGAAAATGAGATATTCCATGACAAAACCAAATTTACATAGTATCTCTCCACAAATCCAGCCCTACACTACACCCTAGAAAAAGCAAGAAAGTAATCTTTCAACAAATCCAAAAGATGATAGCCCAACATCCTTAGTCATCAGAGAAATGCAAATCAAAACAACCCTGAGATTTCACTTCACACCAGTCAGAATGGCTTAAGATCAAAAACTGAGGTCACAGCAGATGCTGGCAAGGATGTGGAGAAAGAGGAACACTCCTCCATTGCTGGTGGGATTGCAAGCTGGTACAACCACTCTGGAAATCAGTCTAGAAGTTCCTCAGAAAATTGGACATAGTACTACTACTACCTGAGGACCCAGCTATACCATTCCTGGGCATATACCCAGAAGATTCTCCAACGTATAACAAGGACACATGCTCCACTATGTTCCTAGCAGCCTTATTTATAGTAGGCAGAAGCTGGAAACAACCCAGATGTCCCTCAGCAGAGTAATGGATACAGACATTTACACAATGGAGTACTACTCAGCTATTACTGTGACTTCATGAAATTTGCAGGAAATGGATGTATCTAGAAAATACCTGAGGTAACTCAGTCACAAAAGAACACAGTGTGTGTACTCACTGATAAGTGGATATTAGGCAAAGAGCGTGAAATGCCTGCAACACAACTCAGACACCACATGAAGCTCAAGAGGAAGAAAGACCAGGATGCTTCAGTCCTCCTTAGAAAGAGGACCAATATAATCAGGGGAAGTTGCTGAGCTTCTGTTCATCTTCTGCTTCCTGTCTTCCAACACTGACTTTTTACTGGTAACGTTTCTGTCTTGTCAGCTTCTGTATGGGCAAACTGCTGTGTTTCATGTTAGCATTCTCTATATCTGTCTCATTTGTCTGATCAAACACTTGTTCAGCATGGAAGTCTTTACTGCTGTGGGAAAGGTCATGTTCTTCTCGCTGATGTATCCTACTGATGAACACTTCATACTTAGAAAATATTGGCCACTTTAAAAAGTTATGTTTTACTGTTCAAAATAATAAGGTGAAATAATACTTGCCTCATTGTATGCATAGAATTAGGGTTACAAATGAATACACACTTTACATTGGTAAATACGGGATGCATGATTGTAAAAGTATTTTTGGATAAACTAAAGAAATTAAGAATACTATTTGATGGAATAATTTTGTACCTTCACTTTCTTTCTCTTTAGGAAAGGCTAGTAGAAAAAACCAGAAATGGCGTGGACCAGATGAAAACATCAGGGCAAATCTTCGTCAGTATGGCTTAGAGAAGTTTTACCTTGATGTCTTGGTTTCAGATGCGTCTAAGCCTTCCTGGAGGAAGGGAACATATTTTGATGCAATCATCACAGATCGTGAGTTTGTTTTAATACAGAGTAGGAATGGGTTAGTTTTCTGAATTACTTGTTAAATACAACGTATATTAGCACACTCCAAGATGGCCACTTGTTCTAGGCTTCTTCCGACTCTTAACTTCCTCACATAAAAACAATGCAAAGTTAGGACTAAGCAGCAGGTTACTAACTTAAGTACTTAAGGATTTGTGGTTTCATTTTAGCAAATATATTTATCCCCCATCTGTAATTATAGCTGTACATGATTTGCCATGCTTTCTCTTGCATTTTTTTGAAGCATGTATTTTTATATTGACTGTGGTTGGTTGTTACTATGGCAACTAGATCTAGAGTGTTGTTTATGGTGACTGTGTCAACCTCAGGGGGTTCTCCATAGGTGAAAGCCTGTATAGCATCTGTCTCCACTGGCAGCTCCTCTCTAGACGTAGAGAAATGTGGGGCTGTACAAGCTGCTGGTCTTGTGAATAAACTCATTTTGGAACACTACATGAAAACTTAGGGTCTGCACCCTTAGAATATTGAATGTTTGAGGCAGCCTGTCTAAACAGACGTGCCTTTTCTATATAGCATTGGCAAATCTGTAAATAGTGCAAAGTGAAGATGTTTATCTCAGCCAGCAAAAGTTCTTTGATGGCTTAGAGCATTTTAAATCTAACAAAAGATCATTCTGATGGCATTACGATGTTGTGAATGTGAATTGTGAAATTTGGCTGAACCTTCATTACTTACTACTCCTTCTTTCACTGTGATATTTTCCTTCTGTACTTCAGTGTGTATTTCCTGAGAACACAGGTAGTATCTTAGCCACAGTATAGCAATCAGTCTTAGTAAATTGAGATAATAATTTAATCAACATTTTATTAGTCAATTTTGTCAGGTGGACCACTAAAATTATGCAATTTTTTTTCCCTTGAGTCCACTTCAGAGGCAGGCACAGCATTTAGTAGTTTTGGGGCTCCATTACTTAAAACGTGTCTACAGCCTAACACAGTTGTCCTTCCCTGAGCATTTTATGTTAACTATTTTGGGATAGAATAATGCATAGGTGGTGTTTTTCCTCCCCTAGTGTCTTAGTTTGGGTTTCTATTGCTGTGACAAACTCCATGACCAAAAAGTAAGTTGGGGAGGAAAGGGTTTATTGGGCTTACACTTCCAGATCATAGTCATTCATTGGAAGAAGTCAGGACAGGAAGCCAAGCAGAACAGAAACCTGGTGGCAGGAGCTGATGCAGGGGCCTGGAGGGAAGGGGTGCTGCTTACTGGCTTGCACCCCATGGCTTGCTAAACCTGCTTTCTTATAGAATCCAGGACTACCAGGCAGGTGGTATAGCACCACCTACAATGGGCTGGGCCCTCCCCCATTGGCCACTAATGTAACACCTTACAGCTGCATCTCATGGGGGACATTTCCTCAGCTAAGGCTCCTTTCTTTTGATGACTCTAGCTTATGTCAGTTTGACACATAAAATCAGCCAGTGTGTATCTGGTTATCACATTTCATTGCATACCACATTGAGTCTGTCCCTTGCTAGTGTCTGGTTGACTTGACTATCACATTGTTTTGTTTTGTTTTATGCCTAGCTCCATATGGTATCAGAGAATCTACAAGAAGATCAGGTTCACAGAAGGACATACCAAAGGGAATAGAAAAATGGTAAATGAAATTCCACAAGCTATTACTTTTAAAAACTTGTTGATTTTTTTTATAAGTATTGTGAGCAGTATTATACTTTTAACTTACTTTGAAATATTTGGTTTCTTTTTTAGTCCAGAAAGCCACGTTCCTGTTTCCTTGAGTTATCACCTGAGTGACATGTTTTTTGACCTGTTAAATTTTGCAGCTGAGACCCTTGTACTGGGTGGAAGACTAGTCTATTGGCTACCAGTATATACACCAGAGTATGTAGTCTTTATTTTTTTAATGTTATTTTCTACAGTATTTGTTTTAAGGATTCTGTTTCCTCATCTCTAATTTTGCTCATATTTAATAGTTATCAATATCCTTGCTCTACTCTTATATACAAGTGAAAATAGTTCCCTTCCACTTAATGGATTTTTTTTTCTTTTTTGACCCTTTTAAATAAGGTATTGGCAAAGTACAGCTTTTGATCCAGATATACTTTTTTCATACTGTTTTAATAAGGTGGTTGAACTTAGACTACCTTTTACAATTTTTTTTTAAATGTTAGAAAACTCGTAAGAGTATTTGACAGAAAATCTGACATTGTTCATACCAGTGATAAAACTAGTACTTAGAAGGTGTAGATGTGATGGCTGGAATTCTAGGTCATCCTCAGCTACCTCTTGAGTTTGAGGTTAGTCTAGACTACATAAAACTCTGCCCTCCCCCAAAAAAAAATAGTTGGAAGAAATACATGTACCCACAAAATCAAAAATATTTGCATTCTGGCTCTTTGTATGAAAAATTTGCCAGCCCTTGTTGTGTATCACTTAGCTGGTATATCTTAGATGTTCAGTAGCTGCTAACTAGTACAACCAAAGGGGTTTTAAAAATTTACCTGAGTAACTTACTCATGTCTGCTGGCTTTCTTATATGCCAGTTATGAGTACCTTAAATACAATACATCTTTCTTACAAGCTCAGACCAAAATACAAAGTTTGCATATGTATAAAGCTCTGTCTTATGGTGAGCAGCATTGGCTTTGTTACTTGGTAACTGGTGGCTGCTGAATGGAGCTGTACACATCAATGGGAAATATAAGGTTTCCTCCCTCCTTCCCTTCCTCCTTCCCTCTCTTCCTCCTTCTCTCTCCTTTCTGTCTCTCTTTTAGAAGGATAGAGTCTCAGGTTTGAAAGACACTATTAACATGACAGTTCAGTTTTTGATCCCGCCACAGATCCTGTCTTTGCTGTATATGCTTGTTCTAAAGCACCTGAGGACAGCAGTAACAATGGTACGTTAGGAACCCCAAGATTTGGAAGCCATGTACCTTTTTGTCTGCTTTATAGCCATTGTATTTGAAGTGACTTTGGCCTAGCTTTAGTCATGCCTTCGTTTATCACTTGGTAAGTACATACATTCAAGTTACTGAACACAGGCTTCGAGTTTTCTTAGAGGTTTAGAGCACTTGTTACTCTCAAAGAACACCCAGGTTCAAGTTCCAGCACCACACATAGGTGTCTCACAGCTCTTCATACCTCTTATCCTAGGGGATCAGATCATTTCTTTTGGCCATTCATGTAGCTACTAGACATGAACATGGGTGTATATATATACATGCAGGTAAAACACTCATATTTATAAAATAAATAAATCTAGAAGAATTAAATCTAGTTTAGTCCATCTATTTTAGAAAATGAGGAAAATTATTTTCAAGAAGCTGTGCATTTTGGGTTCTGCCCCTTGTTTTTGTTGTTTTTCTGTTGCTGTGAAGAGACACTGTGACACAGGCAGTTTATGAAGGAAAGCATTTGACTGGGGGCTCGTGGTTTCTGAATGTCAGAGTTCATGATTATTAAGGTGGGAACTGGCAAAAGGCAGGCAAGACATGGTGCTAGAGCAGTAGCTGAGAGCTTTCATTTGCTCCTCAGGGTGTAGGCAAAGACAGAGAGAGACATACACACACAGAGACAGAGAGCTCTAATTGGAGTTGGTATGGGATTTTGAAACTTCAGAGCCTACTCCCAGTGACACACCTCACCCAGCAAGTCCACATCTGCAAATCCTTTTTTTGTTTTTGTTTTTTGTTTTATTTTTTGTTTGTTTGTTTGTTTTTGTTTTTGTTTTGAGACAGTGTTTCACTATATAGAACTCTATATAGTGAGTTCCTGGCTGTCCTGGAACTCACTTTGTAGACCAGGCTGGCCTCGAACTCAGAAATCCACCTGCCTCCCAAGTGCTGGGATTAAAGGCGTGTGCCACCACTGCCCGCTTGCAAATCCTTTTTAAATTGTTCCACTCACTGTGACCATATGAGCTTATGGAGACCACTCACATTGAAATCGCCATAGCACTAAGGTAACTGAACAAACCCCAGTACCAGGAATGAGACGCTTCCCTCTCACTGTGACCCTGTGATGCCTACACAAGTCAGCCTTTGCTATTGATACTGATTGCATCCAAGAACTGGATCATAGGAGTCGATTGCTGAGACTCCACCCTGCGTGCTCTGTTGCTTTTTCTACTCGGGCTAGATGGCCTTTGTCACACTCAGGAGCCAGTTTTATGTTTAAAGGCAGACTGGTTAGAATTTTCTTGGTCACTCATTAGTCTCATCTATACCTTGTTTAGGTGTAAAACACGCAAGAATCTCATTGCAGGTCTGAGCCTGCTTCCTGTCTTGATGATTTCCCAACATAGCTTGTGTGGATGAGCTTTCTTGTCTTTCAGATGCCTCTTTAAATGTGTGGAACACTCAGGTTAGCGTCACGTAATGAGACTATTTTACATAGTGTGGGGAGGATCACTTGGGGCCCACGCACTCCACTGCAAGCACACACCAATTGGTCTCAATGGACAGTAGCCAAAAGCTTACTAAAAAGTAGTTTACAAAGTCCAACACAGCACATAGAGATTCCATTCCTTCAGGACAACATGGATACATAGAGGGGAAGTGTTACATCAGATCTTTAGAAACAGTAACCATTCGTTGTGAGCTATCCCAGCTCCTCAGTCTGGAGTGCTGTACATCTCAGCCCCTAAACGAGGCCCTGGCTTGTGCTTATCAGCTGTTTCCTCTCCACAGACTCTCCTTTCTGAGTAGCAGTTGCTCTCGTGGGAACTACTGGTATTGCCCTGTTAGAAACCCCTATGGTTACTTGCTTTTCAGGCTTTAGGTACTTGGAGAAATTGTTAAGCACTTTTGGCTTTCGGTTAGCTTTTCCCCTAGGGCCTCCAGCTCGACGTAGACATGGCCACATTTCCTTTCAAGTGACCTGGAACAGAACTTACCATCTTCTTTCCTAATCCATTTTGATTGCTGTAGCACTTAAGACAGCCTAAGTCCCAGTTTCTCCTACTTCATAAAGATCAGATGCCTGTGGGGCTCAGCAGAGCCAAACCCAGCCCCAGTGTCTGTGATGCATTGACTAGCTTCCAGTGGACACGTCCTATCTTGCTTGGTGACCTGAGCATGACAGTACTTCTTTCATTCCCAGCTGTCTTACCATCCTGTCTCATCCTGGTTCTGTTGGATTCTTCCCACAGGTTACAAGGTTTTGGATCCCTTACTGGTATGGCGTGTATTCTTTCCTATCTGACCCTTCCCACTCAGCTGTAAGAAACGGCGAGGAGGTGCCTCCACTTCATCTTCTTTTTTTTTTTTTTTTTCCATTTTTTATTAGGTATTTAGCTCATTTACATTTCCAATGCTATACCAAAAGTCCCCCATACCCACCCACTCCCACTCCCCTACCCGCCCACTCCCCCTTTTTGGCCCTAGCGTTCCCCTGTTCTGGGGCATATAAAGTTTGCGTGTCCAATGGGCCTCTCTTTCCAGTGATGGCCCACTAGGCCATCTTTTGATGCATATGCAGCTAGAGTCAAGAGCTCCGGGGTACTGGTTAGTTCATAATGTTGATCCACCTATAGGGTTGCAGATCCCTTTAGCTCCTTGGGTACTTTCTCTAGCTCCTCCATTGGGAGCCCTGTGATCCATCCATTAGCTGACTGTGAGCATCCACTTCTGTGTTTGCTAGGCCCCGGCATAGTCTCACAAGAGACAGCTACATCTGGGTCCTTTCGATAAAATCTTGCTAGTGTATGCAATGGTGTCAGCGTTTGGATGCTGATTATGGGGCACTTCATCTTCTTAATCCACTTCACCACCCAAACCAAAGATGGCCCCCATCTGCCTGTTTTCCATTGTGATTCCCCCTTATCTGCAAGACAGCTGGACCACAGTTGGATATCTTATGACCTGTTGCAGAGACAGTGCATCTTTTCCCATAATTCATCAGGGGTGAACCTTAAGCCCCAAGTATCACATTAATGTGTCCTAAAGTCCTGCTATGACAAGGCTGACCAAAGAAACATCTCAGTGAGGGAATGTTAGCAGACCTGATCTTTTTTTTTTTTCTTCCATTTTTTATTAGGTATTTAGCTCATTTACATTTCCAATGCTATACCAAAAGTCCCCCATATCCACCCACCCCCACTCCCCTACCCACCCACTCCCCCTTTTTGGCCCTGGCGTTACCCTGTACTGGGGCATATAAAGTTTGCGTGTCCAATGGGCCTCTCTTTCCAGTGATGGCCGACTAGGCCATCTTTTGATACATATGCAGCTAGAGTCAAGAGCTCCGGGATACTGGTTAGTTCATTATGTTGTTCCGCCTATAGGGTTGCAGATCCCTTTAGCTCCTTGGGTACTTTCTCTAGCTCCTCCATTGGGAGCCCTGTGATCCATCCATTAGCTGACTGTGAGCATCCACTTCTGTGTTTGCTAGGCCCCGGCATAGTCTCACAAGAGACAGCTACATCTGAGTCCTTTCGATAAAATCTTGCTAGTGTATGCAATGGTGTCAGCGTTTGGATGCTGATTATGGGGTGGATCCCTGGATATGGCAGTCTCTACATGGACCATCCTTTCATCTCAGCTCCAAACTTTGTCTCTGTAACTCCTTCCCAGGGTGTTTTGTTCCCACTTCTAAGGAGGGGCATAGTGTCCACACTTCAGTCTTCATTTTTCTTGAGTTTCATGTGTTTAGGAAATTGTATCTTATATCTTGGGTATCCTAGGTTTTGGGCTAATATCCACTTATCAGTGAGTACATATTGTGTGAGTTCCTTTGTGAATGTGTTACCTCACTCAGGATGATGCCCTCCAGGTCCATCCATTTGGCTAGGAATTTCATAAATTCATTCTTTTTAATAGCTGAGTAGTACTCCATTGTGTAGATGTACCACATTTTCTGTATCCATTCCTCTGTTGAGGGGCATCTGGGTTCTTTCCAGCTTCTGGCTATTATAAATAAGGCTGCTATGAACATAGTGGAGCATGTGTCCTTCTTACCAGTTGGGGCATCTTCTGGATATATGCCCAGGAGAGGTATTGCTGGATCCCCCGGTAGTACTATGTCCAATTTTCTGAGGAACCGCCAGACTGATTTCCAGAGTGGTTGTACAAGCCTGCAATCCCACCAACAATGGAGGAGTGTTCCTCTTTCTCCACATCCACGCCAGCATCTGCTGTCACCTGAATTTTTGATCTTAGCCATTCTGACTGGTGTGAGGTGGAATCTCAGGGTTGTTTTGATTTGCATTTCCCTGATGATTAAGGATGTTGAACATTTTTTCAGGTGCTTCTCTGCCATTCGGTATTCCTCAGGTGAGAATTCTTTGTTCAGTTCTGAGCCCCATTTTTAATGGGGTTGTTCGATTTTCTGAAGTCCACCTTCTTGAGTTCTTTATATATGTTGGATATTAGCCCCCTATCTGATTTAGGATAGGTAAAGATCCTTTCCCAATCTGTTGGTGGTCTTTTTGTCTTATTGACGGTGTCTTTTGCCTTGCAGAAACTTTGGAGTTTCATTAGGTCCCATTTGTCAATTCTCGATCTTACAGCACAAGCCATTGCTGTTCTGTTCAGGAATTTTTCCCCTGTGCCCATATCTTCAAGGCTTTTCCCCACTTTCTCCTCTATAAGTTTCAGTGTCTCTGGTTTTATGTGAAGTTCCTTGATCCACTTAGATTTGACCTTAGTACAAGGAGATAAGTATGGATCGATTCGCATTCTTCTACATGATAACAACCAGTTGTGCCAGCACCAATTGTTGAAAATGCTGTCTTTCTTCCACTGGATGGTTTTAGCTCCCTTGTCGAAGATCAAGTGACCATAGGTGTGTGGGTTCATTTCTGGGTCTTCAATTCTATTCCATTGGTCTACTGAGCAGACCTGATCTTATGATGTCTCCTGTGCATTGTTGAACTTTTCTATCTGAGGAGACAAACAAATGTTTATTTGTCCCAAACATGGTACAACAACACAGCATAAAAACAATTCCAGAAAAGTCTAGCTTGGTTAAAAACAATGAATTTAATTGGGGTTGTTTACAGAAACTTTGGCAGCTATGTACAACTTGAAGGGAAAAGAAATCCCCCACAGCATCTATTAACTGTTTGTATACCCATAGGGGTGGGTAGTTCTGAACTTGCTCCTCCAGGAACTACCTGTGAGCCTTGGGGAAATGTGGGACTCCAAAAGCACCTTCTATGACAGGCCAGTTGGCCCAGTCTTGGGTATAGCTGCTGGCAGTTGAAGGGGCAGTGACTCACTGCCCACAGGACAAGGTTTTACGGCATAGAGTGAGAGCTTCAGTGATTTCTAGATGCAAATGTGGGTGCTGCATACAGAGGACAGCTTTCACAGCATTTCCTGTACAGTAAAAGTCAAGGATTTAAGCTAACTATATTTCCAAAGACCTTAAAAAGTAGCCACTGTACATTTCTTCAGTAACTTTTCTAATAATTTATACAAGGAAAAAGGGGAAAAATGCCCAGACCCTTATAGCTACAAGGATGTTTAAAAGTAGACTGTAATCCTAGTATTCAGGCTCCTGAGGCAGGAGGATCTCAAGGTTGAGGCAGCCTGGGCTACATAGTATGTTTCAAGCCAGCATGAGCTTCCTGGGTATAAAACTTAGTATCAGTTTCTCCTTTTTTTGTTTTGTTTTAGTTTTTTGGGTTTTTTTTTTTTTTTTTGCAAGTTTTCTTTTTGAACAAGCTATTCTAATCACCATTTTTCCTTCACCAACTCCTCCCAGATCTTTCTCACCCATGTCCCCGCACCCTTTCTTTCTCTCTAGAAAACAATTAGGCAAACAAACCATCATTTAAAAAAAAATAAGGAAGAAAAGAAAGGCACAGGAAATGCATAAACCACAAAATTGGAAACCATGGTGTATATGCAAAAGAATAGTAAGACACACACACAAAAAGCCCAAACAAGACTAAATATTGATATATTTATAGAACAGAACTTTATTCAGCTGTTAAATAAAATTACGAAATATGCGAGTAAATGGAGGGAACTAGAAAAAAAGTCCTCCTGACTGAAGTAACCCAGACCCCAAAAGACAAATAGTATACGTTTTCTCTCATATGTGGATGTTAGGTTACCGTTTAAGCATTCGATGAACATGCTACAAACTGTATAACCATAGAGGTTAGGTACAGAGTAAGAGACAAGTGGGAAGGTGGGGCAGGGAAATCTCTCAAGGAAGGGGAAATAGGGCACACATTTGGGATTGGAGCAGGGGATTAAATGGGGGGAGAGATGGAAGAAAGGAAAGGGGAGGGATATGGAAAGGAGCAACTAACACTTAGAGGTGTTTGAGAGTCATGTGAAAACTGAAGAAGCTTAAATTGTTTACACACATAAGAGACGTCTAAAAAGTATCACCAAATAACAGGGGTGACTGTACCCCAACGAGACGTGAGTGCCAGGAATAAGGTAGAGCTAGTTTGTGTTCCTTTGTAGACGTTTCATTTGAGGATAGATTTCTCCCAGCTGTGTAGCTAGCTCAAGTGGGAAGAGTACTGTGGAAATCTACTGGTTGATTTGTGTCAGTTATTTCCAGATCCTCCCATGCTCATTATTAGATCTCTGTTGTCTCTTCACTACATTCTGATATTGGTGGGTTTAATATTCATGGCTTCCTCTGGCTGAAACGAAACTGAAACAGAGCAGAGATTCGTCTCAGAGCTGCAGAGCTCCTGAGTGAGTCCACTTGCTTGCTCAGGTTCCACAAATCCATGGAGCTTTTGTTATCTAATTTCTTTTTGCCAACTGTTAAACTGTCTAGAAATGTTCTTTGTGGAAGATAGAAATCCAGCTGCTGGTGTTACTGATAGAAGTGACAGCAAGGCCAGCAAGGTGGCTTGCTACGTTGCACAGGCCCGGTGACCCAGAGTTTGATTCCACAGACACCATGTTGTAGAAGGAGAAGATTCCTGAAAGTTGTTCTCCAAGCTCAGCAGGTGTGTGTGGCACCTGTATGCACATGTTCATGAAATAAAGTTTTAAAAAGGAATATGATTAACATACATATATCAAAAATTTCTATTATATCCCATAACCATATGTTCAAATTATCAGTTAAAATAAAGTGTGGGCGCTAGCAGCATGGCTTACCAGTTACGAGTGCTTGCTGTTCTTCCAGCAGACCTGAGGTCAGTTCCCAGAACCTCCACGGGGCTGCTCATCACTAGCTTCCTCCAGCCCTGGGCCTTCTGTGGCCTCTGAGGAAACCCACACACAGGTAGCAAACATACACGGAGACACATAAAATATAAATGATGTCCAAGGAGCTTAATAACATGTCTCAAGATTTTAGGAATATATTTTAATGTATTCAGTAGATTTATGGAAGAGAACATCTTTTTGTCCTTATCTAGGAAACAAAGAATGATTCAGTTCAGTGGTCAGTAAATTTGCAGTCTGTTTTTCAGGCGGGAGGTGAAATATATAACATTTAGAAAGAACTTAACATTTTATAGGAAGAAGAGTGACTGAGAAGTGACTCATGGAAGAGCTAGAGGCTTATGTGTATAACTAGTTTTGCTTTTAGAAACCTCTTGGATATCATTTGCATTCATGCATTTCCCACTATACACTTCTCTTTCCTGTGGTTTGTAGTATTTCCACAAAATTGTGCAACCGTCCCACTATAAAGACAACCGCCCCACAGGAAACGTCATTTACTCCCAAAGAAACCCCCAAGTGGAGTTACCCCTCCTCCTGCCTTTAGCAACCACTGATCTAAATCTGTGTGGTTTGCCTGTTTGGTCTGATTTCAGTTTTAAATAGGTAACTTAAGTTACAGGGAAACAGTAATAAAATCAGAGTTAGGTATTAATATAATTGTCTAGGCAAAGTACAGATTTAATAGTTGGCAAACAGTCCACTAATACGGAATTCCGTATACACTGAAGATGTTTTTAAGCTACTATTCAAATTTTCAGTATTATTTTGGACATATGTTTTCCATTGATTTGGTCATTCATATATAAAGTTAGTCCTCTATACCTGTGGTTTCTATATCTGGATTCAGCCAATCTTCAATGAAAAATTGAATTTGGAGTATAATAGTTTTACACATACTAAACCTAAGACTTTTTATTCTTACCATTTTCACAGTAATTCAGTATAGCAAGTACCATTTATATTTGTGTTAGGTATTCTGAGTAATCTAAAGATGATTTAAAGGATACAGGAGATTATACATAGATTATGCAAATGTCTCCCAACTTGCTGTTAGGTATTCTGAGTAATCTAAAGATGATTTAAAGAATACAGGAGATTATACATAATTATGCAAATGTCTCCCGACTTGCCGGACTCTTTGGATTACTGTATAGGGTAGGAGGTGTCCTACAGCCAGTCCATAGATACAGCGGACTGTAAGAGGCTAATGAGAAAGGAGGTTTCTCACAGTAATGTTGGGAGTCCAAAATAAAAAACCAACCTCCAAATATCTTTATATGCTGTCGAACAAATCCTGTGGTTTGTGCCTACCATACCCTACTCAAAAGAGAAAGCTAGCTACTGGCAACTTTGTTTGAGCAATACTAGCATTATTCATGTCATTTAATATTACTTTTAATTATTTTTTTACAGGTGAATTTGATTTATATTTTTATTTTATAGTTATATAAGAAGCCTAAGTATAAGAAATTTTTATTTGTGCGTATTCAAATGTCCTTTCAAAACACGAGTCAGTATACATAAAAGGTTTCTTTAAAGAGTTGGAATATGAGGCCAACTTACACTACATAGTGAAAAGTAGGATCCTACCTAAAAATAAGTGTATATTCTTAAGCATGACACTGTTTTAGAGACCCATGGGTTATACTGTGTATAAGCTTAAGTTCAAAGCCATATTTTCCTCTTTGTTTCTATTTTTAAATTTAGTTTCAGTCATGATGTAAAATATATTTCTTCATGTCATAAATATTTCTATGGAGATTCTAAATTTGATATGGACTAGTTTTATAAAAAGTACATTATTTCTGTCTGTAGAGTAAGTGCTAAAGACTTTTTAGAGGAGAAAAAAACCAAAATGGTCACAAGTTCCCTAAGGACTAGCCAAGAAGGACTTGAAGAGAATTCCTTCCTCTGATAATGGGGTGAAATGCAGCTTGCGTGCCGCCTGGTGAGTGAGTGGTGATGGTTTTGAGCATGTGATTGAGACAGCGAGGAGGAGGTTGTTGAAGGTCAGAGAGACATCGAAAAGTCCCCAAGAGTGGTGGTCAGGGTGATGCTGACACATTAGAGCAGCTAAGCTGGTTCAGGGTCCTTAGCCATTACCTTTCCCATTTAGAGTCTGAGGTTTAGCTCATGTCATAAATGTGTGCAGAGACAATTCAGAAAGACATGAAGGTTTGCAAAGAAAAACTAAAGCCTGCCGTCAGTGCTCTCAGGCCCTTCCTGCTGCTCTTCTCTCTGCTTCAGCCGTGTCCCACAATTACTGGTGTCTTGTTCTGGGCTCTATTAGTGCGTGCATTATCCTGTGATGTAGGGATTGGTCATCTCTGCTCATGTCCATGACTCAGGGTCATAGCCTAGTGACTGTGACCTGGGCACTAATATACCCTGGAGGTTTTATTTGTACTTAGCTATCTGAATTATTTCATAAATAACTTTAGACTTATTTACACATCTTATAGACGTCCTTAACATTTTTTTTTTATTGAAGACGTGATAAAACTCCAGATGAATCATGGTCTTGACTGTCAGGGAGTTGCTGTGACCTGCACTTCTGTCTGATCAGCTTTTGTGGACCCTTTAGGGCATCATCATCATCTTGCAGTTTTGTGATTTGTTTGCTACTCCGCATTAAAACATTCATGTGTATCTTCCCTTCTCTCCTCCCAGCTCCCTCTGTCTGGTTCCCTTTCACTGTCTCGTCCTGTCTGTCTTTGTATTCTTCCCTTCAAGGGGTAAAATACTGAGCTACATCTTTTGGTGCTGGTACGTATTTGTAAAGTGCCAGCAGATTGCTTATGGATCTTACGACAGCACACTTGATTTCCGTGTTGCCTGTTTGACTGTTCCTAACCGGCAGCTTCCTGCCTTCAGGTACACTGAGGAGATGGTGCCGTGGCACCCTTGCCTGAGACTCATTAGCAACTGTGAACAGAAGCTTTCCAGTCACACAGCAAGGCGCCTGATCACCATGGAAAAGGTGAAGGAATTTGAGGTAAGTTTCTAGTATAAGTTCTGGAAGAGTCAAAAATCCAGATCTTTCTAAATAGTTTTCCTGGAGTATTTCGAGATGTTCATCTTGATTCTAACTGTATAGTACAGTAGGTAGGTTGAGGAAGAAGCAGATGTTGAACTTGGTGCACTCGGCTGTGGCTGTGGTAGGAATGGGAGAGTGGTTGGTTGGCTTGAAGAGCATAGAAACTCACCCACGCCTTAGGCTTCCTCAGATTCCTGTTGCAGAAACAGAACTTCTTGACTGCAGACCTGAATGTTTGTACTTGCTATTACAAAAGTGTATATGTGCACACATATGCATACCATAGCACCCGTGGAGGTCACATGACACCTGAGGGACTCGGCTCTTTTCTATCATGTTGATTCCAGGGATTGAACTCAGGTCATCAGGTGTGGTGGTTAAGCATCTTTACCCATTGGGCCACCTCACCGGCTGATTGGAAGATTTTAGTCGAGACAGTGATTCTTTATATAAGAAGATAAAATTTTCTCATCTATTAGGTAATATCAGTCATCCTATTCATCTATCTTTGCATTCTCACTCCTTTCTCTCTCTCTCTCACTCACTCTCTCTCACATGTATGCGTACACACACACAACATATAAATTTGAGAAAGAAAAGTTTTAGTAACATTTATTACTTTCTATCCAGATTAGAAGTGATGTGAATAGTACCTCATGTAACGAGGCTGCAGAGACACATCAGGATGCTCTCTCTGCTGTCCTCTCAGGACTAACAGGCTCTTAAATGCACTGGCTGTTTGGGCCAGCCCTGTCTGCATAGGGCATGCAGAACAGGGAGATTCTGTCTGAGTATTTTGTAATGCCCATCTCTAGTCTCTGTTTGATTAGTTATCATTTGATTTATATCTCATAGGCCTTTCACAGTGGTGACTTATTCTGTACACTGCCCTTGTATCTGTCACTTTCCATCCTTCACCCCTCCCCCATTTGTAATTGACCTTTAACTTAGAGCCTGATTGGCTCTGAGTTAACTATTTACACTGACATATTTGGTTTACGCCAACAGATCTGAATCTTTCTCCATATCTTAATCATATCTTCTAAATAGATTTTTCTAAAATATTACATTTTGCTACTTTATATAAGTGTTTTAGTTAATTGTTTTTATTATTAGATAATGTTTATAAAGTTTTCACATGATATAAATTATCCTCAAAAATCAGGCTCCAATATTAAGACTTTAAGGAAACTAAGCTATTCATCTACATAAGTAGTTGACGGTTATCCATGAGATGTGTGGGTATTTATATTACGGTGTATATGTGCATGTGATCTGATGAGAATGCATGGCTGTAGTAGTTTAGAAAATCCAACCAGCTGCTCATATTCCAGCCTCATCTTATTAAGTGCATATTCAGATGATAGAATCTGTGGAATGGACATGATTTTCATTGTGTTCCAAACAGTTATGTACTTATATTTATTAAGGTATATCGGTACAATTATTTTATAGTAACAGCTTGTTTTTCTTCGAATAATATTTTACATTTTGTACTGGATAACTTACCAGTAATTCTTTGTGGAAATCAAATCCTTTCCCAAGTATGATGATTTACCATTAGCTGTTTAGAATATTGAGAAATTCCTGGAGTGCTTTCTGTATTTATTGGCACAATGACAGCCTCAACAAATGTCAATTTTGAATCCAGCACAACCCTGTTATCTTACTGTCTATTGTACTTGATTCCTCTGACTCTAAACTCTGTGTCTGATGGTGCTAATGTGTTCGATACTTCTCTTTGTAGAATTGCTTCCATGTACCAGCCAAACTTACTATTTCCCAGGAGTTACTGTACTGTTCGTGAGGCTATTTATTCTACATAGAAATATTGTGGTAATTATGGAATCTAGTAAGTTAAACCTGAGTGAGTGTAAGAATCAAGTTAGTATTTTTACAGCAAATATCTGGAATGGGTCAGAAGACAAGATAATGCTTTCTCAGTGTCTAATGAGATGATCATGTGATTTTTTTTCTTTGAGTTTGTTTATATAGTAGATTATGTTGATGGATTTCTGTATATTGAACCATCCCTGCATCCCTGGGATGAAGCCTACTTGATCATGAGAGATGATTGTTTTTGATGTGTTCGTGGATTCAGTTAGTGAGAATTGTATTGAGTATTTTGAAATTGATATTCATAAGAGAAATTGGTCTGAAGTTCTCTTTGTTTGTTGGGTCTTTGTCTGGTTTAGGTATCAGATTAATTGTGGCTTCATAGAATGAATTGGGTAGAGTACCTTATGTTTCTATTTTGTGGAATAGTTTGAGGAGTATTGGAATTAGATCTTCTTTGAAGGTCTGATAGAACTCTGCACTAAACCCATCTGGTCCTGGGCTGGTTTTGGTTGGGAGACTATTAATGACTGTTTCTTTTCTTTTTTTTTTTTTTTTAGGGGTTATGGGACTGTTTAGATCATTTATCTGATCCTGACTTAACTTTGGTACCAGGCATCTGTCTAGAAAATTGTCCATTTTATGCAGGTTTTCCAGTTTTGTTGACTATGGGCTTTTGTAGTATGATGTGATAATTTTTTTGGATTTCCTCAGATATTGTTGTTATGACTCCCTTTTCATTTCTGGTTTTGTTAATTAGGATGCTGTCCCTGTGCCCTCTAGTTAGTCTGACTAAGGGTTTATCAAAAATCTTGTTGATTTTTCTCAAAGAACCAGCTCCTGGTTTGGTTGATTTCTTTGAATAAGTCTTTTTGTTTCCACTTGGTTGATTTCAGCCCTGATTTTGATTATTTCCTGCTGTCTACTCCTCTTGAGTGAATTTACTTCCTTCTGTTGTAGAGTTTTTAGGTGTGCTGTCAAGCTGCTACTGTATGCTCTCTCCAGTTTCGTTTTGGGGGGACTCAGAGCTCTGAGTTTTCCTCTTAGGACTGCTTTCATTGTATCCCATAAGTTTGGGTATGTTGTGGCTTCATTTTCATTAAGCCCTAAAAAGTCTTTAAATTCTTACTTCTTTGTTGACCAAGTTATCATTGAATAGAGTGTCGTTCAGCTTCCACATGTATGTGGACTTTCTATTATTTATGTTGTTATTGAAGATCACCCTTAGTCCTTGGTGATCTGATAGGATGCATGGGATAATTTCAATATTGTTGTATCGGCTGAGGCCTGTTTTGTGACTGATTATATAGTCAATTTTGGAGAAGGTACCATGAGGTGCTGAGAAGAAGGTATATCCTTTTCTTTTAGGATAAAATGTTCTGTAGATATCTGTTAAGTCTATTTGTTTCATAGCTTCTGTTAGTTTCACTGTGTCTCTGCTTAGTTTCTGTTCCCAGGATCTGTCTGTTGATGAAAGTGGGGTGTTGAAGTCTCCCACTATTATTGTGTGAGGTGCAATGTGTGCTTTGAGCTTTACTAGAGTTTCTTTAATGAATGTTGATGCCCTTGCATTTGGAGCTTAGATGTTCAGAATTAAGAGTTCATCTTGGTAGATTTTATCTTTGATGGGTATGAAGTGTCCCTCCCTGTCTTTTTTGATAACTTTAGGTTGAAAGTCGATTTTATTCAATATTAGAATAGCTGCTCCAGCTTGTTTCTTCAGACCATTTGCTTGGAAAATTGTTTTCCAGTCTTTTACTCTGAGGTAATGTCTATCTTTGTCCCTGTAGTGGGTTTCCTATATGCAGTATAATGTTGAATCCTGTTTACATAGCCAGTCTGTTAGTCTATATGTTTTTATTGGGGAATTGAGTTCATTGATTTTAGAGATATTAAGGAAAAATAATTGTTGCTTCCTGTTATTTTTGTTTTTAGAGGTGGAATTATGTTTGTCCGGCTATCTTCTTTTAGGTTTGTTGAAAGATTATTTTCTTGCTTTTTCTAGGGTGTAATTTCCCTCCTAGTGTTGGAGTTTTCTGTTTATTATCCTTTGAAGGGCTGGATTTGTGGAACAATATTATGTGAATTTTGTTTTGTCCTGGAATACTTTGGTTTCTCCACCTATGGTAATTGAGAGTTTAGCTGGGTATACTAGCCTGGGCTGGCATTTGTGCTCTCTTAGGGTCTATATGACATCTGCCCAGGATCTTCTGGCTTTCATAGTCTCTGGTGAGAAGTCTGGTGTAATTCTGATAGGTCTGCCTTTATATGTTACTTGACCTTTTCCCCTTACTTTATTTATATTTTTAATATTCTTTCTTTGTTTAGTGCATTTGTTGTTCTGATTATTGTGTGTTGGGAAGAATTTCTTTTCTGGTCCACTCTATTTGGAGTTCTGTATGCTTCTTATATGTTCATAGGCATCTCTTTCTTTTGGTTAGGGATGTTTTCTTTTATAATTTTGTTGAAGATACTTACTGGCCCTTTAAGTGGAAAAATCTTCATTTTCATCTACTCCTATTATCCGTAAGTTTGGTCTTCTCATTGTGTCCTGGATTTCCCAGATGTTTTAAGTTAGGATTTTTTTGCATATTGCATTTTCTTTGATTGTTGTTTCCATGTTTTCTATGGTATCTTCTGCACCTGAGATTCTCTCTTCCATCTCTTGTATTCTGTTGATGATGCTTGTATCTATGGCTCCTGATTTCTTTCCTAGGATTTCTATCTCCATAGTTGTCTTCCCTTGTGATTTCTTTATCGTTTCTACTTCCATTTTTATATCCTGGATAGTTTTGTTCAAGTCCTCACCTGTGTGTGTTTTCATGTACTTCTTTAGGGATTTTTGTGATTCTTCTTTAAGGGCTTCTACCTGTTTACCTGTGTTCTTCTGTATGTCTTTTTGGGAGTTATTAATGTCCTTCTTAAAATCTCTAGTAGCATAATAAGATATGATTTTAAATCTAAGTCTTGCTTTTCTGGTTGGTTGGGGAATCCACGACTCTCTGTGGTTGGAGTACTTGGTTCTGATGATGCCAAGTGGTCTTGGTTTCTGTAAGATTCTTGCATTTGCCTTTTGCCATCTGGTAATCTGTGGTGTTATATGTTCTTGCTGTCTCTGGCTAGAGCTTGTTCTTCCTATGAGTCTGTAAGCCCGTGTCAGCACTCCTTGGAGTCCAGCTCTCTCCTGGCAAGACCAGTGCACAGAGGGCTGTGAAACAGCCTTACCTCCTGAGTGCAGATGTAGGCCTGTAGGACACTGTCCAAGCTGCTCTGCTGCTTCTGTGGCCTGTGCTCTCCTGAGTGGACCCACCTTAGAGAGACAACGGAGAGAAAATCTTATGTGTATTTTTCCTCAACAAAGAGATGTATAGTTTAATGAATCCCTGTGATGTGTGTCTCAGTAGAAGCACTGTAAAGTCTGTTCTGACCTTTGCAGTGACCAGTTCTTACTTTCATTTGAATTTACCCTTAAGCAAAACCAGCAAGACACATATACATCTTTACTAATTCTTTACATGGATTTTGGGAATTTTATAAAGTTTCACAGGATCAGCATTATTTCAGAATTAAAGTGGAAGTGTACAGCTACTTGCTTTTGTATGTTATTCATCCTTTGCTCTTTAAGAAGATTCTTGCTTCTTGTTAGTTACAATTAAATATAAAATGGTGTTTAATTAATTGCTGTTTATTTTGGTCTGTTGAGTATTCTAATATTTGACAGTTTTCATTGATAGAGATATAAGCTTTTATTAATACGTATAGGAGACATTCATGCTTCTGTATCACCATGGTGTACATGGATGTCCACAATGCTCATTTTACAATAAAATACATTATGTTCTGAGTATTAATGCCCAAACTTCATTTATTAATTGTCCATCAGTTTGAGACTCTAGATAAAATTGTAGTATATTTTCATAGACTTTAGGCATCATAATATTTTGAAGTTTAATTTTATAAGGAACTGAAAAAATGCAGATACAAGGATAAAGTTTTTCACCTTTACTGTGTTCCTATTAAGAACAACACTACAGATTTAATGGTATTGGATACCAGACTTTTGACCTGCTTGTCCTTGGTTTGGAAATGGCCTAATGTTGTTTATAGTTGTGTAACTTTAGCACAAGTGGTTTCTATGTCTACCGTCCAGTACCAGATGCAGAACGCTGGGAAGCCATGATAAGGAGAGCAGGATTTTTAAACAAAAGCTGAACATGGGTAATTACCCTGGAGCTGAACCAAGGCCCATTATGTTCAGCGCTAGCAGTCACTCAAATTTCATCCTCCTCTGCCTGTTGCCTTCTTTCCACCACTTAGCTTTCTTCCTCATACTCTCTAAGGATCTGTATCCATGCCTGATTTTCACCCGCCAGCCTTGGAGTCTTTGCTGACCAATGAGAAGAGCACCCTTCAGTTGCTGGTGCTTGCTATGACAACAGTACTGGTTTTCACTTATCATGGAATGAGTTTTACAAGTTGTTTGTATTTGCGTATTTACTTGGTTCTATATGAACAGTGACGCAGAAGAAATCGTTATCTTATTATCGGGAACTGCCACTTCTAAGATGACTTAAACCTGATGACAATTGAAATAGAAGCAGTTGGGTTTCTGTTAAAGGACTCTAGAATCCTGCAAGCTTATCTTCTGGGTAGGGAGCTCCCTGCAGCTTGAAGAACAAGCAGTTTCTAAGTTCATGCTTGTCTTTAGGTTTGTAAGTGGTGATTTGGAGGTTCTGTAAAATTAGCTCTTAACAGTGAGAAGTACTGTGAAGCAAAATGCTGCGTTTGGTCAGTGTGGGTACTTGGTGGTCAGAGAGACTTTAGAGCTGAGTTAATGCGAGCCTTTGAGGATGGCTGTCCAGTGAAGGGAAGAAGGTGAGGAGATTGGTCCTGGGTTTTGCTTTGAGAAGGAGAAATTCCAGAGTAGGTGCTGTGAGAATGGAGGAAGTTGTGTCACTGAACATATTTTACATTCATTCCTTCATCTTTCCCATTTTTGCACATTTTCTTTCCTTAACTTAAACATAGGTTCTCACAGAGACAGAACTTCATGGTGTGCTGTACTCAACATTTGCATTTGTGGGACCGTATTTGTCACGTCTTGGGCTTAAGTAGACCAGGCTTTGTCCTTACCCATAGAGCGCTTGTTCACTAGGAGAAAGTCACCCCGACTCTTTCTATGTAAGCTGTTGGGGTTGTAGTGCCATGTGAGAGTGGCTGCATGAACACAACACATTTGTCTGAGGAGATGGTGCTTGAGGCAAGAGACAGGTGCAGTTTGGTGAGGTAACTGTCGTTTTAAGTCTGGGAGGGATGAGAAGGGCTCTGGGATATGCAGGGGATCCTGATATTTCAGCTTCAATGGATGCTGGGTGTCTTGGAGAAAAACATCTAGAGACAACCTGAAAAACTAGCAATGCCCATGTGAAAGGCCTTATATACCGGTGTATGCCTCTCCTATCTATGAGTGACGGCAAGGCTATGAAGGGTGTTTGTTCGTAGAGAGGCAGAAGTGTATGTATTATGACCCTGCCCTTCACTTCAGAGTGAAGGGCAGCTTGAGCTGGGGATGTTAGCTTGTGACGCTCTGACAAGGCTCCAGACCTCCAGAAGTAAAGAGATGAGCTGTGAACCAGAAGTGAGGGGATGTGAAGCTGAAGAGGAAGTAAGAGTTTGGGGATGAGATAGACACAGTGTGATGTGATGGATGGATAACTGGGGCAAAGGTGCTGGACTCGAGGATGACTTCCGAGAACTCTAGACTGGAACAGTTGAGTAGCTGATTTTCCTGTGTATATCTACATCCCCCTAAGAACCATCCACCAGAAGGTCTCACTTTCCTCATTACTGTGAGTCTCCCAGCTGCCTTGTCTGCTTCTGCACAGTCTCCTTCCATCTCATTTCCTGGACAGCAGGCCAAAACATTTTTCGGAAAGGGAATAATGAAAATCTAGTTTTTAAATTGTTTTGGTGACTCTGTTCCTGGTATTATCATTAGGTGTAGTTGGTGCCGCTTTGTCTTCTGTTCACTGCGCCTTAACTTTCAGTCTCCTTTCAGGTTCCAAAATGGACTCGCTTTCTCCATATTCAGCTTCTTTACATAGAGTTCTGCCTTTGAATGTTTATAAAGGTTACATTATTCTGCAGCTCTTGGATAAGTGTCCTTTCCTTTATATTCCCACGGGTTGCCAATTCATCCCACCATTTAACACCAGTGTGCTTGGAAGTGTGTCATTGATGTCTCCCACCAGGATCTGTGAACTCACAGACCTCCAGGCCTTTCCTCAATATATGCAAGTGTATATGGAACGGTTTAGTATATGTGGAACTGTTAATGTGGGACTGTTTGTTTAGTATATGTGGAAGTGTCTAGTGTATATGGGACTGTCCAGTGTATATGGAACTGTTTAGTATTTATAGAACTGTTTAATGATTATTTGGGGCCCCTCATTTGCAATAAAAATCATAATGAACAATATTTAAACATGTTAAGGAGGAGAAGGAAAAGGTAATTGGGGACAGCTAGAAATTTCCTGTTGGAAATAAACCAAATTTTACCATTAGTTTCCTCTTGAAGTCCCTGGAACAGACTATTTTAGTCCTATAATATCAAGTAGGCTTTATTTCCCGTGTAAAACAAACCAGAAGCAGCTGAAGTGGAGAACGTACCACTTTTACTTTATTTAAGGAGGAGGTGAAGGACAAGAGTGGCAGACTTGCACAGGAAGACCAGAATTAGGGCAAGGTTACCTAAGTGTTTTCAGCGAAGGATCTTCGCTTCCTTTCCAGTCTAAACAGTGTACCATCTTGATTGAGATGCACTATTAAAGATGCGTTCTTTCTGTAATCCAGAGTGTCCTTAGCTCTCCTTAGAATGGCGTTTCCTGTGGTGCTGCATGATTTGTAGTTCCTTTTCTTGACAATTTATTTCCCTTTACATTCCAGTACAAAGTTATAAGTACCTGAAACACTTTCTTTTTAATGTCCTTGAAGTTCTTTTTTAATGCTGCCTTTTTAATTTAGAACTAAGTTATACAAAATTTACAGTCACCTAGGTGTGATGAAGCTGTAACCCCTGCGTGCAGTGGCAGAGGCAGGAAGGTGGAGCGTCTAAAGGCCGTCTAGGCTGTAAATCGTGACACTGCCTCAGCTGTGCAGGAAGCAGAGCAGCACACACAGCTCACGTGACTGTGGGCAACTTTGTGTGCTTTTCCTTTCTCCTTCTACAGAAGGACTTGTTTTTCACCCAGATGAGTGGCACCACTTCAGAATCTTTGAAGTATGTACGTCTTCCTAGCTCTGCATCATTCTCTGTGGATGAAACGGTGTGCATCCATGATAATACTGTCTAGTGTGATCATCCTGGCCATAGGAGGGCTGTATGATGGAAGGTGTTCTGAACAGTTAAGACTTTCAGCAAATGAAGCAGGGTGCTCCTGATAGTCGGGTGTACAGTCTTCACAGCTAGAAACAGTTTTCATCTACATCAGGAAATCCCATGAAGAAGAACTATCTGCATTAGCCAGCAGAGGGTAGTGTGTGCATGAAAGTGAACCACTGGCTTGTGAGGCTCCTTTGGCAAGTGTGTTAGAGTTCCTAGATGGCGTATGTGTACAATTAGCAATACTGATAGGACAGTGGTTACGAGGCTCTGTCTAAAAGCTGAGATCTAAAGTGTGTGCTACCATAACATTGCTGTTCCACGAAGAATGTCCTTTAAATGTCAGGCTCCATTTTGAAGGACCCACTAATCTACCATGTGGGAAATTGACTGAGTCATCTATATGTGTTCACATAACGTCTCGTTTTTTAAAAGGACAGAAGAATAATGAGAAAAGCATTGAGCCTTTGATGTGTGACTTGGGCAGCAACCCCACAGTGCTGCTTCCCAGCTGTATGCCTTATGGCAGATCGTTCAAGCTCTTTCAATCTCTGTTTCCCTATCTCCAAAACACAGATGAAAAGAATGCAGAAAAATTAAATAATTACCATAGACAAGACCCAGTTGGTAACAAATATAGTAGTGCTTTTATAAATGAACCCGTCTCTTTCCTGTAACATTTACAATTGCTGATTGTCTTTGAAAGGAGAGAGGTGTGAGAGCTATTGGTTTCTGATGGTTTCTGTGTTTTCCTCCCGAGCTTAGTTACTGGCTGAGAAATGACAGGAAGCAATAGTGTTGTCAGATGCAAGGTTTACTTAAGGAGGAGTTGATACGAAAGAGAGCTGCAAACTTCCAAGGGAAGGCAGTTGTTCATTTCTCTTTGACACCCGCTTTTACCAACAGCGCTACTACTCCTAAAGTGGGCATTGTGGCCTTACTCTTCATCTCCACAGCTTTCACTTCTGTGGTTTCCCAGCTGTGACTTTCTACTTCATATGCATGCAGTATTTCTGTTCATTAGAAATGTACAGAATTGTGGTTCTGCAATACATAAATGATAGATACCATGATTGATCTCCGTGGGTGGGTGTGGGACGGTTATAAAAACCAAATAAAGACCTTGAGTGAATGAAGAAGGTCAAAGACGGTTGCTTGAGAGCACCCTTTCCCTTTCAGAGAAGCTTGATGGCCTTCAGGATACTGAGTGAAGCCTAGCCTCCAGCTGTTCCTGATGGAGATGAGAGGCAGTGTGAACAGAGGAGAGTACGGTTTAAAATATGTAGAGCTGAATGTTATCACCCAAGTGTGAGCCTTAAGAGGAACTGAAAGACCTATGGGCGGGGAAAGAAAACAAATTGAATTTGCTGTTTGTTTTGAATTGTGGTGATGTCATTCTGTATGGCATCTCTATGTGATGATAGATGTTCCATGAGGAACATTTTTCTGTTAGGATATTCCCACAGAGGTGGGAATGTTAGCCATAGTCCCTGAATGTCTGGTTTATCTCGAAGCAAGACTTACTGCTGCCAGGTCCTTGGCTGCCCAGGGAATTTCAGAGCTTTGGGGTTCCAGGAGTTTCTGTAATGCTGTATTTCACAGCTGGGGGATAGTTCGTTTAGAAAGTGGCTATTTGAGCACAGGACTCATATATTTACTCAACACAGATTTCTCTCTGTTTCTCAGAATATGAGGAGAATGCATCTTTTCCCTGAGCACCTGACATTTCGACAGCTAATGATCCTATCAACTGTCTGCTGGCTATATACTTCTGCTGCCTTGTCTCTGTGGCACTGAGGAAAATACATCTTGCCCTTACTGCTCAGAGTTCTTTTTTATGAGCCTATATTGATTGCTCAAAATACTGGTGTGTCATTTTCACCATGCCTACAGTCAATTTGGTCACCTCTGTCCGTTCTGTGTCAAGAGTTTGCCTCATTCTTCTCCTTTAGTTCAGTGATAATCTATTTGCCAAGCTATCTCTTTGCTCCATGAAAGAAACCCGTTTTCCACAATGTTTGACTCTTATCTTCTCCCTCCTTGATGGATTCACATTAGAAGCTGGGGTGAGAGAGGGGCACTGCCTGGCACTGTGGCATTCTGCATTTCTCTCTGCAAGTCCTCATCACAGGTGCAGTAAGGTGTTCCTGCAGGTAACTGTGGTGTATTTTGAGAGGTCCTATGTGGCTATGGAAGCCATAAGGAGAATAGTGGGCAGAAAGGCAGAGCTAGGAGGGAGTTGCAGCCAGTGTTTGACTCTTGTGCCAAAGAAGAAAACAAGACTCCAGCCGGGCGTGGTGGCGCACGCCTTTAATCCCAGCACTCGGGAGGCAGAGACAGGTGGATTTCTGAGTTCGAGGCCAGCCTGGTCTACAAAGTGAGTTCCAGGACAGCTAGGGCTATACAGAGAAACCCTGTCTCAAAAAACCCAAAAAACAAGAAAGCAAGACTCGATTAAGGGAAGTGCTATATGAATTTACAGTAAATTTCCAAAAGTCTGTGTGTAGTTGAATGTGAATTTAAAGAAATACATAGGAAATGGAACTTTATTTCAACTTAGGTTTCTGTTTCTACTTGAAATTGTTTGTGAGACTGAGTGTGAAACTAATGTTTCAGGTTTCTGTCAGTCCTCTCATCTAACCCAGAATGTGTGGGGCATTCTAACCCAGATCAACTCTTTCAATGCCCAGTGAGTAATCTGAGTTCCAGGCCTTATTTAGCTGTGAAGTCTATAGGCGTGGAACTCCCCAGTCACCCCGCATCTGCATCTCTTGTGTTGGAATCTCTTGTGCTGATGGAATGCGGACACAGTTTGAAGTTTTGTGTAACTTTGTGACATTACAAACTGCCACAGTTTCCTGGTGTATACCTTCTCTCTTGACAAGAAGCTTCTTTGGTATTTTCCACAGCCCAGATGATTTCAGGGAACGGCGAGATAGTTGTAGTCTGACCATGTTCTTTCTCTTTGCCCAGTGAGGTGAAGTGATGTCACTTGGAATTCCCAAGTGTGATGCAGATGTAGGGTGTGTATTCATACTGTAAAGCCAAGCAAATGTATTGTGACTTGCTTAGAGAATGACTAGTCTGGTTACAAGAGGTTTACAAAAGAAATAACTTACATGTCTTTATATTTTGTATTTTCTATCCTTCCAGAACCGGGACAAGTATTCACACCTGCTGAGTGATCATTTTCTGCCGTACCAAGGACATAATTCTTTCCGTGAGAAATATTTTAGTGGTGTAACAAAAAGAATTGCCAAGGAAGAAAAATGCAGCCACGAGTGAAAACTCTGATGCTGACAATCAGGAAAGAAGGAGCGTTTTATAAAAAGGCTTTGGATGGGAATTTGTGCATATGATTAAAAAACCTGTGCTGATTTACAATTTTTATATAAATAACTGCTATTAATCAAAATTGGATAATTTCAAAATGGTCTTTGTTTTAGAGACTATTTTGATGTATATGTCTTTTGAGCCTTGTTAAGTGTCAGGGACTGGTATATATATATATAGAGAGAGAAAGTGTTTATATTTTTACAAAGACAATATTGTATCTGCCACATACATGGTAGGTAATTAATAGTGATTTAGAACTTACTCATTTTGTAAAGTTGCTTGGTTTGACTTTTAGTTGTGACTGTTTTTCATTGACACCAATAAACTTTACTGGGAATTTCTAAAAATTATGTGATACTCAGTATTTCTCATGGAATGTTTAACCATAAATCCCATATTAGTCATAACAGTGGCCATGCAGAGGCAAGGAAACCTAAGGGCTGAGAACTGTGGAGAATCCAACCCCAAGACCTCCACGAGGGCCCTTGTGCTTCTGAAGGTGTCTGCTCCTTGGATTTGCTCTTGCATTCCTAAAACTTGACTGTTGGTCACGTTAACTAACTACCTTCAATGTTTGGTTGAGAAAGTTACATTTAAAAGCAGGCACAGCAGCTCAAGTCCTTGACGGCCACGCAAAGGCATTGGGTTTCATCAGTACTCACTGAGACAGAAGCTGTAGTTTTCTTGAAGGAAAAACTTTGCTGAGTCTACGTAATGTCCATCATGGAAATACCTTTTTTGCAAACCACTTTTCCCATTAATTCTAGCTGCTAATAGCTTTCTGCTTTTGGTGGTACCTCAGTGAGGTGGCAGTAAATGGATACTTTCTTTCTAACCAGCGCCTATTTGATTTGTGGTGTTGTTGTTGTCGTCGTCATTGTTGTTGTTGTTGTCGTCGTCGTCGTCATTAATGTACTGTGACTGCTGGTTTTATGAGCTCACTGGATTATCTTGCATGGCTTAGGAGCCACAAATGACCAATGCTGTGCAGAGGTCAGGCATTTAGTTGCGCTCTCCTTGTCATGTGCTCCTGATTTCACCACATCTAAAGTCTTCCCTGTTTATTTGGGGTGGTATTTGTACACTAGGGGAGATCTAAAAGTGTTCATGGGTAATTTATTTGTACTATTCCTGTTATGCATGGTCTTACTTTAAAGTATTTGAGGATATATGGGGGATGGGTATTAAATCTCTAGCTGACTCAATTGGAATGTGAGATATTTAGTTTAATCCCTTTTTGTGGATTGTCTCAAAACTTAAACTAAGTTCTAGAAATTCACAATATTTATACTCTCCCTGCCCAAAAAAATGAATTCATAGTAAGAATAATCAAATTACTTTTATTATTATTAATTGAAATCTTTTGAGCATCAGCTGTGAGGTTTATTTTCTTATTTTTTATTAGTAAGTTCAGCTTCCCATTCCTGAAATGTCTCTCCGAGTTTAAACGTATCTAATTGTTTTAAAGTTGAAACTTGTAAGTGATGAAGAAACTGCGGCTTCTAATCAATCTTTCTTTTAAGATATAAGGCTTCAGTGCTCTCTCTCTCTCTTTAAAAATTTTTTATTTTAAGCTGGGCAATGGTGGTACACAACTTTAATCTCAGCACTCAGGAGGCAGAAGCAGGTGGATCTCTTTGACTTTGAAGCCAGCCTGCTCTACAGAGAGATATCCAGTACAGACAGAGCTACCTGAAGAGAAACCCACTCTCAAAAACCCAAAATGATTGCCCTCAAACTTTGTTACCTACAAAACGAGCCTTTACTTCCTACAGAAGTTACAGAGCACGCTGTGTGGTAGATGAGCTTCCCCTCCTGCGCTTGCCGTAGGAATCTCCTGACAACATGCCCATGGTCACAAAACCCCAGAGATTGAATTTGTATCCTGGAAGGGAACAGTAGGTGGTCTGTGGACTGGCCTACTTAATGTTTATAATAGGACAAAGTATATAATTTTATTTCTGGCATATATTAAATAGCCATGAAACCCAGATGGTTACCTTAGTGGAGTCTCATCAGGAGCACCCCCTTCCAGGCCATTTTTGTTGAGTAATTCTTTTTCCTGTGATAGCTGAGCAGAAATATTGGAGTAGGTAGTCTTGGGTTTCTTTTCTTCTCCTTTTGTTTTAGTTTAAAATCTGGTAAAATTTTCTCGATCTCTTCCTGCCCAGCATGAGTCTTTTTTGAGCCAATTTGCCACCAGTTTCCTTATGATTAACTCTTTAAATATGTGGACTGAGCAATAAAACAGTTTGAGGTTCAGCTCTGGGAGGTAACTCAGGACTTCTACTTCTTCCGCTTTGAGAAAACTCTGAAATCTTGAAATTTCCTAAACATGTTTAAAACAAATAGTGTTTCTAACTATAAGCTATGTTAAATTTGGGGCAGAAAAATTGTGCTATTTAATTTGATTGAAAATTTGAGTTTTGAGACATAGAAATATCTTTTA
This sequence comes from Mus musculus, assembly GCF_000001635.26. Taxonomy (NCBI): domain Eukaryota; kingdom Metazoa; phylum Chordata; class Mammalia; order Rodentia; family Muridae; genus Mus; species Mus musculus. The sequence continues at coordinate 30,532,612 of NC_000076.6, read as the reverse complement.
AGGTACTATGTTCTATACTCAATATACATTGAAAGCAGAGGGTAGACTTTGTTTTGACACCAGGAGATTAGATGTTAATATTCTATTCCCTAGACGCCATTATAAGCAACTCTGTCCTTTGAATAAGGTGCCTTTGATGCTAGGCAAACTTCTAGCACAGTGTGCTGGAGATACCAAATACCGAAGAGTAAGTCTTAATGTTTATTTATTTAAAGTTACAGGTGGCTGTTGGGAAAATTACTTTTGTGTGCTGTTTTATTATATTTCTTTTTATATTATGTGTTTATGTATGTGTGTATATATGGTGTGTGTACGTGTGTTATGTGTGGGTATGTATGGAGTTTAGGAGATCCTTGGTACGTATCCTCCAGTTTGCTTGAGATAGAGTCTCCTTGTTTGTCCCATCATTTGTATGACAAACTGGCTGGCCTTGAATCTCCCCTGGCATCTCCTCTTATCTCCTCTCCTCTTAATTTCGGAGAACTGGGATTACACGCAACTACTAACCCAAGCTTTGTGTGGGTTCTGTGTATTTGAACTCTGGTCCTTACACTCTTTAGTAAGCACTTTACCCACAGAATCTCTTCAAACTTCTAGTAGTTCTTACAATTAAAAACAAACACAGAACAACCTTTGTAGATAAAGCTGAGCATTGTGACATTTGGGGCACTGTAAGGGAGAAATGGAGGCAGTGTTAGCAAGGAAGCAATTGACCTTATTGCTGACCTTTCTAACCAAAAGAGAATAAATTACACCAAAATGAAAACCTTGACACTTTTTTTTTTCAAGAGTATGGTTTTGCTCCATTACAAAGACACTTAGAAAATTAAACATTTGCATGAGGCTTTTCCCCCTTAGGATTGTATTCATAGAGTAAGGGAGGTTCATTTTCAACTCATCCCTCCCATTCCTCTCAGATATTTATCAAGTAATGTGATTTGTAATCCAAACAACAAAAAGTGCCTTAATCCAGAACATACACACAGACACAAAAGCACTAGACTGATGGTGTTTGCACTTAACTAAAACATTGAGTTCTTCTCTAAAACAGTGCGGCTTGCACACATAAAGTCTAGAGTGTAGAATTGTAATGGAATGATAAACATATCTGTGATTCTATCTAGCCATAGAATCAGAGAAACAGCACATTCCTGTCTGTCCTTTGGGGTGAACACTCTTACCTACTTTCCCCTTAAAAGAGGCCTGCCTCAGGACGCACATATGTTTCCTTCTGTGCGAAAAGCCCATTGACATTTACACATAATTGAAGCCAACCTGGAACTTGGCTCTTATCCCTTTGTTCGTGAGGCATTGTCCACAGTCTCTTAAGAGGATGGAGTTTAGTTCTTAAGGTAGTTGCTTAAGAATCAAGAGTCATGGAACAAAATGGAGCTTCATATATACATTGTTATGATATACCAGCTTCCTTTATGGGGCTGCTACCCCAGTTTCTTGGGATATTGCTGTGTGCTTGGTTTATTTTTGTTGTAAAATTTGAACGTTCTTACTAAGTTAATTATGCTGTAGCCTTGTTGAACTGGAAAGGGATCTGCATAGACATTTTAGTCTGAGGCTTAGAATCTCTCCTTTAGACAAACCTCCTCAACCTTACTAAAGGTTTATGGGAAAACTCCATTTTGACTAACATTAGATGTTAACCATGAAGATTAGCTGGCCTATGTGTGAAGCTAGGCAAATTAAAAGGAAAAAAAGGAGAAAAGTGGAAACATCAAAGGTACTTCAGATATTGGCATTGTGCTTTGATAGCCATAGAAGATGTACATTTCTTGAAGCGGGTCAAAATGGTCAGAATTGAAGCGAGTGAAGGCTAAAATCTGTAAGCCCATTAATGCTGGTAGAACCCACATAGCTACATATACAACTATCCTAGTATTTTTGAGGCTGAGACAGGAGGATCGAGGGTTTGAGGTCAGCTTGGGGTCATAGTGGACTGAATGATTCACCACAAAATGGAGTTCATTTAGTAGAATAACAAGTTGGCATGCAGGGGTCAGGGAGCAATGTGGGTTTGTTGTTATTTACATTTTTCTGTAACGTACACTTACTGAGAAGCAATTTTCCACAGACATTTTACATTCTCGGTGTCTTTCTAAGTGAGGTACTGGGGACCTGAACCATAGTAAGCTGTGAGTGGAGAAGAGCGGGTTTTTTTCTTCAAGTTCCATCTATAACTCACAGACAAAAGTCAAGTATATATCAAGTCTTGGAAAATAGTGGCTCCTCCCTAGAGTAGAAGCACCCTTGATTTAAAAATAAAACAACAACAACAAATGATTAATCTAAGTGTGGTGGCTGGTTTGGGGTGTCAACTTGACACAAGCTGGAGTTATCACAGAGAAAGGAGCCTCCCTTGAGTTAATGCCTCCATGTGATTCAGCTGTAAGGCATTTTCTCAATTAGTGATCAAGAGGGAAGGGCCCATTGTGGGTGGTGCCATCCCTGGGCTGGTAGTCCTGAGTTCTATAAGCAAACTGAGCAACCCAAGGGAAGCAAGCCAGTAAGCAGCAGCACCCTTTATGGCCTCAGCATTAGCTCTTGCCTCCTATATGAGTTCCAGTCCTGACTTCCTTTGATGATGAACAGCAGTGTGGAACTGTAAGCTGAATAAACCACATTCCTCCCTAACTTGCTTCTTAGTCATGATGTTTTGTGCAGGAATAGAAACCCTGACTAAGACACTAAGTTCACGTTTTCTTTTGTAATACAACGCATCTTGTACATGTACAACTACCTATTTGAACCCGTTGAGCCTCCCACCTTAATATTACGCTGATAATTATGCTGCTTGCTGGACATGCATTACAAATTCTTTGTATGTGACTTAAGAGGCTTATATCTTCTGCCAGTGTCTGAAATAGAATGTTAACTTACTGGACTTCAAAAACGTCTCAAACCCTTTGTATAGTTCTTGACAGTTGAGTAATGAGGCTAGGAAGGCCTCATTTCCTTTATAAGAGTTGCCATGGTCATAGTGTCTCTTCACAGCAATGGAAACCCTAAGGCAAAAAAGTGGGCTCATAACTGCATGTCAAATATCCAGAAGTAACCCCAAGACCTAAGTGGTTTCCATTTCTTTGCAGTTCATTTTCTGTGGTTGGGTTTGGTGTGATGTGGCCTTGGTAATTTCCTCAGTGGTCTGGCTAGTTCCAGGTCCGTTCCACTGACAAGATAAAATCTGAGTGGGCTGAGAGTCCACACACACAGTAAGCACAAAAAGGAAAAGGTTATGATCTAGGAGGCAGAAACTAGGTGAATTGTTAGTACTCTGGGTATCTTCCCTAGCAGATAAAATAGCAGGGTGCACATGGCTCTTTAAGGAAGCATGGAACAGCTGGGTTCTGTATGGCTGAGCCCCAAAAGAAAGAGCCAGAGATATAAGTATAAGTTGCATGTTTTTCTTCCCTATGGGTTCTTGCTTTGGCCTCCTAGGGAGACAGCCTGGAAACAAACTCCTGGGAGAAGTAGGAGGGGGATTTATTCTGTTAGTAGGCACCTCAGTTCACCATTTCTCCTGGGTTTGAGACCGAACAGTGTGCTTCTGTTCTTCGTGGACTTTACAGTGTCATGGAAGGTGGGGTAGCAGAGAATGAGAAATTGACCCAAAGTATAAGTTCTCACAGCCCCACTACCTTCTTAGGAGGCTGCTCCGCTTTTCTGCTTCAAACAGGTAAGAGCTCAGTAGACTTTGCCCTCTGTAATGGAGGAAAGCTGATGATTAAAATGAATCCCTTAAATCAAAAAGGTTCACTGCACTAAAATGTATGTCATCATACGTATCTGCATATATATATATATATTATCAATCTGCATATATATAAAATCAATGACCATGACCATATGTACTCAGATGGGGAACCCTGGAAGGAAAGAGAAGTTCCTTCAATAGGCAGAACTCCAGATTGTTCTCACAGCCCTGGCCAGTGCCCTCCTCAGTAGTCTAGTGGTGCTTCTATTTAGTGTTTGTTTCTGTGAGGTATGACTTGATCTGCCATTCAGAAAGCTACCCTCAAAGATTTAATGGCACCCGTGTGACTTCTAACAGTAAGAAAAGATGCAGATGCTGTAGAGATCCATACCCTGAAGAGACTTACTAGAATCTGTAATTTGGCCATCACCAACCAGATGTATCTATTCAATTATCAGGACTGGTCACTGGAGGAGACATGGCAACACACACACTGTTACAGACAGGACACAAAGTAGATTTTGTATTTTTGATGCAACAGTTACCATTTGATACCAGACTTGAGAGTCCTGGTTGCCTTGTGGTGAGGACACCAGGCTGCATGGGGAGATTTCTCTCTTGCTAATGGAGGATTGATTACTTCTACACTTCCTCCTCAGAGCTACTGGTCTGTGTCACTGCTACTGACACCTTCTCAGATCACACTGGTCTTGCTCCAGGCAGATCAGCCATACCACCTTGGCTCTTGAAACGAATTAATTTCATGTGCTTGGCCTTTTGGACCATTTGGTATGACAATGGTATATGTTTTACTGCAAAAACCACTCCACCATGGGCAGATAGTCAAGGTGTTTGATTGAGTTCTCATGTTCTTTGCTGTCCACAGGCATCTGAGATTTTTGAATTTTGTAAGTTTGCTGTTTGTTCTGTGTTTTCCCTCGCACAGTCCTTTCCCAAACCTCATTAATGCTCAGCCCATTGCCCCCAAAGTTATCACTGAATAATGTAGTGGTTTTTTTTTTCTTTTGTAAGACACTTATCTTTCAACTGATACATTGTTTATAGCTTGAGTTTCAAGCTGAAAGCTTCCCCTTAAACAATGGCCCAAGAGGGAATAGTGACAACTTGGTGGAAGAGAATTTCTTTCTCTGGCATGAGTCATTATTTCTGCTGAAGCAGGAAAAATCAGTATTCTAGTTGCTTGGCCTTTAAACAAATTCTTTTAATGTATCCTAATGGGGTTATTCTTTCCCTATATCAGTTCAGCTGCCTCTGTTCCTTTAGATCTTGGAAGCTTCTTACACATTCATATTGCATCCTTATATTTTACATAGTTGAGAAATGATATAGTTTTGAACCCATGTTTTTAGAGATCTTTCCCACAGTCTTAAGGGCTGTCCTGAAGGTCTCAGTGTTTGCCATTCTGCTGAGACATTAGCCACCCCCATTGCCTCCTGGTCTCCTGCTGTCTCTGATTATCATAGAGTCATTAACCTTGAGGGAGAGGACATTCAGAGGAGAAGCATAAAGTAATATGCACACGCAGACAAGCCCTTGTGCAGTAACTGTTAGCACTTGTGGAGGCCCAGACCCTTCTGACTCTGATAAGGTGGGAACTATGTAACTCACATGGCCAAGCTGGACTCTTTACTACAGCACTTGAAGTTCCTGACAAGGCTAGCCTTGGGGCAATGCTTTTCTGACTGCCATGGATGGTGGGCAAACTCCATTGGTTATATAAATGAGTACTATATCATGGAGTCAGGGCTTAAACTATAAAGTTGTTACTGTGTCTAAGACAAACCTGCTACTGAAATACACAGGCCACCAGTGTTTGGACTCAGGATATAGGGGGAAAAAAGTTTTCTTATTTCTATAAAATTAAAAATATAACACCTATTCTTTCCTACTTAAAGTATTATATAATAGGTTCTGGGCACCAACATAAAAATTATAGAGTTAGTCAAAATATGGGGACAATTTTAATTACGTGATTTCATCTTTTTTATTAAATGTGTTGGGCCAAAAACAATCTTAACTCTTCCTCCCATATTTATATATCCATGTCCAGTTGGCAGTGTTCATGGCAGCATCTTTCCAGCCGTGGACTAGCCCAAAGCCTTTTCTGAACCTCCTACTAACTTGGATTAGAACTGACTAGTTAAAAGCTGCATACAGGGTTACTGCCAGAAATGTCACAAGGTCCTTTGACATTTAATTCTGTAGTCTTATCTTTGGTAGAAAAATAAATGAATAAACGTGCTTTTGATCTAGCATGCTAGCTTGTTTTCTTGCTTAGCTTTTAAGAAACAGATCAAGAACTTTAAAACAGCTCAACCTTGTTTTTTGTCTGAAATCTGGCTTTCAGAAGTTAAACAAAAGACCCTTCATGGTGATAAATAGGTCCCTAAGGGAAGAAGGGGGGAAGACATGCTGTGCAATATTGGGAAGAAGACATGCCCCCTTCCAGTGGCTCATGGGCCCAGGAGGCAAGGAATGTCACCTAACACAGTGGCTCCTAGGTTAGACCTGGAAGTCTATCAAAATGATCTCTCAGCAGTGAGTAAGGCAGTCTGTCCTAAGTGAGATTATATATAGCCTGAAAACTAGACATGGGAAACAAAGTGGTGACTCCTTCCACAGAGCAAGTCCCTGGTGAACTAAAGTTGCAGCTAACTATGTTCAAGTGAGGTAGAGTGTAGCAACCATGTTTTTCTGACATTCAACATCCAGACCTTTGCTAACATTAGAGATAGGACTTTCCCTGAGGCTAGCCAATTCCTAAAGATTAGATTTATCTTCTTTACTGTGGCGTTCCTATGAACTCTATAACATTCCACAACTCTCTGGACCTCTATTTCCCTGACTTAATCACTCTATAGAAAAATGCAGGGCATGTAGGGAGAGTAACTACATCTCAGCATCTGCTAAAACTTTTTATTTTGTGTGTGTGTATTCCCATATGTGTAGGCACCTGTATGTATGGATGTGCTTATGAAATCCTGAAGTATCTTCCTTGACCATTCCTCACTTTACTTAATGAGGCTGGTGTCTCACCATACAGAGGGCTCACCAAATCTAGTAAGTCTAGCCAACCTGTAACCAGGATCACCCTTCTCTGCCTCCAGAGTGCTAGGATTATAGGGGGGCTGCCACACCAGCCAGGTTTTTACATAGGTTCTTTGAATCTAAATTATAGCGTTTATAGTTGCATGTCAAGTACTTTATCCATTGAGCCATCTAGCCAATTCCCAAATTCTAAAATCTTTCTTTCCATCCTTCCTTTCTCCCTTCTTTTGTTCTTTCCTTCCTTCCCTCCCTCCCTCCCTCCCTCCCTCCCTCCCTCCCTCCCTCCCTCCCTCCTTCCTTCCATATTATATCAAACAGGCTGATTGCTTCTCTGTGTGTCCAGGCCTGGCAACCTGACCCATCTTGCAAGACCTGTATATAGTACATTGTCTTTCTTTTTTTTTTTTTTTTCCATTTTTTATTAGGTATTTAACTCATTTACATTTCCAATGCTATACCAAAAGTCCCCCATATCCACCCACCCCCACTCCCCTGCCCACCCACTCCCCCTTTTTGGCCCTGGTGTTCCCCTGTACTGGGGCATATAAAGTTTGCAAGTCCAATGGGCCTCTCTTTCCAGTGATGGCCGACTAGGCCATCTTTTGATATATATGCAGCTAGAGTCAAGAGCTCCGGGGTACTGGTTAGTTAGAAATTAGGGAAACAACACCCTTCTCAATAGTCACAAATAATATAAAATATCTCGGTGTGACTCTAACTAAGGAAGTGAAAGATCTGTATGATAAAAACTTCAAATCTCTGAAGAAAGAAATTAAAGAAGATCTCAGAAGATGGAAAGATCTCCCATGCTCATGGATTGGCAGGATCAACATTGTAAAAATGGCTATCTTGCCAAAAGCAATCTACAGATTCAATGCAATCCCCATCAAAATTCCAACTCAATTCTTCAACGAATTGGAAGGAGCAATTTGCAAATTTGTCTGGAATAACAAAAAACCTAGGATAGCAAAAAGTCTTCTCAAGGATAAAAGAACTTCTGGCGGAATCACCATGCCAGACCTAAAGCTTTACTACAGAGCAATTGTGATAAAAACTGCATGGTACTGGTATAGAGACAGACAAGTAGACCAATGGAATAGAATTGAAGACCCAGAAATGAACCCACACACCTATGGTCACTTGATCTTCGACAAGGGAGCTAAAACCATCCAGTGGAAGAAAGACAGCATTTTCAACAATTGGTGCTGGCACAACTGGTTGTTATCGTGTAGAAGAATGCGAATCGATCCATACTTATCTCCTTGTACTAAGGTCAAATCTAAGTGGATCAAGGAACTTCACATAAAACCAGAGACACTGAAACTTATAGAGGAGAAAGTGGGGAAAAGCCTTGAAGATATGGGCACAGGGGAAAAATTCCTGAACAGAACAGCAATGGCTTGTGCTGTAAGATCGAGAATTGACAAATGGGACCTAATGAAACTCCAAAGTTTCTGCAAGGCAAAAGACACCGTCAATAAGACAAAAAGACCACCAACAGATTGGGAAAGGATCTTTACCTATCCTAAATCAGATAGGGGACTAATATCCAACATATATAAAGAACTCAAGAAGGTGGACTTCAGAAAATCAAATAACCCCATTAAAAAATGGGGCTCAGAACTGAACAAAGAATTCTCACCTGAGGAATACCGAATGGCAGAGAAGCACCTGAAAAAATGTTCAACATCCTTAATCATCAGGGAAATGCAAATCAAAACAACCCTGAGATTCCACCTCACACCAGTCAGAATGGCTAAGATCAAAAATTCAGGTGACAGCAGATGCTGGCGTGGATGTGGAAAAAGAGGAACACTCCTCCATTGTTGGTGGGAGTGCAGGCTTGTACAACCACTCTGGAAATCAGTCTGGCGGTTCCTCAGAAAACTGGACATAGTACTACCGGAGGATCCAGCAATACCTCTCCTGGGCATATATCCAGAAGATGCCCCAACTGGTAAGAAGGACACATGCTCCACTATGTTCATAGCAGCCTTATTTATAATAGCCAGAAGCTGGAAAGAACCTAGATGCCCCTCAACAGAGGAATGGATACAGAAAATGTGGTACATCTACACAATGGAGTACTACTCAGCTATTAAAAAGAATGAATTTATGAAATTCCTAGCCAAATGGATGGACCTGGAGGGCATCATCCTGAGTGAGGTAACACATTCACAAAGAAACTCACACAATATGTATTCACTGATAAGTGGATATTAGCCCCAAACCTAGGATACCCAAGATATAAGATATAATTTGCTAAACACATGAAACTCAAGAAGAATGAAGACTGAAGTGTGGACACTATGCCCCTCCTTAGATTTGGGAACAAAACACCCATGGAAGGAGTTACAGAGACAAAGTTTGGAGCTGAGATGAAAGGATGGACCATGTAGAGACTGCCATATCCAGGGATCCACCCCATAATCAGCATCCAAACGCTGACACCATTGCATACACTAGCAAGATTTTATTGAAAGGACCCAGATGTAGCTGTCTCTTGTGAGAATATGCCGGGGCCTAGCAAACACAGAAGTGGATGCTCACAGTCAGCTAATGGATGGATCATAGGGCTCCCAATGGAGGAGCTAGAGAAAGTAGCCAAGGAGCTAAAGGGATCTGCAACCCTATAGGTGGAACAACATTATGAACTAACCAGTACATTGTCTTTCTGATGGCAACATTTTTCTGATCAATTGGCTAGGCCACACCTGATGGAGAATAAAATCTGCATTTAAAAAGTGGGAGAATATCAGGTCAAGAGAAGGTAGCACCTAAGAAGTGAAATTGCCAGTTAATGTGAGACAGTAGAGCCAGGAAGGAAGGGATTTTAGGCATAAGGAACAAGTGGTGTCTAGAAAAATACACTTAATTAATTGTTAAGTAGTTGTGAGTTTGAAATTAAATGTGTCCATGAAGAGAAGAAATGAAGCAGAAGAAGCTACTCTGCCTGGATCATAAAGGATTTATACGCATGCTGTATATGTTATGTTAGCGGTGTGTAGGTATATGCACATGCATATGTATATATAGTTGATGTATATATCTATGTGTATGTTAGTGGTGTTGACTTGGCAGAATCTAGAATGATACCTGTAGGGGTTTATCATTAATGGTTGAGGTGAGAACACTAGCCACCTGTGAGTGGTGGTGTCAGCTCCTTGCCAGGATCTTGTATTGTGTAAGTTAACAAGAGAATTGAACAGTAGCATCCATTTGTATGCCTTTTTGTCTGTGGGTGCAATATAACCACCCACTTCAAGCTCCTGCTGCCTTGATTTCCTCACCATGATATCCTTGAACTGTTGGCTAAAACAAACCCTCTCTCTTTTAAGTTTCCTTAAGTCAGGATAGTTTTATCACAGGAACAGAAATGTAACCAAGAGATCCTGTTAGAAAAATTTGTTCATAACTGGGAAAATTCACTCCCCACAGCATTCCTACCCTCTGGTATTGTCACAGCTCTTAGATAAACTTTGGCAGAATTGCCCAACTTCCACGTGGAAGACATACTGCAGAGCAGTTGGTAGCTTTGTCGATGCTCTGAAGTCTGTTTCACCTTCTGTTTTAGATCACAGTTCATGATCTCTGCTGCACTGCATGTGCCACATACGTAGAGACACTTGAAGTAAAGCATTAACACCTTGTTGCTTCTGTGTTGCATCTGTAAAGTTCTCCTAGATTCTCAGTGTGACTGGGGAAGAGATTTCTTGAAGAATTGCAACAGAAACCTTCCTGACCCTGACTGACAGATACTTGCTCCAGAGCCAAGAAACAGTCTGGAATTGGCCTCCTGCAAGAAAGAAGGTGATTTTTATTGATTGTGCTCTTCACACAGGGCTGACAATGTAGGCCTGTAGAAGAGCAAGCTGAGGAAAATGAAGATGGTGGCTTGCCAGCTCTTCTCTCTCTCTCTCTCTCTCTCTCTCTCTCTCTCTCCAGTGAAGAACACAAACACTGTCTCAGGGAGCTGCTTCTCCACTCCAAGACAAATGAGCTGTTGAAGTGTCAGGATTTTGAAATCCTGCTGATATACATAAAGGGTATTTTACTCATCAGTCTCAAGTTATTTGTCATAAATGAAAAAAATAGGCTGTGTTGCCCATTTTCCTACTTGGCCATGGGGACTGTTGTTCTGGCTTCAGAGGCAATGGAGTCTTTCCTGAAAGAAAAAGAATGCCTTGGGATTTTCAGCCTTTCTTCTCCCCAGGTCCTTCAAGGAGTCTATCAAAAACAGCTGAACTGTTTCTGGTCACCATATTTGGAAAACCTTCTCAACACCTTTACTGCTGAGGATGGGAGGGGCAGGGGAGAGCCGTCTTGTCCTTGTTGGCCCTGCTGTCTCCTTCGGGTTCCTCTTTCTGTTCCCCTTGCCTGGTTCTTCTCACCATTACTGTGTTGTCACCACATCCAACTCCCACACCCAGGACCTAAGACTAAAAGGAAAGCATATTTCTTAGACAGGTGAGGTATTTTTCTGTCTTAAAAACTACAGATGGGCAGTGGTGGCACATGCCTTTAATCCCAGCACTTGGGAAGCAGAAGCAGGCAGATTTCTGAGTTTGAGGCCAGCCTGGTCTACAGAGTGAGTTTCAGGACAGCCAGGGCTACACAGAGAAACAATGTCTCAGAAAAAAACAAAAAACAAACAAATCAAAAACCAAACCAAAACAAAAAAACCCACAACAACAATTATTCTGAACTTTGTTAGTAGCACTTTTAAAAGCAAACAAGAAGCTTAGCAAGATGGCTCGGTGGTTATGAGTACTCACTGTTCATATGGAGGTCCTAGGTTCAGTTCCCTCCACATGAGACCATTCACAAGTAACTGTAAGTCTAATTCCAGATGATTCCACACCCTCTACCCTCTGAAGAAACCTGTATGCATGTAATGCACACAAACTCACAAAGGCATACACATATACAAATTCATAACAATAAGTAAATAAATGTAAAAAAAGATTTTCTCATATTGCTCTTCAAATGGTGCACTGAATAAGTGTGGGAATGGTAAAGGAAGTTTAATATAAAAGTTTCTTTTTTGTGTACATTACTTCTCTTTAAACCGAAATCATTTTCTCTTAATGTTCCTTTAGTGCCTGTAAAATTCCACTACCATCTCTTCATGCTCCTTCAGTGTCCCATAAAGTTCCACAAGTCTCTTGAAATTTTAAGTTAAAATTTTGAATAGGCAATACATTTGCATGGTTTAAGACTCAAAACAGTTCAAAAGTGGGCTTGGGGTAAAGAAAAAAATCGTTTGCCTTTCCACCTCCCTGACCCAGCTGTCTGGAGAGAGTCACTGTTATACATGACTTAGCTCAATGCCAAATACTATCTAGCTCAAATATGAAGCTAAGATTGCAGCTCTCAGGTAGAGCGATGGAAAGAACAAAGACAAAGACCGAGTATCCCTGTAGTTGTAAGCCGCCAGAGGCCTACATGAACTGGGTACTCCTGAAAGGCAGGCTGGGACTGAAAGAGAGACTAGACGGCGAAAAAAGAATGAAGCCAAGACAAATTTTCTCTGATCAAGGCCCGAGAGTTTACTAAGAGACTGTGCTTATAAAGGTGGAAGGCGCATTCCCCCCCCCCCCCCCCCCCCCCCCGCACCCGCCAGTCCATCCTTGGTACCCGGAGCCAGCGCGCAACATGGATTGACTCAAAAAAGAAGCCAGCCAAGTCGGAAAGCTGCTCCGCAGGTGGTCCCACCTCCCCACCTCAGTGGCAGACAAGGTCTGCACCAGCCTGCTTCAGACTACACATCCCAACACTCAACTCATCTCACGTCTTATTTCTGTTACTTAACATTAGAATATTCTTCCCTTTGCTATCTTCTTTGGAATAAAAATCTCTAGAGAGCTGGGTGTTGATGGCCCACGTCTCTGATCCCAGCACTTAGAAGGCAGAGGGAGGAGGATCTCTGTGAGTTCAAGGCCAGCCTGAACTATAAAGCAAGTTACAGGATGGCCAGGGCTACACAGAGGAACCCTGTCTTGGGTGGGGGGAGGGGAGAACAACTCATTACAGTTTATAAAGACCAAGGATGAGAAAACCCAAGCCCTGATATTAAGCCCACCAGGCAAGAATCTGAGAAGTAATTGTTCAAGATGTTTCCTAAGAAGCATTTTCATTAGATTTCAATGTTTCCACCACTGGAGGAGGCTGTAGGTTCCAACAGAGGAGGAGAAAAGCTTGGTTTGTTGTCTGTATGTTTTCAGATCTTTTCTGGGTTCTCCCACCGCCTCCCTTGGGAAGTGGGACCTTCACTTTTACCTAAGCAAAAGAAAGATAACTTTTCTGTAGCTGCCTGATCTGTCACCGTTAGGGTCAGCAGCTACTTCCTGGCTGCCTGATGCCTCTGTGGCTTGTAGAGTAGTTTCCCATCCACTAATGATAGGACCAAGGCGTGTGAGTTGGGAGAAAATACAGACCATTGTGGGGCTCCGGGCCTGATGTCACAGCGTCCTTGGGCAGAGCTGGTCATTTACTTCAGAGGATGTTGTACTTGGAGAAGGAATGCAGACCCTGTTAAGTGTGCACGTGTGAAGTGAACTGGTCTGATAGCCAGGGTCTGGAGCCCTAGTTATCCACAGGAGATAGGAAACAGGGGGTGAAGATAACAGAGACTCTCAGGTCTGCAGGCCTGCACCTGGCCTCAGAAACCCTGCTAGGGCAATAGAAGCTAGGACTCTGCTGTGTTTTCACATATTTGTCTTGCATGCTACAGTAATTACAGAAGGGATGGAGGCTTGTTTAATCAGTGAATTCTCGTGCAATTTCATCAAAGGAACCTTCAGCTTATGACATGTATAGTGTCCACCCTCTGGAGAGTGTATTTTGGTGAACTGCATATCTGTCTGGGGGCACCAATTCTATTAGCTGCTCTCTTTAGAAATCTTAGGAGATGCTTTGAGTGTTCCATTGATTGAAAGGGATTTAGGTGTTTTGGTTTTTTGTTTATTTATTTTGCAAATGTTGAATTAAGTCTAATTTTTTTTTTTGAACACTGTAAATCTTAAAATAATCCCACTGACTGAAGACCAGAGTAGCTTGCTGGATGTTTGGGTTTTTTTGTTGTTGCTGTTGTTTATTTTGTTGTTGTTGTTGTTTGTTTTGTTTTTTGTTTTTGTTTTCCAAGACAGGGTTTCTCTGAATAGCGCTGGCTGTCTTGGAACTCACTCTGTAAACCAGGCTGGCCTTGAACTCAGAAATCAGCCTGCCTCTGCCTCCCATGTGCTGGGATTAAAGGCATGCGCCGCCACTGCCTGGCTTGCTGGATGTTTGATTTGTTGTAACTCTGCTGTTTGTCTCATCTTTGGGTCCTCGACATGGAGACAATATGTTCTGAGGAAGACAGCAAATGAGAGGAGCCCCTTAACCCTTCAATTTATTCTCTAGGAGAATATAATAATCTCCAGGCTGCTGGAGAGAAGGCCGCATTGTAAAATGAGTGCTGTGCAAGCATGGGGACTTGGGTTTAGATCTTGAGGCGATTTCTCTGGGGAAAGAAAAAGCCATTCCCAAAGTCCCAGCACCATTCAGTGCAACTGTGACAGAAAACACACCAAATGAGGTCTTGCCATCCACAAAAATGGGTTTGCACTGCTCACAGGGCATGTCTAGTCATCAGTGGAGGTGATGATAAAATCAGGGCTCCCTCTGGAAGGCACAGAATCAGTGAGTCTCAGAATTTTGCCCTTTTTTTCCTCTTCCTCTCTCTCTCTCTCTCTCTCTCTCTCTCTCTCTCTCTCTCTCTCTCTCATTTACATTTCAAATGTTATCCTCCTTCCTGGTTTTCCCTCTGCGAACCCTCTATCCCATCTCCCTCGCCCCTGCTTCTATGAGGGTGCTCCCCCACCCACCCACTCCAGCCTCACTGCCTAGCATTCCACTACACTGGGGCATCGAGCCTCCACATGACAAAGCACCTCCCCTCCCACTGATGCTAGATAAGGTCATTCTCTGCTACATATGCAGCTGGAGCCATGGGTCCCTCCATGGGTATTCTTTGGTTGATGGTTTAGTCCCTGGGAGCTCTGGGGGGCGGGGTGGGGTGGGGTGGGGTCTGGTTGGTTAATACTGTTGTTTTTCCTATGGGGTTGCAAATCCCTTCAGCTCCTTCAGTCCTTCCCCTAACTCTTCCATTGGGGTCTCCATGCTCAGTCCGATGGTTGGCTGCGAGCATCTGCATCTGTATTGGTCAGACTCTGGCAGAGCCTCTCAGGGGACAGCCATACCAGGCTGTGGTCAGCAAGCACTTATTGTCATCAGCCATAGTGTCTAGGTTTGGTATTTACAGATGGGATGGATCCCTAGTTGGGGTAGTCTCTGGATGGCCTTTCCTTCTGTCTCTGCTCTCTCTTCTCACTCTGATGACAAACACTGCCCCCTGTGGAGGCCTGGGGGGAAGTCAGGTTTTTTTTAGAAATCCAAATCTAGCAGCAGTTTGAGAAGGAAACATTGGCCTCCTGCCGGCTTTCACATCAGAAGACAAACGCTTTGTCTATGAAGTATTTGTACTCAGAAGCAGAGTGAACTGCCCACTGTGTACCTCCTCACCCAACAAGTATTTCAAAAAGCTGCCATAGCACTAGTGGCTTCTTCTAACCTAAAATCCTGAAGAGTGGTGTAGTTGTAAATGAAAATGGTTTAATATAAGTGAAGTGTCACAGAGCTGCACAGTGGTGGGTGTGGATGGGTGGGTGGTGCACAGTCCATTAGTACTTTACTATTCAGTATGTCCTCTGTCAACCAGCATCATAAGCAACCACCTTTTGTTTGTAGACATTGGGAATCCTGGGCCCTTTGCCAGGCCTGCCTAATCAGAACCTAGGTTGTAACAGGATCTGCAGATAAGATTTATATGGACATTAAAATCTGAGAAGCGAGGTCCTAACCTCAAGCTAACCCTATGCTACTTATCTGCTAGCAGAGGGGAAAGATGACCGAGGTCATCAGCAGAGCTCTTAAAGTCTGTTATCAAGGTTAATCATGTGTTTATTTTAGCTAATATGGCTTACTTCCTCGACAGTATTTACTGTGCTTCTCAGAAAATCCTTGCTCTTAATTCATGTGTGTTCTTATTTCTCACTTTCTTGACAGTTCTCAGAATGAACCAAGTACTAATCCACCCGTGCTTTCAGCTGTCACTCTTGTCTTCAATTTGGAAATGACCCTGTCCTCTTCAGAACCTAGGGGTCATAGGGCTGCCTGCCAAGGTCTGTTTCCCTCCAGTGGTGGTGGGAGCGGCCATATTAGTGAAGTGTTCTTTTCTACTGAGATGTAAAGTCCCTGGGAGCTCACTTATTCTATCGAAATAGCTAAAAGGACAAAAGGTTGCACAGATCCAGGACTTTGGGGTTGTCACTATTAGGTTCCAAACTCCAAAAGGCAGTTCATATGAGCCCTTGCTTACAGACACCATCTTTCCAAGGAGTTCTCTTATCGTGTCCTATTCCATATTCATACCGTGTATTTAATATATACACAATTATATATTATACATATATGCCTACAGAAGCCAAAGAACCTCTGGAGGCACACATCTGTAATCTCAGGATTTATAAGGCTGAGGCAAGAGTATTTGAGTTCAAGGCCAATCTGTCTAACATAATAGAGACGTTATCACAAACAAAACCCAGTCACCTCATTGTCTTTTACTCTCTTTAACAAGAAGCTGAGCATAGAACTGTGAAGTCAGCCCAGATCTTTAGAGGACTGGAGTTTGGTTGCCTAGGAACTGAGGTGGGGGCTAGCAGGTCCCACTTCCCCACTGACTTGTATTTTTGAAAGTACAGATGCAGACTCATAGGAAAGTAATTTTCTTTCAAGATACAAGGAAAGTCAAAATGAAAGATTAGAGACAATCTTTTGTCAGTGTATATGCAATAAACAGTGGCAACTGCTGACAAGATAACAACCCTCAATAAATTGTATAGTGAGAATTATACTTTGAGAACAAAGGTCAGGATAAAAGCATGGCTTTTGTAAAACAAACAAAGAAACAAACCAGTAAATTAAAATCAATCCATGTAGGAAAAGGGAGGGGTGCTGAGCTTCTGCACTGTGATCCCTTCAAATAAATGGTTAAATGTCTGTCCTAAAGTCAATATTTCTTTAAAAGAATCTGTAATGACAGACTGTTCCTCCTGTGAATAATTTTACCTTCCGGTTCAACACTTAATATTTCATTTGGCTGGCTTTTTTTTTTTTTAATTCGTTTGTCTAAGGCATTGGTGTAGAGAAGGGAGTTTTAAGAAGATAGTTAACTGTAATTACCTGCTGCTTCAAGATTCTTTTACCTAAGAAGTAACAGGTGATCTCCTTAGGTGGACTGTGGCCCTGGTTTGAGTCAAAGAGCATTCAGATTCATTGCTCAGGGCTGGCGAGTGGCTCAGTCATAGAGCAGTTTCCTAGTGTGCTGGCTGTCTGAGGGTTCTTCCTTAGTCCTGCAGGCCTCTGGCATTTGGAGCTCCTGCAAGCCCCGTGTCATAAAAGGGGAGGTGAGAGCAGGGTCTGGGTCCTCAGCCTGAGAAGTACTCCATGGAGCCCAGCTATGAGTCAAGACCCTACGTTTTGTTTTATCTGCTGAGAGTGGCATGCTCCTAAGCCATCTAGTATACCCCCAGACAGCTCAACCTTTCATTCAAGGCCAAAGTTTGAGTTTAAGAAAACTTCCCTTCGATCTCAGATTCTCAATTCACTACACCTTCAGCAAAGTACTGGCATCTCAGAGACTCAGCTTTCTCAACAATGACACGAGACTGACAAAAGTTGGAAGGTTTAGAAAATGAATGCATTCACGGAAAGTGTTTAGAACAGTGGTTAGTACGCAGTAAGTACTCAGTGGATTAAATGTGACAGAAATTACATTGCTCTTTTCCCTGAGCCATGCAGTTCTGGGCAAGTTGCTTTGGTTCTCTGAGGTTGCTCTTTATTTGTGAAATTGGGATAGTAATACCTATTTTGTGACGTAAAAGGAAAGACACTAGTTCATGTGCTCAGATTCCACAGAGCTTGGCTATTGATCGGCACAGCTGGGACGATCCTGAGTTGCTCCACATCCTCTTAGGTTTACCTGGAAGCAGGCTTCTTGCCACATCAGCCTTGTGCTGGTTAGTTTTTGTCACATAGATACAGGCTGGAATAATCTGGGACAAGGAACCTGAATGGAGAAAATGTCTCAAACTATGGGGAGAAAACTAGTAATCAGCCTTCCTTTATAGCTTTAGCTTCAGCTCCTCTCTCCTGGTTCCTGCCTTGACTTCAAGCCCTGGTTTGCCTTTGTGATAGATGACAACTGATGTAACCCTTTCTTCCACAAGCTGCCGCTGGTCATGATTTTATCCTGGGCAGCAGAAGGCAAACTAAACCAGTTCTTTTCTTCTGATTGATGGCTGGAAGAATTTATCTGGAAACAGATACGTGACACATGAACTAGAACCAGAACCATTCTCTTGATTGTCAGCTGGAGTGATCTGTGACTAAGCCTAACCTATGAAAGCAGGTAAGAGCTCACTAGAAGAAACTAATGCTGCAAAGGGGCAAGGGCTAACTTGGCAAATGAACCAGCATTTAGGATTCTTAGATACATGAAAGGGTGACCCCAATAATGTGGCTGTTGCCCTGGGAATGAGGAAGGATTGCAACACGGTAATGTAATTTTGCCTAAAAGAAATAAGGGTTTCGTTGAGGCCCCAAGAATGCAAAGTTAAAGACCAGTGAGAGAGTTTGTTCCTGCTTGCCCTTCCTGCCTTCCATTGGTTTGCTCTAACTAGCTGTAAGGAAATCCTTGACTGAGCCCTCAGCTCACTGAGGACTTTAACATAAAGTATCAAGCTAAGGCATCCTCTATTTTTGAAGAATCAAGTAATGGGTGTAGAGCATGGGTATTTCCTGTTGCTCTGTTGACAAGGAGTCTGAGCAGTTAAAGGAAACTGCAAAAACAGAATCACATGAATAAAAATCAAACCAAACACATGGATGACACGTGACATAGTGACCATGGGCTACTTTGGCTCTTGTGACTTCTCTGGATAGAGAGTGAATACAGGAAAGAGAGATTAATGTCTGGGGATAGTGATCCAGATGTGCTTCCTCTTAGAGAGCCAAAGACTCACCCCTTTTCTGCTTTCTCTCCAGGGTTTCCATAGCCAGACCAAGGTTCAAATTGGTTTCCAGCTCACTGTGCATGGTCAGAGCTTGGAGGATGCTGGAGGGCTGCCACACTGTCTGCTGCACAGATATGCTCTCCTCTGCCTCCTTTCTGCCCACTCCCATGTGCCTAAAACACTCACATACATTTTCCTTCTCCAAATCTGAATATAAATGACTTTGAGATCTTGCTGTATTCCCGAGGCAGAAGTTTTTGAAAAAAAAAAAAATCAAATTGGCTCATAAGAACAGAAAACTGAGTGAAAAATGAAGTTTCATAGAACTCAATTGGTGATTAAATTTTCACTTTCCCCTTTGCTTTTTTCCACTGTATATTAAATAAAATACTTCTTATTGTCTAGGGAATTGTATTCTGGCTAGTGGCATCATCATATATGAGCCCAGTTTGAATATTAATGATATGACTATATAACAACACCACGTTATAAACATTTATTTAAAAAGGGCATTATGTATTTTTATGCATGTTATCTCATATAATCCTTAAAACAAAGCAATATGTTAATAGTCTTCTTCACAGTCTTAGGGATGAAGAAACTGAGGTTCAGAGAGATGATGCTGTCCAGCACTCCAAAAAGACTTAGACTTCTTTGACCACAACCATGTTCTTCCCAATCTCATTTGCAGGCCACACTGACTGCATTGTAGAAGAAAATTAACCCTAAGTCAGGAAGATTTGGGCAGCTGATCAGAGCTGAATTTGATGCTAAAGGCTGTCTGGAAGACAGAGGGAGATTACTATCATCTGTGGTCTTACTCTGTCCTCAGCCTGATACTTCTTCTTTTCAGATGCTGTTCCCTCTTCATACATGAACAGTAAGAGTGTAGTAGTTTTCCATAATGTGTGGTAACTGGTTATCACTAATCACTGCATGCAGCCCTGTTTCCTCCCAGGGCTCCTTTTTGGATGCTGATAAATCTTTCTAATTAGCTGTAAAACTCACAAAAATGAGATGTCATATTTTAATCGTAAGAGTCTTGGGCCACTGGCATTTTGTTGAATTCTAGTTGAATTCTTACTTTTGTTTACCAAATTGGCTGGAGGTTATAACATTTTTAGTAGAACTCTTGTAAATCCACAGACCTTGGATTTACAAAGGCTATGGATTATTTTCAGTAATACTATTACAGAAATGCCAAAAGAGTGTGTGGGGGCACTGACATAGTGTGAATGGTTGATTTTCCCATGTGTTGGTGGAATAGTAGAAGATTTTTGAGATCTTTTCAGGTTAATTCAATGCAGACCCACTTCTAACAATATAATCCAGCATCCTGAACAGTGAGGGAGAAATGGCCTTACTTTCTGTTTTGTTCTTGGAAGTTAGAGTGAACTCCCACAAAAGTTGCAGAGAAGAATCAGGATTAGAAGTTCCACTGAAGAATACAGAAAGTCAAAACTGGAGGAAGTGTCTGACCCTAGGACTCAGGTGAGATCACCATTTTCTATCCCACGACTCTCTAAGGCGGGTCCACTCAGGAGTACACAGACCACAGACGTGACAGAGCATCTGGGAAGGGTCCTATGGGCCTACATCTGCACCCAGGAGGTGGGGCTGTTCCACAGCCCTCTGTGCACTGGTCTTGCCAGGAGGGAGCTGGTCTCCCAGGAGTGCTGACACAGGTTTACAAACTCACAGGAGGAACACGCTCCAGCTAGAGACAGCAAGAACATCTGACACCAGAGATTACCAGATGGTGAAAGGCAAATGCAAGAATCTTATCAACAGAGACCAAGACTACTTGGCATCATCAGAACCCAATACTCCCACCACAGCGAGTCCTGGATACCCCAACATACAGGAAAAGCAAGATTTGGATTTAAAATCATATCTTATTATGCTGGTAGAGAATTTTAAGAAGGACATTAATAACTCACCCCCCCCCAAAAAAAAACTCCCTTAAAAAAATACAGGAGAATGCGGCTAAACAGGTAGAAGCCCTTAAAGTGGAAACACAAAAATCCCTTAGAGAATTATAGGAGAACATAGGTAAACAGATGAAAAATTGAATGAAAATGTCCAGGATCTAAAAATGGAAGTAGAAACAATAAAGAAATCACAAAGGGAGACAACTCTGGAGATAGAAAACCTAGGAAAGTAATCAGGAGCCATAGATGCAAGCATCACTAACAGAAACAAGATGTAGAAGAGAGAATCTCAGGTGCAGAAGATTTGATAGAAAACATTGACACAAAAATCAAAGAAAATGCAAAATGCAAAAAGGTTCTAACTCAAAACCTCCAGGAAATCCAGGAAACAATGAGAAGACCAAACCTAAGAATAACGGGTATAGATAAAAATGAAAAATTTCTACTTAAAGGGCCAGTAAATATCTTCAACAAAAATCTAGAAGAAAACTTCCCTAATCTAAGGAAAGAGATACCCATGAACATACAAGAAGCCTACAGACCCCAAATAGTTTGGACCAAAAAAGAAATTCCTCCCGTCACATAATAATCAAAACACCAAATGCACAAAACAAAGAATATTAAAAGCAGAAAGAGAAAAAGGTCAAGTAACATATAAAGGCAGACCTATCAGAATTACACCAGACTTCTCACCAGAGACTATGAAAGCCAGAAGATCCTGGGCAGATGTCATACAGACCCTAAGAGACCACAAATGCCAGCCCAGGATACTATCCCCAGCAAAGCTCTCAATTGCCATAGGTGGAGAAATCAAAATATTCCATGACAAAATGAAATTTACACAATATGTTTTCACGAATCCAGCCCTTCAAAAGATAATAAAGGGAAAACTGCAACATAAGGATGGAAATTACACCATAGAAAAAGCAAGAAAGTAATCTTTCAACAAACCTAAAAGAGGATAGCCACATTAACAGAATCCCAACTCTAACAACAAAAATAACAGGAAGCAACAATTACTTTTCCTTAATACCTTTTAATATCAATGGACTCAATTCCCCAATAAAAAGACATAGACTAACATATTGGCTATATAAACAGGACTCAACATTTTGCCGCATACAGGAAACCCACCACAGGGACAAAGACAGACACTACCTCAGAGTAAAAGTCTGGAAAACAATTTTCCAAACAAATGGTCTCAAGAAACAAGCTGGAGTAGCCATTCTAATATCAAATAAAATTGACTTTCAACCTAAAGTTATTAAAAGAGAAAAAGTCATTAAAAGTTTCCAAACCAAAAACATCGCAGGACCAGATGGGTTTAGTTCAAAGTTCTATCAGACCTTCAAAAAAGACCTAATTCTAATACTCCTCAAACTATTCCACAAAATAGAAACAGAAGGTACTCTACCCAATTCGTTCTATGTAGCTACAATTACTCTGATACCTAAACCACATAAAGAACCAACAAAGAAAGAGAACTTCAGACCAATTCCCCTTATGAATATCTATGTAAAAATACTCAATAAAATTCGCACAAACCAAGTTCAAGAGCATATCAAAACGATCATCCATCATGATCAAGTAGGTTCATCCCAGGGATGCAGGAATGATTCAATATACAGAAATACATCAACGTAATCCACTATATATACAAACTCCAAGGAAAAAATTCACATGATCATCTCAGATGCTGAGAAAGCATTTGACAAAATCTAATACCCCTTCATGATAAAACTTTTCGAAAGATCAGGAATTTAAGTCCCCTACCTAAACATAATAAAAGCAATAGACAGCAAACCAGTAGCCAACATCAAACTAAATGAAGACTAACTTGAAGCAATCCCACTAAAATCAGGGACTAGACAAGCCTGTCCACTCTCTCCCTACATATTCAATATAGTACTTGAAGTCCTAGCCAGAGCAATTAGACAACAAAAGGCAATCAAAGGGATACAAATTGGAAAGGAAGAAGTCAAAATATCACTATTTACAGATGATATTATAGTACACAAAAGTGACCCAAAAATTCCACCACAGAACACCTAATCCTGATAAACCACTTCAGTGAAATATCTGAATATAAAATTAACTCAACCAAATTATTGGCCTTTCTCTACACAAAGAATAAACAGGCTGAGAAAGAAATTAGTGAAAGAACACCCTTCACAATAGTCACAAATATTATAAAATACCCTGGTGTTACTCTTACTAAAGAAGTGAACAATCTGTATGATAAGAACTTCAAGTCTCTGAAGAATGAAATCGAAGCTCTCAGAAGATGGAAAGATCTCCCATGCTCATGTATTGGCAGGATTAATATAGTAAAAATGGCTATCTTGTCGAAAGCATTCTACAGATTCAATGCAATCCCAATTAAAATTCCAACTCAATTCTTTACAGACTTAGAAAGGGCAAGTTGCAAATTCATCTGGAATATCAAAAAACGCAGAATAGCAAAAACTATTCTCAACAATAAGAACCTCTGGTGGAATCACTATTCCTGACATCAAGCTGTACTACAGAGCAATCATGATAAAACAAACAAACAAACAAACAAACAAACAAACTGAATGGCATTGGTACATTGACAGACCGGTAGATCAATGTAATAGAACTGAAGACTCAGAAATGAAGCCAGACAACTATGGTCACATGATCTTTGACAAAGGAGCTAAAACCATCCAATAGAAAGAAAGACAGCTATTTTAACAAATGGTGCTGGCTTTACTGGAAGTTATTATGTAAAAGAATGTGAATTGATCCATTATTATCTCCTTGTACAAAGCTCAAGTCTAAGTGGATCAAAGAACTCCACATGGAACCAGAGACATTGAAACTTATAGAGGAGAAAGTGGGGAGAGCCTGAAACATATTGTTACAAGGGAAAAATTCTTGAACAGAACACCAATGGCTTGTACTGTGGATACTTTGATCTTTCTTATTATGGGTACAAAATACCCATGGAAGGAGTTACAGAGACAAAATGTGGAGCAGAGACTGAGGGAATGACCATTCTGAGACTGTCCCAGCTGGGGATCCATCCTATAATAAACCACCAAAAGCAGACACTATTGTGGATGCCAAGAAGAGCTTGCTGACAGGAGCCTGATACAGCTGTCTCCAAAGAGGATCTGCCAGGGACTGACCAATACAGAAGTGGATGCTGGCAGCTATCCATTGGGTCAAGCACGTGGTCCCCAATGAAGGAGCTAGAGAACGTATCTAAGGAGCTGAAGGAGTTTGCAGCCCCATAGGAGGAACAACAATATGAACTAACCAGTATCCCCAGAGATCCTTGGAACTAAACCACCAATCAGACAAAACACATCATGGAATTCGTGGCTCTAGCTGCATATGTAGCAGAGGATGGCCTAGTCGGTCATCAATGTGAGCAGAGGCCCTTGGTCCTGTGAAGGTTATATGCCCAGTATAGAGGACTGCCAAGGCCAGAATGAGGGAGTGGATGGGTTGGGGAGCAGGGCGGTGGGGGGAGAGATAGGGGATTTCTGGAGGGGAAACTAGGAAAGGGGATAACCTTTGAAATGTAAATAAAGTATATATCTAATTAAAAAAAAGAAAATCAAAACTGATCAAAATATAGATATGAATGTCTATGAACTGCTCTGCCACAGATGGAATGTTTGTATCATACCTCATCCCTTCAAGACTCAGGAACCACCCTGGAGACAGAAAATATGGTAAGAGTTCAAGATCAGGGAGGAATAGAGAAACTAGTGCCATATGGCTGTGATGGAAAAACTGGACTAATGAACTCAGAGCAGCTGTGCTTGCCTGCATAAGACTACACAGACCAAGCTAGTCAATGCCTGGCAGAGAGAGAGAGAGAGAGAGAGAGAGAGAGAGAGAGAGAGAGAGAGAGAGAGAGAGAGAGAGAAGAGAAGAGAAGAGGGAAGAGAAGAGAGAGAATGAGTCCCTATCCCTGCTGAGGAGCTTTTGACAGTTAATGGTTTCTGAGGGAGGAAAACTTGGTCCACCACACTCTTCTGGATAGCTCACACCAATGAGTATATGGGTATCACAGACTGGAACCACTGGGCTTTAAGAATAAAAAGAGAGGACATGGAAGTGGGGAGGGGTTGGGGTAGATCACAGAGGAGTGGCAGTGGGCATGACCAAAATACACTGCATCCATGTAAGAAAATCTCAGAGAAATTAATATAACTATATTAAATAAATAAGATGTAAAAATTATAGTAACATCAAAGAGAAATAACTGTATTTGGTTTTCAGATGGAGAATTGGAACATAGTCAGAAAATCACACCTCAACTAACATTTCTCCATATTGTGATAGCTGATGTCTTTACCTTTAGCACATTTCAGAATTGCCTAGAAAGTGTAGTACAGCACAGATTTCTGGGACCCCTTCCTGGAGTCAATGACTTATGAGGTCTGGAACAGAGCCAGAGATTTTTATGTATGATGACTTTATTCTTTACTACCAAAATGGGAGAGTCTGCCTTCCATCCCAGCTCAGCACTACCTACTTGATCTTAGTCTGCCTTCCTGTCTTCCATTCACTTGTGTTGACGTTAGGATGGCCTTATGTGCTTTGGGAACCATTTGATAAAAGCATGGAGTGGCACCTGGTTGATAAGAACATTTCTGCTTCCATTTTGAGACAGATCTTCCTAGTTGAAACTGGCAGAAATGTCTGTTCTGAAGCACTCAGGACATGAACTAACACAGTCCTGAATATGTCCCTGTGTGCAGTTAGAAGTTCTTGCAGTGGACCATGACCTGATAGTTTCTTCCCTTGCCTTTTTTCTCTTCCTTCTCTTTCTTTCTTCCTTCCTTCCTTCCTTCCTTCCTTCCTTCCTTCCTTCCTTCCTTCCTTCCTTCCTTCCTTTCTTTCTTTCTTTCTTTCTTTCTTTCTTTCTTTCTTTCTTTCTTTCTTCTTTCTTTCTCTCTCACTCTTTCTCTTTCTCTCTCTCCTTCCTTTCTTCCTTCCCTCCTTCCTTTCTCTCTCTCTCCTTCCTTCCTTTCTTCCTTTCTTCCTTTCTTTCTTTCTTTCTTTCTTCTTTCTTTCTCTCTCACTCTTTCTCTTTCTCTCTCTCCTTCCTTCCTTCCTTCCTTCCTTCCTTCCTTCCTTTCTCTCTCTCTCTCTCTCTCTCTCTCTCTCTCTCTCTCTCTCTCTCCTTCCTTCCTTCCTTCCTTTCTCTCTCTCTCCTTCCTTCCTTCCTTCTTTCTTTCTTTCCTTCTTTCCTTCCTTCCTTCCTTCCTTCCTTCCTTCCTTCCTTCCTTCCTTCCTTCTTTCTTTCTTTCTTTCTTTCTTTCTTTCTTTCTTTCTTTCTTTCTTATTTCTTTCAGCATTGGAATTTTTAAAAACACTGTTAATTCTATGTAATGTATATCTGTGCATATGCACATGTGTTTTGTGATGCTCAGAATTGAACCCACGATAGGTGTGCACTACAGTAGAGCTGTACCCTAGACTTGTTATATGTATTTTCTTGTCTTCATATGCCCCACAGCACATCATAGACAGTCCTGAGGATAAGTGTTAAAAAATAGTCTTACAGAGTTGAAACACTGAATTTTAAATTACAATGTGTTGCCAAAAGTTTAACACTGAAGTAGGACCTTTTGAGAAGATCAAAATAATCACAATTATTTTTCACATGTGGATCTTAATTTTTTCAGCTTTGTACAACAAAATCTCATAATGGGAGGGATTTAACTGACCTAAATTTATTCCTCACAGTTCTAGAATCTGAGAAGTTCAAAATCAAGGTGTTGGCACACCTGGCATCTGTTTTGCAAAAGGCTGTCTTCTCACTGTGTTTCTTCTCACTGTGCCCTCTCATTGCGGAGAGCATAGCTGCAGAATCCAGCTCTTGATCTCCATCTCTCCCACCTCTTCCAAGTTCTCTATACACAGCCCTGGCTCACCTTTAACTCAAATTCCTCTTGTCTCTGTCTCCTGAGCACGGACATTACAGTCCTGTACCATCAAGTACAGTTTGCATCTCTTCCCCCGTTCCTCCTCCTTCTTCTCTTTCTCCTCCTCCCTGTCCTCCTCTTCCTCATTCTTCTTTGATTTTTGAGACGGAGTTTCTTTGTATAGCTCTGGATGTCCTGGAATTTGCTCTGTAGACTGACTTGGGTTCAAACTCATAGAGATCCACTTGCCTCTGCCTTCAGTTGCTGGGATTAAGGCATGTGCCACAATGCCTGACTTGTATCTTAATACTGTATTATTCCATCTTTATGAAAATTAGATATAATGACAGAGCTGTTGGGCCTAAAGTCTTGTGGAATATCCCACATGTGCTTTCCCCTAGTAGGATTTGTGGGGGCAAACTTTCTGGCTGTGTGTCAAAGGGACACATTTCTCTGGTAGTCCCAGAGCTCCCTGAAGAGGTAGTTTTTTGTAAGCAGAGGCATGCTGCAAGGCCCCACTCCTGTGAAGGGACTTTGTCCATTCTGAGACCACGAAAATGTTTTTTCCCTCTCCTTTGTCTCAGGAGAATGGATCACTGGGCGTGTGCTTCTTTTTTTTTTTTTTTTTTTTTGTTAGTTTCAGTTTGAATTACTGAACTCTGAAGACTAACTTTATCTTGATATTTCTCTCTTTTGTTCTTTGCTTTTGAGATAGGATCTTGCTGTGTAGCTCAAACTGGCTTGGGACTTAACTGTACTTCTACTTCCCTAGTGCTGGGATTATACCCACCACCACTCTTAGCAATAATACCATTTTTAACTGCCAAAGAAATTGCGTTTTTGAGTTTTAGTTAATAAATGAAATCCTTTCAGTGGGAAAATTGTGACTTGCTCTTGCTTATTCTCAAACGGGAACATGAATCACTGAGTCACAACATAAAACCACTTTGGAAATAATTACTCACCTACTTTCCCAGTAACTGAACATTTCATAAGATATGAAGAGGAAACACAGTTTTCCCTTGGTGCCTGTGAGGGTGGGGGGGATGAATTCTAGTACCCATCACCTTGGATGTCAAATTCCATAGATGCTCAAGTCTCATTTAAAAAATGGCATAGCATTTGCACATAATTTGTACACATTTTTGTGTGTACACTAAATAATTCTTAAGTTACTTAAGATACCTAGGGCATTATAGTGCTGTGTGAACAGGAGCTGTACAGCACTGTTTAGGGACTAACAGCAAGGACAGGAAAACAACACATGTTCTGCGAAGTTACAACTGATTGTTTTATAGAATATTTTTTATCTGTTAAAGTCTGTAGCTGAGAAACAAAGGACATAAAGGGACAGAAAGCTCCTATTCTATTTTTCAGTTTTTAATCACTGAGCACCACCAAAAGGAGGGTTGACAAATGGGTCAGAGTATCTTTTGAATGCCTCTAAGTATAGCACTACATTATTTTGTAGTGCCTTAAGATGGATTTTGAGAGGAGTTAAAAAATTATTAGCATCAGGAAAATCAGTATTTTTCCTAAACTTTTCTTTTCTTTTAGTATCGCATAGCCCTGGCTGACTTCAAACTTGCTGTGTAGCCAATGATAAACCTGAACTTCAGATCCTCCCACTTCCTCCACTGGAATATGTGGATCACTGCATCTTGTTTTTAGGGTACTAGGAGTGAACCCAAGGTTGTTTTGTGCATGGTAGGCAAGCACTTTACCAGTTCATCCACAACTCCAACCCCAAATATTTTCTTTTCATCTTAATATCAAGTTCATAATCAATAAAGGTTTTCTTTTTTACATAGCTAGCTATAAGATAGGTTGGACATTATTTGTGATCCATCTATCGGAAGTATACTAACTAGAGCTGAGGAAATAGATGAGTGGTAGAGCCCCTGGGTTACATTTACAATAAACAAACAAACAAAAACCCAAGTAAATAAAGTAGTTTGTTTTGGTTTTATATGCTTGATGTAAATAACTCCAGGTTTGGGGTGGCTGAGTCAGGGAGGGAGTAGGATGAAGAGCACAGAGGTAACTTATCAGCCTGGGAGACACCCACACACACACACACACACACACACACACACACACACACACACACACACAGACACTGACACACAGGCAACCCCTCACCTTTACATCCCTTTTACAACAAAATGCTTAACAATGCAAGACCCCGTTCTAAATTGAGCTATGCCTCTGCCAACAATGCAACCAATCACTCTGCCCTAATAACTCTTAGGAACCCCTTAGCAGTCCTTAGTAAGGTGACTTGTTTTTAGTGAACTGTTACTTACTGTTACTGATATCTGCCTACTATCTTACTGCTATGCATGATTGGGCACCCATCTGTTTAAAATCAAATTCATCATGGGAAATCCACAAAAGGCTTTTATAACTTGAGTCTTCTGTCCATCAAAACAGCAAACCGCTCATACCCCATTTCTAGCAACCATCTCTTCCTTTTTCTGGACCCACAAAAGGAAGTCATGAGAGGTAACCTGAGGCTCTTGCACAACCATGCTGTGGGGCTTGGCACCCTCGTAGTTTATCTTCAGTGCTTTGAATATAAGCCTTTGTGGCTTTGCCATTTATGAGTACTTCTTCAGTTTTTTGACTGAGATGCCAAAACTTTGTAAATGTGATCCAGACAACAGCCACTAAGAAGGGGAGGGCAGAGAATAGTGAGTAGAGTGTACCTAGTTAGATATGGTTTTGAGCTTTGTCTCTGCATATGTATATTTCTTTTTCTTTTTTGTAAAAATTTGAGAAGTTTTAATTTTTTAAATATGATACAAGTTTTTTTTTCTTCTTTCATTGGCTATTTTCTTTATTTACATTTCAAATGTCACCCATTTTCCATGTCTCCCCTCTGGAAACTCCCTATTCTATCCACTCCCACCCCAGCCTCTATGAGGGTGCTCCCCCACCCACCTAACCACTCCCACCTTCCTGCCCTGGCATTCCCCTACACTGATGCATCGAACCCTTTCAGCCCAAGGGCTGCTCCTCCCACTGATGTCCAACAAGGCCATCCTCTGCCACATATGCCCTGGGTCCCTCTGTGTGTATTCTTTGGTTGGTGATCCAGTCCCTGGGAGCTCTAGGGGAGCTGGCCAGTTGGCACTGTTGCTCCCTCCATGGGCCTGCAACCCCCCTCAGGTCCTTCAGTACCTTCTCCAATTCCTCCATCAGGGACTCTTCACTAAGTCCAATGGTTGGCTTTTAGCATCCACCCATGTATTTGTCAGGATCTGGCAAAGCTTCTCAGGAGACAGCTATATAAGGCTCCCATCAGCAAGCACTTCCCGGCATCCACAATAGCATCCAGGTTTGGTGACTGTATATGGGATGGATCCCCAGGTGGGGCAGTCTCTGGATGGCCTTTCCTTCAGTCTCTGCTCCATATTTTTTCCCCATATTTCCTCTTGTGATTATTTTGTCCCCCCTTCTAAGAATGACTGAAGCATCCACACTTTGGTCTTCCTTCTTCTTGAGCTTCATATGGTCTGTGAATTGAATCTAGGGTATTCCGAGCTTTTGAGCTAATATCCACTTATCAGTGAATACACACCATGTGTGTTCTTCTGTGACTACTTACCTCACTCATGATGATATTTTTCAAGCTCCATGCATTTGCCTACAAATTTCATGAAGTCATTGTTTTTAATAGCTGAGTAGTATTCCACTGGGTAAATGTCCCACATTTTCTGTATGCATTCCTCTGTTGAGGGACATTTGGGTTCTTTCCAGCTTCTGGGTATTATAAGTAAGGCTACTGTGAACATAGTGGAGCATGTGCCCTTCTTACATGTTGGAGCATCTTCTGGTTATATGCCCAGGAGTGATATAGCAGGGTCCTCATGAAGTACTATGTTCAATTTTCTGAGGAATTGCCAAATTGATTTCCAGAGTGGTTGTACCAACTTGCAGTCCCACCAGAAACCGAGGAGTGTTCCTCTTTCTCCATATCCTCACCAGCATCTGCTGTCACCTGAGTTTTTGATCTTAGCCATTCTGACTGGTGTGAGATGGAATCCCATGGTCATTTTGATTTCCATTTCCCTGATGACTAAGGATGTTCAACATTTCTTTAGGTGTTTGTCGGCCATTTGGTGTTCCTCAGTTGAGATTTCTCTGTTTAGCTCTGTTTGTAATTCTTTTGATAGGATTATTGGATTCTCTGGAGTCTAACTTCTTGAGGTCTTTGTATATATTGGATATTAGTCCTTTATCGAATGTAGTATCGGCAAAGATCTTTTCCCAATCTGTTGGTTGCCATTTTGACCTATTGACAGTGTCCTTTGCCTTACAGAAGCTTTGCAATTTTATGAATTTTTTTGCATTTGTCGATGGTTGATCTTAGAGATGAGTCATTGTTGTTCTGTTCAGGGAAATTTCCTCCTGTGCCTGAGTGTTCAAGGCTTTTCCTCACTTTCTCTTCTATTAGTTTCAGTGTATCTGTTTTTATGTGGAGGTCCTTGATCCACTTAGACTTGAGCTTTGTACAGAGGGATAAAAATGGATCAATTTTCATTCTTCCACATGTTGACTGCTAGTTGAACCAGCACCATTTGTTGAAAATGCTGTCTTTTTTCTCCTGGATGGTTTTAGCTCGTTTCTCAAAGATCAAGTGACCACAGCTATGTGGTTTCATTTCTGGGTCTTCAATTCTATCACATTAATCTACCTGCCTGTCACTGTACCAATACCATGTAGTTTTCTATCATGATTGCTTTGTAGTACAGCTTGACGTCACTAATGGTGATTCCCTCAGTTCTTTTATTGTTGAGAAGAGTTTTTGCTGCCCTGGATTTTTTTATTATTCTAGATGAATTTACAAATTGCTCTTTCTTACTCTGTGAAGAATTGAGTTGGAATTTTAATGGGGATTGCATTGAATCTGTAGATTTCTTTCATCAAGATGGCCATTTTTTACTATATTAATTCTGCCAATCTGTGAGCATGGGAGATCTTGCCATCTTCTGAGGTCTTCTTCAATTTCATTCTTCAGAGACTTGAAGTTCTTCTCATACAGATATTTCACTTGTTTTGTTAGAGTCACACCAAGGTATTTTATATTATTTGTGACTATTTTGAAGGGTCTTGTTTCCCTAATTTCTTTCTCATCCCACTTGTTCTTTGAGTAGAAGAAGGCCCCTGATTTGTTTCAGTTAATTTTATATCTGGCTTCTTTGCTGAAGTTGTTTATAAGGTGTAGGTGTTCTGTAGCGGAATGTTTGGGCTCACTTAAGTATACTATCATATCATCTGCAAATAGTGATATTTTTACTTCTTTTCCAATTTGTATCCGTTTGACCTTCTTTTGTTATATAATTGCTCTGGCTAGAACTTCAAGTACTATATTGAATATATAAAGAGAGAGTGGGCAGGCTTGTCTAGTCCCTGGTTTTAGAGGGATAGCTTCAAGTTTGTCTCCAATTAGTTTGATGTTGGCTACTAAGGTTTGCTGTCTATTGCTTTTATTATGTTTAGGTATAGGCTTTGAGTTTCTGATCTTTCCAAGACATGAAGGGTTGTTGATTTTGTCAAAGGCTTTGTCTACATATAATGAAATGATAATGTGGTTTTTTTTCTCCTTTGAGTTTGTTTATATAGTGGATTACATTGAAGGATTTCTGTATATTGAACCCCTTTAACTCCTTTACTCCTTTCTCTAACTCCTCTATTGGGGACCCCACACTCAGTCCAATGGTTGGCTGTGAGCATCTGCCTCTGTATTTGTAAGGCTCTGACAGGGCCTTTCATGAGACAGCAATGAGAAGTGCTCCTTTCAGCATGCACTTCTTGGCATCTACAATAGTGTCTGGGTTTGGTCACTGTAAATGGGATGGAACACTACTCAATAAAATTCTCACAAACCAAATCCAAAACCGTGAAAATAATCATTCACTATGATCAAATAGGCTTCATCCCAGGGATGCAGGAATGGTTTAATATAATCAACATAATCTACTATATAAGCCTGCCCACTCTCTCCCTATCTATTCAATATAGTACTTGAAGCTTCCGTCTATTACAAATAAGGCTGCTATGAACATAGTGGAGCATGTGTCCTTATTACATGGTGGAACATCTTCTGGTTATATGCCCAGGAGTGGTATTGCTGGATCTTCTGGTAGAACTATGTCCAATTTTCTGAGGAGCCACCAAACTGATTTCCAGAGTGGTTGTACCAGCTTGCAGTCCCACCAGCAATGGAGGAGTGTTCCTCTTTCTGCACATCCTCGCCAGCATCTGCTGTCACTTGAGTTTTTGATCATAGCCATTCTGACTGGTGTGAGGTGGAATCTCAGGGTAGACCCACACACATAGAATTGAAGTCTCCTATATTTCTTTAAGGGAGTTATTTATGTCCATCTTAAACTCCTGTATCATCATTGTGATATGTGAGTTTAGATCAGAATCTTGCTTTTCAGGTATGTTGGAGTATCCATGGCTTGCTGTGGTGGGAGAACTGGGTTCTGATGATGCCAAGTAGCATTGGTTTCTGTTGCTTATGTTCTTGTCCTTGCTTGTCTTGTCCTTGTCAGCATCTCGTTACATCTGTTGTTAGCTGGCCTTGCTGTCTCTCTGACTGGAGCCTATCCCTACTGTGAGCCTGAGAGCCTGGGCATGTCAGAACTCCTGAATGTCAAGAAGTCTCTGTGAGCCTGAGTGTGTCAGAACTCCTGGGGGTCAAGCTATCTCTGGGTGTGATTGTGGTGTAGAGGACTGTAGCACAGGGTCCATCTCCTGTACATAGTTTTTCTTTATGTCCTCTACCATCATCATGAGATATGCTTTTAAATCCAGGTCTACCTTTTCAGGTATGTTTGGATGCCCTGTACTGGGCAAAGTGGGCGTTCTGGGTTCTGATGATGGTGAGTGGTCCTGGTTTCTGTTAGTAGGATTCTTACGTTTACCTTTCGCCATCTGGCAATCTCTGGAGTTAGTTGTTATAGTTGTCTTTGTTTAGAGATTGTTCCTCTGTTGATTTTGTTACTCTCTATCAGCAGACGTGGGAGACTAGCTCTCTCCTCTGAGTTTCAGTGGTCAGAGCAGTCTCTGCAGGCAAGCTCTCCTCTTTCAGGGAAGGTGCACAGTTATCTGGTGTTTGGACCTCCTCCTGGCTGAAGAAGGCTCAAAACATGATCTTTCCCAGGAGCTGTGTTGCTTTGGCCAGGAAGGTGGCCGGTTGTCTGGAGCCAAAGATGGCGCCGCCTCAGAAGCTCTCTGGCTCTTGCCTGTCCCAGAAACAGCTGGCCTCTGTATTCCACATCCTCACCCGTCCAGCCTGCCCTCCGCGGAGTCCCGAAGCCAAGGAGGCTCCCGCCGCCGGGGCCTGAGGCAGAAACCTCTCTGGCCGGGCAGACCCCTGTGTTCTCACCAGGAAGGTGGCCTGGAGCCGAAGATGGCGCTGCCTCAGAAGCTCTCTGGCTCTCGCCTGTCCCTGAAACGGCTGGCCTCTGTATTCCACACCCTCACCCGTGCAGTCTGCCCTCCGTGGAGTCCCAGAGCCAAGGAAGCTCCCGCTGCCGGGGCCTGAGGCAGAAACCTCTCGGGCCGGGCGGGAAGTCAAATATTTTAACATGGTTAGCATTCCTCTTTCTTTCTTTCTTTCTTTCTTTCTTTCTTTCTTTCTTTCTTTCTTTCTTTCTTTCTTTTTTATCAGAAAACAGTTTATTATGGCAACAACTAAGTGAGAAATAGATACTATTATTATTTAAATAAATTTTGGCATTCATTTATATGTCAAATAAAAAGCAAAGCTTCTCTTACCAAGCATACATTTAAACCTAGAGAAACTGGAAAATATATATTTATAACAGATCATAAACATGACTTATAACTAGATAGTATTTATGCTTTACAAAGTTTAAGGTGGTGACATAAGCAATATTCTCAACTGATGATATTTATGCTTCAAAGTGATACAAACTGCTTCAAGTGTGGTTGAAGGCAGAATTCACATTAAATTAGCCTCAATAGTAGCATGTTTTTATATCAGTGCATAGGTCTAAAAACCTTTACCTTGGTTCTTTGAGATCTGAATATCAGATAGTTGATAAAATTATATCTTTTACCTGATATGATTTCTTAAATCAATTACCAAGAACAAACCATAGCAAAGTGTCCACACAATACATACTTTGGACTGACTGTCTGAAAAATTCTAGAGAAATATACATTCAAAAAAGGGCACTCACTATTAAAGTATTCTTCAAAAATTTCCTCCAAAATAAATAGGAAAAGCAAATGACATTTCACAAAGGAAAAGAAATCTATAGCTTTAGACAACAGCATTTATAGCAGAAAGCAGGAACAAAATGGACTACCCAATGTGTATTTTGCATTCTTACATCATTTCAGCTATTTATTGTAAATAAAAAGAAAAGTACTAATACTATGCCCATTCCCCACACCACAAAGTTGTTTCATCATCTGCTCATTCAGTCACTGTTGCTAGGACCAATACTCAAAATTGAGTTTGTCAACTCTAAGTCTCAGACCCTAATGAGTTCTCCAATAGAATATTGCATAGAATTGCAACAGTGTATTATGGTTTGGAATTTTCATCTAATTAAATCCTCTGAATAATGGAATAAAGAGGCATTATCATCATGAGTAGGAAAGTAGACTCACAAGATGTTCTTTTCCATAATTCCCATAAATATTGGGAAATTTCTTTTTCTTGTATGTCTGAGCAATTAATCACAATGATATAAACAAATTAATGAATGAAGGAATGCATTTATTTCTCATATTTTATTCCATTTGTCCATTCAATAAATATGGGTGAGTATAATACAGTGGACCTTCTAACATTTGTCATCTCTTTCCCTGTCCATTTCTTCCACTGACCCAAAGAGATGGTCCCTTTCAAAGCTTAACCCTCATCCTCTGATGTCCTCTCTGGATATATTCTCCCCAGCCTCATTTATGGTTAACTCAACTAACCAATCTCTATTCCAAATTCATATCACTGAAAACGACTTCATTTTCCCCAAAAATTTTTATTAAGCAATTTCTTCCTTTACATTTCAAATGCTATCCCAAAAGTCCCCCAGACCCTCCCCCAACCCAGCTCCCCTACTCACCCACTCCCACTTCTTGGCCCAGGTGTTCCCCTGTACTGGGGCATATAAAGTTTGCAAGACCGAGGGGCCTCTCTTCCCAATGATGGCCAACTAGGCCATCTTCTGCTACATATGCAGCTAGCGACACAAGCTCTGGGGGTACTGCTTAGTTCATATTGTTGTTCCACCTATAGGGTTGCAGACCCCT
The DNA here is from genome assembly GCF_000001635.26 of Mus musculus. Classification (NCBI taxonomy): domain Eukaryota; kingdom Metazoa; phylum Chordata; class Mammalia; order Rodentia; family Muridae; genus Mus; species Mus musculus. The sequence goes on along the minus strand of NC_000076.6, from coordinate 30,496,584 downwards.
TTAGCTCCTTGGGTACTTTCTCTAGCTCCTCCATTGGGGACCCTGTGTTCCATCCAATAGCTGACTGTGAGCATCCACTTCCGTGTTTGCCAGGCACCCGCATAGCCTCACAAGAGACAGCTATATCAGGGTCCTTTCAGCAAAATCTTGCTGGTGTATGCAATGATGTCTGCGTGTGGAGGGTGATTATGGGATGGATCCCCAGGTGAGGCAGTCTCTACATGGTCCATCCTTTTGTCTCAGTTCCAAACTTTGTCTGTGTAACTCCTTCCATGGGTATTTTGTTTCCCATTCTAAGAAGGAGCAAAGAATCCACACTTTGGTCTTTTTTCTTCTTGAGTTTCATGTGTTTTGCAAATTGTATCTTGGGTATCCTAAGTTTCTGGGCTAATATGCACTTATCAGTGAGTCCATATCATGTGAGTTCTTTTGTGATTGGGTTGCTTCACTCAGGATGATGCCCTCCAGGTCCATCCATTTGCCTAGGAATTTCATAATTGCTGTAAATGTGCCATATTTTCTGTATCCATTCCTTTGTTGAGAGACATCTGGGTTCTTTCCAGCTTCTGGTTATTATTAATAAGGCTGCAATGAACATAATGAAGCATGTGTCCTTATTACCAATTGGAACATCTTCTGGATATATGCCCAGGAGAGGTATTGCGGGATCCCCTGGTAGTACTATGTCCAATTTTCTGAGGAACCGCCAGACTGATTTCCAGAGTGGTTGTACAAGCTTGCAATCCCACCAGCAATGGAGGAGTGTTCCTTTTTCTCCACATCCTCGCCAGCATCTGCTGTCACCTGAATTTTTGATCTTAGCCATTCTGACTGGTGTGAGGTAAAATCTCAGAGTTGTATTGATTTGCATTTCCCTGATGATTAAGGATGTTGAACATTTTTCAGGTGCTTCTGAGCCATTCAGTATTCGTCAGGTGAGAATTCTTTGTTTAGCTCTGAGCCCCATTTTTAATGGGGTTATTTGATTTTCTGGAGTCCACCTTCTTGAGTTCTTTATATATATTGGATATTAGTCCCCTATCTGATTTAGTATAGGTAAAGGTCCTTTCCCAATCTGTTGGTGGTCTTTTTGTCTTATTGACGGTGTCTTTTGCCTTGCAGAAGCTTTGCAGTTTCATGAGGTCCCATTTGTCAATTCTCGATCTTACAGCACAAGCCATTGCTGTTCTATTCAGGAATTTTTCCCCTCTGCCCATATCTTCGAGGCTTTTCCCCACTTTCCCCTCTATAAGTTTCAGTGTCTCTGGTTTTATGTGGAGTTCCATGATCCACTTAGACTTGACCTTAGTACAAGGAGATAAGAATGGATCAATTCACATTCTTCTACATGATAACTGCCAGTTGTGTCAACACCATTTGTTGAAAATGCTGTCTTTTTTCCACTGGATGGTTTTAGCTCCCTTGTCAAAGATCAAGTGACCATAGGTGCGTGGGTTTATTTCTGGGTTTTCAATTTTATTTCATTGGTCTACCTGTCTGTCACTATACCAGTACCATCTAATGAGATGATCATTTTTTTTTTGTCTTTAAGTTTGATAATATAGTGAATTACGTTGATGGATTTCCATATATTGAGCCATCCTTGCATCCTTGGGATGAAGCCTACTTGATCATGATTATTTTGATGTGTTCTTGGATTTGGTTTGTAAGAATTGTATTAAGTATTTTTGCATAGATGTTCATACGGGTAACTGTTCTGAAGTTCTCTTTCTTTGTTGGGTCTTTGTGTGTTTTAGGTATCAGAGTAATTGTAGCTTACTAGAATGAATTGGGTAGAGTCGTTCTGTTTCTATTTTGTGGAATAGTTTGAGGAGTATTGAAACTTGGTCTTCTTTGAAGGTCTGATAGAACTTTGCACTAAACCCATCTGGTCCTGTGTTTTTTTTGGTTGGGAGACTATTAATGACTGTTTCTATTTCTTTAGGGGATATGGGGCTGTTTAAATTGTTAATCTGATCCTGATTTAACCTTGGTACCTGGTATCTGTCTAGAAATTTGTCCACTTCATCCAGATTTTCTAGTTTTGTTGAGTCTAGGCTTTTATAGTAAGGTCTGATGATTTTTTTGAATTTCCTCAGATTCTTTTGTTATGTCTCCCTTTTCATTTCTGATTTTGCTAATTAGGATACTGTCCCTGTGCCCTCTAGTCTGGCTAGAGGTTTATCTATCTTGTGGATTTTCTCAAAGAATCAGCTTCTGGTTTGGTTGATTCTTTGTATAGTTCTTTTTCTTTCCACTTTGTTGAATTCAGCCCTAAGTTTGATTATTTCCTGCTATCTACTCCTCTTGGGTGAAATTGCTTCCTTTGTTCTAGAGCTTTAAGGTGTTTTGTCAAGCTACTAGTGTATCCTCACTGCAGCTTCTTTTTTTTTTTTTCCTTTTCCATTTTTTATTAGGTATTTAGCTCATTTACATTTCCAATGCTATACCAAAAGTCCCCCATACCCACCCACCCCTCTTCCCCTACCCACCCACTCCCCCTTTTTGGCCCTGGCGTTCCCCTGTACTGGGGCATAAAAATATGGAACGCTTCACGAATTTGCGTGTCATCCTTGCGCAGGGGCCATGCTAATCTTCTCTGTATCGTTCCAATTTTAGTATATGTGCTGCCGAAGCAAGCACTGCAGCTTCTTTTTGGAGGCACTCAGAGCTATGAGTTTTCTTCTTAGGACTGCTTTCATTGTGTCCCATAAGTTTGCATATGTTTTGGCTTCATTTTCATTAAACTCTAAAAGGTCTTTAATTTCTTTATTTCTTCCTTTACCAAATTATAATTGAGTAGACTGTTGTTCAGCTTCTAGGTATATGTGGTTTTTCTATTATTTATTTTGTTATTGAAGATCAGCCTTAGTCCTTGGTGATCTGATAGCGTGCATGGGATTATTTCAGTATTTTTGTATCTGTTGAGGCTTGTTTTGTGACCAAGTATATGGTATCATGAGGTGCCAAGAAGAAGGTATATCCTTTTGTTTTAGGATGAAATGTTCTATAGATATCCATTTGTTTCATAACTGCTGTTAGTTTCACTGTGTCACTGTTTAGTTTCTGTTTACAGGATCTGTCCATTAATGAGAGTGGGGTGTTGAAATCACTATTATTGTGTGAGTTGTAATGTGTGCTTTGAGTTTTAGCAAAGTTTCTTTAATGAAAGTGGATGCCCTTGCATTTGGAACATAGATATTCAGAATTGAGAGTTCATCTTGGTAAATTTTCCTTTGATGAGTAAGAAGTGTCCCTCCTTATCTTTTTTGATATAACTTTAGGTTGAAAGTAGATTTTATTCGATATTAGAATGGCTACTCCAGCTTGTTTCTTGGGACCATTTGCTTGGAAAATAGTTTTCCAGCCTTTTACTCTATGATAGTGTCTGTCTTTGTCCCTAAGGTGGGTTTCCTGTATGCAGCAAAATAGTGGGTCCTGTTTATGTCACCAGTCTGTTAGTCTATGTCTTTTTATTGGGGAATTGAGTCCATTGATATTGAGACATTAGGAAAAGTAATTGTTGCTTCCTGTCATTTTTGTTTTTAGAGTTCGAATTCTGTTCATGTGGCTATCTTTTTTAGGTTTGTTGAAAGATTACTTTCTTGCTTTTTCTCGAGCTTAGTTTCCCTGCTTGTTTTGAAGTTTTCCCTTTATTATCCTTTGAAGGGCTGGATTTGTGGAAACATTGTATAAATTTCATTTTGTCATGGAATACCTTAGTTTCTCTATCTATATAGTAAGTGAGAGTTTTGCTGGGTAGAGTAGCCTTGGCTAGTATTTGTGTTCACTTAGAGTCTGTATAACATCTGCCTAGGATCTTTCGGCTTTCATAGTCTCTGGGGAGACGTCAGGTGTAATTCTGATAAGTCTGCCTTTGTATGTTACTTGACCTTTTTCCCTTACTGTTTTTAATATTCTTTGTTTTGTGCATTTGGTGTTTTGATTATTGTGTGACTGGAGGAATTTCTTTTCTGGTCCAATCTATTTGGAGTTCTGTAGGCTTCTTGTATGTTCATAGGCATCTCTTTCTTTAGGTTGGGGAAGTTTTCTTCTATAATTTTGTTGAAGATATTTACAGGCCCTGTAAGTTGGAAATATTCCTTCTCGTCTATATGTATTATCCTTAGGTTTGGTCTTCTCATTGTCTTCTGGGTATCCTCGATGTTTTTTTGTTAGGATCTTTTTGCATTTTGCATTTTCTTTGATTGTTGTGTCAATGTTTTCTATGGTATCTTGTGCACCTGAGATTCTCTCTTTTATCTCTTGTATTCTGTTGGTTATGCTTGCATCAATGGCTCCTGACTTCTTTTCTAGGTTTTCTATTTTCATAGTGGTCTCCCTTTGTGATTTTTTAATTGTTTCTACTTCCATTTTTAGATCCTGGATGGTTTTGTTCAATTTTTCCACCTGATTGGATGTGTTATCCTGTATTTTTTTAAGGGAGTTATTTATTTCCTTCTTATAGTCTTCCATCAACATCATGAGAAGTTACTTTAGATCCATATCTTGCTTTTCTGATGTGATAGTGTATCCAGGACTTGTTATGGTGGGATAGTTTGATTTTGATGATGCCAAGTAACCTTGGTTGTTGCTTCTGTTCTTATGCTTGCCTCTTGCCATCTGATTATCTCAAGTGCTTGCTGCCCTCAATATATCTGATTGGAACCTGTCCTTCCTGTAATACTGGTTGATTCAGGGCTCCTCAGAGTCTAGCTTTCTCTGTGATTCTGGGATGCCATGAACCTGAGATTCTGGGTGTGTCAGAGTTCTTGGCAGTCATGCTTTCTCTGAGACCCTGAGACCCTGGTGTGACCAAGCTCCTGGTATCCTGGTATCCTGGAATCCTAAGATCCTGGGTGTGTTACAGTGCCTGGAAGTGGTATCTCCTCTGGGTACCAGGTGTGTGTGTGTGTGTGTGTGTGTGTGTGTGTGTGTGTGTGTGTGAAACCAAGTCAGACCAGCATGGACCAGAAGAAACCCAAGTTGCTGGTCAGGCAGGGCTCCTGTGTCCTTGCTCCTGCTTGCACAGACCCATCACGATTGTTTTGGAACAGATGTTGCGTTCCACTCACCAGTTATCCTAAGATCCTGTGTGTCCTCTGGGGACCATGGTACTGTCCTCTGAGTTTAGGCCCAAGGTGGCCTGGAGCTGGTGCTGACCTTAAGCGCTATATAGCACTTCTAATTCAAGGTCAATCATTAATAGAGTCTTCACAATTATAATTATAATTTGTAGTTGGCTGATTGTTATCTTAATCAAGTTTATTCAAATTTGATAGTTAATTATTTCTACCTGTAAGAAGCAAAGTATAAAAACAGGGCTCAGAAAAGGAGTGTTTCAGAGAATTGGGCTAAGTAGATCTATTTAATCTAACACAACAAGAAGGAAGGCAGAAGGAAGATACAAACTAATTTACTGGTGACCTAAACTCTGGTAACCGCCAATCACAAAGCAGGTTCCTTTCTTGCTTTCTTTCCCATAACCCAATCAATTATGTCTCTTTATTTAATGTTCTCAATTAGGAGCCAGAAGAAGTTGGAGGATCTGGGGCCTATTTTTAAATTTCAAACTAGCAGTGTGACTTAGCTCTCTGATGTTGATTTGAAGAGCGACTTTAACATCATCATCGCCACCCAAACTGTTCTGTTACAGATATGCAATATCTGGGCACTGAGGCTTGTGGGGAGAAAATCAAACCAGATATGGGGGTCTCCAAAACAAGACAAGAAGCTTTGAGTGATCATATATCTTTCCTGTACATTTTCCTTCATCTTCTTCTATAAATGTGTTCTGAAACCTCTGTCTGGGAAGCCTTTTCAAGGAAGTCAACAAATGTAAAGTTTTATTGTCCAAAGTAGTTAAATGAGTTGAACAAGAAAGGGCGTGACTTGGTCCCTAGCCAGGTCCCCATTTTAGGGGAATGGATTGTGGGACCCTTTAATCTTGGAGTTTGGCTGTGAGATGTATGACCATGAGGTCATATGACCATGAGAACATAAGTTCATAGGTAGTTATGCTTCTGGCCCAAGCTTTCTATTTCCTGATCCTCTGAGAAATAATGAGTCTTACCAAATTTCTTTGACAGCTAGAGAGGTTTGGATGTATAATCCTTGTATGGAGGAATATGGGGATCACAAGTGGGGTGTCATTGTGAAGGCTCTAATATGGGAGATGTTTTAAAAGAGAAGTGAATAAGTAACTTAAGTGACATATGCATGAACAAAGACACTGGTCAATAAGTGGAACTACTTAGTGTGTAGCGCCTTCAAATTTGAGCCAATGGTTCTTTATTCTATGGGTTTATTGGTGCAGACTTGCTTATATTTAGCATCTTAATGGCATGCATATTTTATTAGACATAAAATTTTTTAAAATTGTTTTAAAAAGGAAAGGATGTGAAATGTCCCTTAATTCCTTTCCCATAGAATGTCCTTAGCTGATGGGAATTAATCTCCCCCTTCTTTCTCCTGGGTATAAAGTCATGCTGGTCTCAGCAGGGTGGGTTCTATATAGGAATCAAGTTTCCTATTCCAACAGGAAGGTTTTGAAGTACACTTGTTTTCTCCTTTTTTCCAGAATGGGATGGTTTTACCTTCAACATGTATAAATACTTCCTTCCTTATTTATCTATATTCAAGTGAGAATTTAGCAACCTTGCTAAGAAGTTCAACTGACAATAATTGGTAGATAGAAATTATGGTTAGAGAAGCTCGAGGTTCAAGCTTTAGGTTAGTGTATTTCTGTGGTAGAAAGGGGTCATCATTTGACAATTAGCCACTCTTCCTTACTAACATTTTCCCTCTTATATGATTAACCCAATTCCATCTTCCTTAAAGAGTACCCCTGAGATTATAGAAACTTCAGCTAGTTGTCTTAGTAGAGATTTAGCATACATTCCTTGAGCAAACACAATGTTTTCAAACAATCACCAACTAATTGTTGAAGATATCCTATAAATAGCCATGTTCAATATGGCTATTGGGCTACAGAATTACTATGAATGTAATGCAATACATTTGTAGATGACCAATTTCTCTTGCTGCGTCAAAAGTTTTGTAGCCCCTAATGCATAGCCATGTGGAGTGAAGTGAAAGAGGCTACTGATCAACTCCAGCCTAATGCTAGATGATCTTTGCACAGGCAAAGCAATGTTTTTTTTTGTTTGTTTGTTTTGTTGTTGTTTAGTTTTTTAAAATATATTTTTATTAGGTATTTTCCTCATTTACATTTCCAATGCTATCCCAAAAGTCCCCCATACCCTCCCCCCCACTCCCCTACCCACCCACTCCCACTATTTTGTGAGGAGTGGGTGTGGCGGCAGTCCCAAAGGCGCCAGGGACTGCAGCTAAGTCGTATGATTTGCACCTGACTTCCTCATATAAGCCACAAACATCTTGAGAGCTGCGCAGGTGTACCAGGATACCGGTGAATCCATTTTGGTGGAGATATGCCCCTGCTGCCCTGATTAGCTGAAGCTGCGTGCCTGGTGAGGTGGCGTGGCCTGCTGTGCATGGATGTGAACTGAGAGTATAAAAGAGTGAGAGGCCCAGGGTTCGAGGGAGATATAAACAAGGGAGATATAAACAAGGGGGAGATATAAACAAGGGAGATATAAACAAGAAGAAACAGGACTGAATAAACGTGTGCGGAAGGATCCTGTAGCAGCATCGTTCTTCCTGGCCAGTTGAGCGTGCGCAAGACTTTTTGGCCCTGGCATTCCCCTGTACTGGGGCATATAAAGTTTGCAAGTCCAATGGGCCTCTCTTTCCAGTGATGGCTTACTAGGCCATCTTTTGATACATATGCGGCTAGAGTCAAGAGCTCCGGGGTACTGGTTAGTTCATATTGTTGTTCCACCTATAGGGTTGCAGTTCCCTTTAGCTCCTTGGGTACTTTCTCTAGCTCCTCCATTGGGGGCCCTGTGATCCATCCATTAGCTGACTGTGAGCATCCACTTCTGTGTTTGCTAGGCCCCGGCATAGTCTCACAAGAGACAGTTATATCAGGGTCCTTTCAGCAAAATCTTGCTAGTGTATGCAATGGTGTCAGCGTTTGGAAGCTGATTATGGGACGGATCCCTGGATATGGCAATCACTAGATGGTCCATCCTTTTGTCACAGCTCCAAACTTTGTCTCTATAACTCCTTCCATGGGTGTTTTGTTCCCAATTCTAAGAAGGGGCAAAGTGTCCACACTTTGGTCTTCGTTCTTCTTCAGTTTCATGCGTTTAGCAAATTGTATCTTATATCTTGGGTATCCTAAGTTTCTGGGCTAATATCCACTTATCATTGAGTACATATTGTGTGAGTTCCTTTGTGATTGGGTTACCTCACTCAGGATGATGCCCTCCAGGTCCATCCATTTGCCTAGGAATTTCATAAATTCATTCTTTTTAATAGCTGAGTAGTACTCCATTGTGTAAATGTACCACATTTTCTGTATCCATTCCTCTGTTGAGGGGCATCTGGGTTCTTTCCAGCTTCTGGCTATGATAAATAAGGCTGCTATGAACATAGTGGAGCATGTGTCCTTCTTACCGGTTGGGACATCTTCTGGGTATATGCGCCGGAGAGGTGTTGCAGGATCCTCTGATAGTACTATATCCAATTTTCTGAGGAACCACCAGACTGATTTCCAGAGTGGTTGTACAAGCTTGCAATCCCACCAACAATGGAGGAGTATTCTTCTTCCCCCATATCCTTGCCAGCTTCTGCTATCACCTGAATATTTGATCTTAGCTATTCTGACTGGTGTGAGGTGGAATCTCAGGGTCATTTTGATTTGCATTTCCTTGATGACTAAGGATATTGAACATTTTTTAGATGCTTCTCCGCCATTCAATATTTTTCAGTTGAAAATTCCTTGTTTAGCTTTGTACCCCATTTTTAATAGGGTTATTTGGTTCTCTGTAATCTAACTTCTTGAGTTCTTTGTATGTATTTGATATTAGCCCTCTATCAGATTTAGGATTGATAAAGATATTTTCCCAATCTGTTGATTGCCATTTTGTCTTATTAACAATGTCCTTTGCCTTACAGAAACTTTGCAATTTTATGAAGGTCACATTTGTTAATTCTTGAGCTTAGAGCATAATCTATTGGTGTTCTGTTCAAAAAATTTTCCCTTGTGCCCATGTGCTTGAGGCTTTTCTCCACTTTCTTTTCTATTCGTTTCAGTGTATCTGGTTTTATGTGGAGTTCCTTGATCCACTTAGACTTGAGCTTTGCATTCTTCTATATGTTGACTGCCAGTTGAGCCAGCATCATTTGTTGAAAATGCTGTCTTTTTTCTTCTGGATGGCTTTAGCTCATTTGTCAAAGATCAAGTGACCATAGCTGTGTGGTTTCATTTCTGGGTCTTCAATTCCATTATATTGATTTACTGGCCTGTCAGTGTACCAATACCATGCAGTTTTGGTTTTTTTTTTTTTAATCTTATCATATTGCAATATTGCAGCTTGAGGTCAGAAATGGTGATTCCCCCAGTTCTTTTATTGTTGAGAATAGCTTTTGTTATCCTGGGTTTTTTATTATACCAGATGGATTTGCAAATTGCTCTTTCTAACTCTGTGAAGAATTGAGTTGGAATTTTGAAAGGGATTGAATTGAATCTATAGATTGCTTTTGTCAGGATGACCATTTTTACTATATTACTTCTGCCAATCTGTGAGCATGGGAGATCTTTCTATCTTCTGAAGTCTTCTTTGATTTCATTCTTCAGAGACTTGAAGTTCTTGTCATACATGTCTTTCACTTACTTAGAGTCAGACCAAGATGTTTTATGTTATTTGTGACCATTGTGAAAGGTGCTGTTTCCCTAATTTCCTTCACAGCCTGTTTATCCTTCTAGTAGAGGAAGGCCACTGATTTGTTTTAGTTAATTTTATATCCAGCCCCTTCCCTGAAGTTATCAGGTTTAGAAGTTCTTTGGTGGTATTTTTGTGGTAACTTAAGTATACTATCTGCAAATAGTGATATTTTGACTACTTCCTTTCCAATTTGTATTCCTTTGGTCTCTTTTGTTGTCTAATTGATCTGGCTAGGACTTCAAGTGCTATATTGAATAGGTAGGGAGAGAGTGGGCAGGCTTGTCTAGTCCCTGATTTTAGTGGGATTGCTTCAAATTTCTCTCCATTTAGTTTGATGTTGGCTACTGGTTTGCTGTATATTGCTTTTACTATTTTTAGGTATGGGCCTTGAAGTACTGATCTTTCCATTACTTTTATGATGAAGCGGTGTTGGATTTTGTCAAATGCTTTCTCAGCATCTAATGAAATGATCATGTGGTTTTTTTTTCCTTGAGTTTATATATATAGTGGATTATGTTGATGGATTTCTGTATATTGAATCACCCCTGAATCCCTGGGATGAAGTCTCCTTGATTAATGTGGATGATCATTTTGAAGTGGTCTTGGATTTGGGTTATGAGAATTTTATTGACTATTTTTTGCATAGATATTTATAAGGGAAATTGGTCTGAAGTTCTCTTTTTTTGTTGAATCTTTGTGTGGTTAGGTTTCAGAGTAATTGTGGATTCATGGAACGAATTTTGTAGTGTTCCTTCTGTTTCTGTTTTGTAGAATATTTTGAAGAGTATTGGTATTAGGTCTTCTTTGAAGGTCTGATAGAACTCTGTACTAAATCTATCTAGTCCTGGGTTTTATTGGTTGGGACACTATTAATGAGTGCTTCTATTTTTTTTTAGGGGTTATGGGACTGGTTAGATTATTTATCTGATCCTGACTTAAGTTTGGTACCTGGTGTCTGTCTAGAAAATTGTCCATTTCATTCAGGTTTTCCAGTTTTGTTGAGTATAGACTTTTGTAGTACAATCTGATTATTTTTTTTCTGAATTTCCTGTTGTTATGTCTTAAACGCGTTTTCACGACCGGCCAGGAAGAACACAACAAACCAGAATCTTCTGCGGCAAAACTTTATTGTTTACATCTTCAGGAGCAGGAGCCCAAGCCCCAAGCCCCAAAAACGAAAAAGCCCCCCCCCCCCGCTTACATCTTTAGGAGCCAGAGCGCCAGAGCGCCAGAGCACCAGAGCGCAGAGCAAGAGCTCTATTGTTTACATCTTTAGGAGCAAGCGAGCAAGAGCCAGAGCCAGAGAGCAAAAGCGCAAGAGCGCAAGCAAGAGAGAGAATGGCGGAAACCCCGTCCCCTTTTTAGGAGAGTTATCCTTCGCCTAGGACGTATCACTCCCTGATTGGCTGCAGCCCATGGCCGAGTTGACGTCATGGGAAAGGCAGAGTACATGTAGTGGAAAAATACCCTTGGCACATGTGCAGATTATTTGTTTACCACTTAGAACACAGCTGTCAGCGCCATCTTGTGACGGCGAATGTGGGGGCGGCTCCCAACATCTCCCCCTTTCCTTTTAATAAGAGCAATAGGCCACCCATATTAATGAGAGTGGAGATAGAGGTCAAATCCCCAGTGTGCAGGTAAAGGAGCCGTGTACAGGATTAGCTCTTAGGCTCACAGGCTTTTACCCAGAGCAACCCTGACCTGCTCCCGTGTCGTTTTGCCTGGAGAGAAGGACACTTGGACACTCAACCTTCTTGAAAGATGACATGTCTCTCTAGAATAGGCTCATATATGCCGCAGAGCCCTTCTACTGCAATGCTTAGCCGTGTAACTCTCTCGGGCTGCTGAAGCACACTCACTCTATCTCGTGCAATGAGACTAGCCTCGTGGGATGTAAGAGCTGAGTGGCCAGCGACCTATTGCCTAAGCATAGATAACCATATATCAGGGGAAGCACCATGTTCTAGTACTGCAAGTGCCTGGGCAATAACCACCTTGTCTCTCCTAGTTTGGGCCTTAAGTTTACAGACCAACCAAAGAAGCAACACTAATCCACAGCAAAGTGTATCTCCAAATAATATCAATCCCACCCATTCTTTAAAGAAGGGAAATGCTGAGGAGATCCAATTGGGTAATCCTTTGGTCAGGGACAGGTCCAAGCGCGTGGAGTTGACCTGAAGTCTCAATTCCCGAAGGATCTGTTCAAATTCAGCTGTCCAATTCTGTAACATATACTGAAAAAGACTTTTTGACAAATTAGCTGCCCTAGTAAATTTCTCATACTGAATGGAAGTAACACACAATCCCGGAAATTTTGTTCACATCTCAGCTGAGCTATTTGCCATAATACATCTAGTTGTTTCTGGACAAGATCTATGAGTTGACTAACCAGCATGAGATCACCCTGTATCTTGACATTAGCTGAGGCCTGTTTATCTATGACTGTAGTCACTGAGGCTGACAAAGTGTTAATGGTGTCAGTCGTCTGGACCTGTCCAGACAGAGCCAAGGCTGTCTGAATCAAGGCCAAACCCAGTTCCTAGTTAGTGGTAAAAAAGCAGGGGAATACTTGAGCATTATACATCACCGTCATTAGGAGTGGAAATGTCGACATTATCCCCCAACGCTGCTCTCTCTTTATTATTGACGCCCTGGACATCACCAAGACGAGGGACATCAGTATTCCCTTGGTCAGTCTGGATTTTTCGGGTGAGTCTTTCTGGTATCCAAAATGGGTTGTCTTCATTCTGTGGGAAAACACAGATAGCTCCCCTGGATCTTATCAAAATAGGATCCGGGCCATACCATTTATTATCAAGGACATTTTTCCATTTAACCATCTCATTGGGCCTATCTGGCTCTGAACAATGACGTTCAGCCGCAGTATGGCCATGAACATCAATATTTAAAAAATTGAGTGTAAAGAGTGCCATAGACACAGACACTCTTGGTACTCGGGGTAGAGTCTCCTCAATTCCCCTCTTCTGTTTTATAAGATAGGCTTTGAGGGTGCGATGCGCACGCTCAACAATACCCTGTCCTTGAGGGTTGTATGGAAGTCCAGTCAGGTGGGTCACGTCCATCTGACGGCAGAACTGCTGGAATTTTTGAGATGTATAAGCTGGTCCATTATCAGTCTTAAGGAGTTTGGGTTTCCCCCAAGCACTCTATGTCTCAAGACAATGTTGAATCACATGTGAGGCTTTTTCACCTGTTAAAGGTGTGGCAAACATTACACCAGAGCAGGTGTCAATAGAAACATGTAAATATTGATTTCTCCCAAAGGAGGAAATATGCGTGACATCCATTTGTCAGACCTGTAATGGCCTGATGCCACGAGGGTTTACCCCTACATGAGGAGTAGATAAAATTTGACAACAATCTAAAGGCATTATTAAGTAATCAGAATCACTTTCAGTAGAACCAATCCCTCTGGTAGCTCAAGGAATACCAGAGGAAGGAAAACAGCCATGTAGGCTTGGCAAAATTATTAGTTGAGCTATTCTGTCCCTTTGTGATATAGAAAAGACAACTTGAGGACAAGAACAGAGAACCCGAAGTTCCCCTTTATAATCCTGATCTACAACTCCAGGGTGGACAATAAGACCTTGTAGGCTGCAAGAGCCTGCCTCTGTCTCTCTGGCCACAAAATCTGAGAAGGACTCCTGAGGTCCCTGGACGATCTTTGTTAGTTGTCCAGTGGCTTCACCTGCTCGGGAGAGTGCCTTCCAGGCCCTAATAGCCGTGGAGGAAATTTGGGCATAAGCTCCCCAATGGTAGTTTGTCTGATCAGCAGAATAAGCTCCCTGACCCGTTAACAAGTCAAAAGTCCAATCTCTTTGCTCTGGAGTCAAAGCAGCTGCGTTTGCTCGGGCCTGCGCTTGTGCAGCCTCATGCCAAAGAGCTCTCCATTCCATATATTTGCCCATACTAGGGAGAGCGGCTTTTACAATCGTTTGCCAGTCGGCAGGAGTTAGTGCCATGCCGGCAAGCCTGTCTAACTGCACCAAGGTAAAATTAGCATTGGTTCCGTATTTACGGACCGACTCGGCAAGTTCTTTAATCTGCACATATTCTACCGGAGCGTGGACACGCCCACCCTCGGCTCCTTCAAAGACCGGAAATGCCTGTTGTATTTTCCTTTGTTCCTCTCTGGGAATGAATGAGTCTGCGCATTGCCTCTCTGCGCATTGTCTCTCTGCGCATTGTCTCTCTGCGCAGGGCTGACGCACTACGCAGGGTGGGGGCTCCGCATAGGGCGGAAGTGCACCTTGAAGCCGACTGCCCGGAGGCCAAGCAGTAAACTGGCCTTCGCCAGCCGCTTTTGGCTTTTTTCTTGACCAATTAGCTCGCATTTTATCTGGCTGGCATTTTTCTCTCTCAAAACGAGCTGCTTCTTCCTCCCAGTCTGTTTCTTCAGAGGAGAATTCGTCATCTGATTCAGAGCTACTAAGAGCTGGCTTCTCTAATTGATCTTTTTTCTTTTCTTTTTTCTTTTCCTTCCTTCTAATCTCTCCCCAGGTATTCTTACCTGACCTTAACTTTTCCTCGGGTTCAAGACCCTTGGAAAGGCCTGTATACTTATTTTGTGTACCATATTTCCTCTTTGCTCCTATTCTCTCTCCCCGCTTTACTTCTGATAGACTGCCCTGAACTTCATCCAGAATTTTCAGCCCTGCCTTAATCACTTGATAACATGTGAAAAAGAACAAAAGGGCTCCTAACACTAGAAAAAATTTAAGGCCAAACATACCTTGTAAAGCTATTTCCCACTTTACTTCTGATAGACTGTCTTGAATTTCGTTAGAAAGTTCAAGGCCAGGCGTACCTTGTAAAGCTATACTTACGGGTACCCTGTTCCCCAGCTGAAGAGTTCTGAATTCACGCAGTTGAATCCTTCTCAACAGTCTGTTTTACGGTAACCTTTATGACCGTGACCCGCAGTTCTGGTTCCGGAATGAGGAATCTTCCTTGCGCCGGTGATGGTTAACTCCCGTCCCGGGTTTTCTCTTCCCGGGTTCTCGGCACCAACTCTTAAACGCGTTTTCACGACCGGCCAGGAAGAACACAACAAACCAGAATCTTCTGCGGCAAAACTTTATTGTTTACATCTTCAGGAGCAGGAGCGCAAGCCCCAAGCCCCAAAAACGAAAAAGCCCCCCCGCTTACATCTTTAGGAGCCAGAGCGCCAGAGCGCCAGAGCGCCAGAGCGCAGAGCAAGAGCTCTATTGTTTACATCTTTAGGAGCAAGCGAGCAAGAGCCAGAGCCAGAGAGCAAAAGCGCAAGAGCGCAAGCAAGAGAGAGAATGGCGGAAACCCCGTCCCCTTTTTAGGAGAGTTATCCTTCGCCTAGGACGTATCACTCCCTGATTGGCTGCAGCCCATGGCCGAGTTGACGTCATGGGAAAGGCAGAGTACATGTAGTGGAAAAATACCCTTGGCACATGTGCAGATTATTTGTTTACCACTTAGAACACAGCTGTCAGCGCCATCTTGTGACGGCGAATGTGGGGGCGGCTCCCAACAGTTATGTCTCCCTTTTTATTTCTGATTTTGTTAATTTGGATACTGTCTCTGTGCTCTCTGGTTAGTCTGGCTAAGGGTTTGTCTATCTTGTTGATTTTCTCGAAGAACCAGCTCCTGATTTTGTTGATTCTTTGTATATTTCTTTTTGTTTCTACTTAGTTTATTTCAGCCCTGAGTTTGATTATTCCCTGCTGTCTACTCCTCTTGAGTGTATTTTCTTCTTTTTGTTCTAGAGCTTTCAGATGTCCTGTCAAGCTGTTAGTGTATGCTTTGTCCAGTTTCTTTTTGGAGGAACTTAGAGCTCTGAGTTTTCCTCTTAGGACTGCTATCATTGTGCCCCATAAGTTTGGGTATGTTGTGCCTTCATTTTCATTAATTTCTAAAAAGTTTTCAATTTCTTTATTTCTTCCTTGACCAAGTTATCATTGAGTAGATTGTTGTTTCCATGTATATGTGGGTGGGCTTTCTATTGTTTCCGTTCCTATTGAAGACCAGCCGTAGTCCGTGTTGATCTGATAGGATGCATTGGATCATTTGTATTTTCTTGTATCTGTTGAGCCCTGTTTTGTAACCAATTATATGGCCAATTTTGGAGATGGTGCTATGAGGTGCTGAGAAGGTGGTATATTCTTTTTTTTTTTTTGATAAAATATTCTATAGGTATCTGTTAAATCTATTTGGTTTATAACTTCTGTAAGTTTCACTGTGTCTCTGTTTAGTTTCTGTTTCCATGATCTGTCCATTCGTGAGAGTGAGATGTTGAGGTCTCTCACTATTATTGTAAGAGGTACAATGTATACTTTGAGCTTCAGTAAAATTTCTTTTATGAATGTTGGTGCCCTTGAATTTGGAGCATAGATCTCCAGAATTGCAAGTTCTTCTTGGTAGATTTTTCCTTTGATGAGTATTACGTGTCCTTCCTTGTCTTTTTTGATAACTTTAGGTTGAAAGTAGATTTTATTCAATATTAGAATGGCTACCTCAGCTTGTTTCTTGGGACCATTTGCTTGGAAAATTGTTTTCCAGACTTTTACTCTGAGGTAGTGTCTGTCTTTGTCATGGAGGTGAGTTTTTTTTTTTTTTTTTTGGTTTGCAGAAAATTTTTTCTTTTCTTTTCTTTTTCTTTCTTTCTTTCTTTCTTTCTTTCTTTCTTTCTTTCTTTTTATTACGTATTTTCTTCAATTACATTTCTGATGTGTAGCAAAATGTTGGGTCCTGTTTATGTAGCCAGTTTGTTAGTTTATGTCTTTTTATTGGGGAATTGAGTACATTAAGAGATATTAAGGAAAGATGATTGTTGCTTCCTGTTATATTTGTTTTTAGAGTTGTAATTATGTTCATGTGGCTACCTTTTTGTTGTTGTTGTTGTTAAAAGAAGATTATTTTCTTGCCTTTTCTAGGGTGTAGTTTCCTTCCTTGTGTTGGAATTTTCCATTTACTATCTTTTCAAGGGCTGGATTTTTGGAAAGATATTGTGAAAATTTATTTTTGTCATAGAATATCTTGGTTTCTCCATCTATGGTAATTGATAGTTTTTCTGGGTATAGTAACCTGGGCTGGCATTTGTATTCTCTTAGGGTCTGTATGACATCTGCCCAGCATCTCTGTCTTTCATAGTCTCTGGGGAGAAGTCAGGTGAAATTCTGATTGGTCTGCCTTTATATGTTACTTGACCTTTTCCCCTTACTGCTTTTAATATTCTCTCTTTGTTTTGTGCATTTGGTGTTTCGATTACTATGTGACAGGAGGAATTTATTTTCTGGTCCAATCTATTTGGAAATCAGTAGGCTCCCTGCATGTTGATGGGCATCTCTTTCTTTAGGTTAGGAAAGTTTTCTTCTATAATTTTGTTGAAGATATTTTCTGGCCCTTTAAATTGGGAATCTTTACTCTCTTCCATACCTATTATCCTTAGGTTTGGCCTTCTCATTGTGTCCTGGATTTCCTGGATGTTTTGTGTTAGGACCTTTTTGCATTTTGCATTGTCTTTGACTGTTGTGTTTTCTATGGTATCTTCTGCACCTGAAATTGTCTCTTCTATCTTTTTTTTTTGTTGTTTTTGTGATGCTTACATCTATGACTTTTGATCTCTTTTCTGTTTTTTTATCTCCAGAATTGTCTTTGTGATTTCTTTATTGTTTATACTTCTTTTTTTCCCCATTTTTATTAGGTATTTAGCTCATTTACATTTCCAATGCTATACCAAAAGTCCCCCATACCCACCCACCCCCACTCCCCTACACACCCACTCCCCCTTTTTGGCCCTGGCGTTCCCCTGTACTGGGGCATACAACGTTTACGTGTCCAATGGGCCTCTCTTTCCAGTGATGGCCGATTAGGCCATCTTTTGATACATATGCAGCTAGAGTCAAGAGCTCTGGGGTACTGGTTAGTTCATAATGTTGTTCCACCTATAGAGTTGCAGATCCCTTTAGCTCCTTGGGTTCTTTCTCTAGCTCCTCCATTGGGAGCCCTGTGATCCATCCAATAGCTGACTATGAGCATCCACTTCTGTGTTTGCTAGGCCCTGGCATAGTCTCAGAAGAGATAGCTACATCTGGGTCCTTTCAATAAAATCTTGCTAGGGTATGCAATGGTGTCAGCGTTTGGATGCTGATTATGGGGTGGATCCCTGGATATGGCAGTCTCTACATGGTCCATCCTTTCATCTCAGCTCCAAACTTTGGCTCTGTAACTCCTTCCATGGGTGTTTTGTTCCCAATTCTAAGGAGGGGCATAGTGTCCACATTTCAGTCTTCATTCTTCTTGAGTTTCATGTGTTTAGCAAATTGTACCTTATATCTTGGGAATCCTGGGTTTGGGGCTAATATCCACTTATCAGTGAGTACATATTGTGTGAGTTCCTTTGTGATTGGGTTACCTCACTCAGGATGATGCCCTCCAGGTCCATCCATTTGGCTAGGAATTTCATAAATTCATTCTTTTTAATAGCTGAGTAGTACTCCATTGTGTAGATGTACCACATTTTCTGTATCCATTCCTCTGTTGAGGGGCATCTGGGTTCTTTCCAGCTTCTGGCTATTATAAATAAGGCTGCTATGAACATAGTGGAGCATGTGTCCTTCTTACCAGTTGGGGCATCTTCTGGATAAATGCCGGGGAGAGGTATTGCTGGATCCTCCGGTAGTACTATGTCCAATTTTCTGAGGAACCGCCAGACTGATTTCCAGAGTGGTTGTACAAGCCTGCAATCCCACCAACAATGGAGGAGTGTTCCTCTTTCTCCACATCCACGCCAGCATCTGCTGTCACCTGAATTTTTGATCTTAGCCATTCTGACTGGTGTGAGGTGGAATCTCAGGGTTGTTTTGATTTGCATTTCCCTGATGATTAAGGATGTTGAACATTTTTTTCAGGTGCTTCTCTGCCATTCGGTATTCCTCAGGTGAGAATTCTTTGTTCAGTTCTGAGCCCCATTTTATAATGGGGTTGTTCGATTTTCTGAAGTCCACCTTCTTGAGTTCTTTATATATGTTGGATATTAGCCCCCTATCTGATTTAGGATAGGTAAAGATCCTTTCCCAATCTGTTGGTGGTCTTTTTGTCTTATTGACGGTGTCTTTTGCCTTGCAGAAACTTTGGAGTTTCATTAGGTCCCATTTGTCAATTCTCGATCTTACAGCACATGCCATTGCTGTTCTGTTCAGGAATTTTTCCCCTGTGCCCATATCTTCAAGGCTTTTCCCCACTTTCTCCTCTATAAGTTTCAGTGTCTCTGGTTTTATGTGAAGTTCTTTGATCCACTTAGATTTGACCTTAGTACAAGGAGATAAGTATGGATCGCTTCGCATTCTTCTACATGATAACAACCAGTTGTGCCAGCACCAATTGTTGAAAATGCTGTCTTTCTTCCACTGGATGGCTTTAGCTCCCTTGTTGAAGATCAAGTGACCATAGGTGTGTGGGTTCATTTCTGGGTCTTCAATTCTATTCCATTGGTCTACTAGTCTGTTTCTATACCAGTACCATGCAGTTTTTATCACAATTGCACTGTAGTAAAGCTTTAGGTCAGGCATGGTGATTCCACCAGAGGTTCTTTTATCCTTGAGAAGACTTTTTGCTATCCTAGGTTTTTTGTTATTCCAGATGAATTTGCAAATTGCTCCTTCTAATTCGTTGAAGAATTGAGTTGGAATTTTGATGGGGATTGCATTGAATCTGTAGATTGCTTTTGGCAAGATAGCCATTTTTACAATGTTGATCCTGCCAATCCATGAGCATGGGAGATCTTTCCATCTTCTGAGATCTTCTTTAATTTCTTTCTTCAGAGATTTGAAGTTTTTATCATACAGATCTTTCACCTCCTTAGTTAGAGTCACTCCGAGATATTTTATACTATTTGTGACTATTGAGAAGGGTGTTGTTTCCCTAATTTCTTTCTCAGCCTGTTTATTCTTTGTATAGAGAAAGGCCATTGACTTGTTTGAGTTTATTTTATATCCAGCTACTTCACCGAAGCTGCTTATCAGGTTTAGGAGTTCTCTGGTAGAATTTTTAGGGTCACTTATATATACTATCATATCATCTGCAAAAAGTGATATTTTGACTTCCTCTTTTCCAATTTGTACCCCCTTGATCTCCTTTTGTTGTCGAATTGCTCTGGCTAATACTTCAAGTACTATGTTGAAAAGGTAGGGAGAAAGTGGGCAGCCTTGTCTAGTCCCTGATTTTAGTGGGATTGCTTCCAGCTTCTCTCCATTTACTTTGATGTTGGCTACTGGTTTGCTGTAGATTGCTTTTATCATGTTTAGGTATGGGCCTTGAATTCCTGATCTTTCCAAAACTTTTATCATGAATGGGTGTTGAATCTTGTCAAATGCTTTTTCTGCATCTAACGAGATGATCATGTGGTTTTTGTCTTTGAGTTTGTTTATATAATGGATTACATTGATGGATTTTCGTATATTAAACCATCCCTGCATTCCTGGAATAAAACCTACTTGGTCAGGATGGATGATTGCTTTAATATGTTCTTGGATTCGGTTAGCAAGAATTTTATTGAGGATTTTTGCATTGATATTCATAAGAGAAATTGGTCTGAAGTTCTCTATCTTTGTTGAATCTTTCTGTGGTTTAGGTATCAGAGTAATAGTGGCTTCATAAAATGAGTTGGGTAGAGTACCTTCTACTTCTATTTTGTGAAATAGTTTGTGCAGAATTGGAATTAGGTCTTCTTTGAAGGTCTGATAGAACTCTGCACTAAACCCGTCTGGTCCTGGGCTTTTTTTGGCTGGGAGACTATTAATAACTGCTTCTATTTCTTTAGGTGATATGGGACTGTTTAGATGGTCAACTTGATCCTGACTCAACTTTGGTACCTGGTATCTGTCCAGAAATTTGTCCATTTCGTCCAGGTTTTCCAGTTTTGTTGAGTATAACCTTTTGTAGAAGGATCTGATGGTGTTTTGGATTTCTTCAGGATCTGTTGTTATGTCTCCCTTTTCATTTCTGATTTTGTTAATTAGGATTTTGTCCCTGTGCCCTTTAGTAAGTCTAGCTAAGGGTTTATCTATCTTGTTGATTTTCTCAAAGAACCAACTCCTCGTTTGGTTAATTCTTTGAATAGTTCTTCTTGTTTCCACTTGGTTGATTTCACCCCTGAGTTTGATTATTTCCTGCCGTCTACTCCTCTTGGGTGAATTTGCTTCCTTTTTTTCTAGAGCTTTTAGATGTGTTGTCAAGCTGCTAGTATGTGCTGTCTCCCGTTTCTTCTTGGAGGCACTCAGAGCTATGAGTTTCCCTCTTAGAAATGCTTTCATTGTGTCCCAAAGGTTTGGGTACGTTGTGGCTTCATTTTCATTAAACTCTAAGAAGTCTTTAATTTCTTTCTTTATTCCTTCCTTGACCAAGGTATCATTGAGAAGAGTGTTGTTCAGTTTCCATGTGAATGTTGGCTTTCCATTATTTATGTTTTTATTGAAGATCAGTCTTAGGCCATGGTGGTCTGATAGGATACATGGGACAATTTCAATATTTTTGTATCTGTTGAGGCCTGTTTTGTGACCAATTATATGGTCAATTTTGGAGAAGGTCCCGTGAGGTGCTGAGAAGAAGGTATATCCTTTTGTTTTAGGATAAAATGTTCTGTAGATATCTGTTAGGTCCATTTGTTTCATAACTTCTGTTAGTTTCACTGTGTCCCTGTTTAGTTTCTGTTTCCACGATCTGTCCCTTGATGAAAGTGGTGTGTTGAAGTCTCCCACTATTGTTGTGTGAGGTGCAATGTGTGCTTTGAGCTTTACTAAAATGTCTTTAATGAATGTGGTTGCCTTTGCATTTGGAGCGTAGATATTCAGAATTGAGAGTTCCTCTTGGAGGATTTTACCTTTGATGAGTATGAAGTGTCCCTCCTTGTCCTTTTTGATAACTTTGGGTTGGAAGTCGATTTTATCCGATATTAGAATGGCTACTCCAGCTTGTTTCTTCAGACCATTTGCTTGGAAAATTGTTTTCCAGCCTTTCACTCTGAGGTAGTGTCTGTCTTTTTCCCTGAGATGGGTTTCCTGTAAGCAGCAGAATGTTGGGTCCTGTTTGTGTAGCCAGTCTGTTAGTCTATGTCTTTTTATTGGGGAATTGAGTCCATTAATATTAAGAGATATTAAGGAAAAGTCATTGTTGCTTCCTTTTATTTTTGTTGTTAGAGTTGGCATTCTGTTCTTGTGGCTGTCTTCTTTTTGGTTTGTTGAGGGATTACTTTCTTGTTTGTTCTAGGGCGTGATTTCCATCCTTGTATTGCTTCTTTTCTGTTATTATCCTTTGAAGGGCTGGATTCGTGGAAAGATATTGTGTGAATTTGTTTTTGTCGTGGAATACTTTGGTTTCTCCATCTATGGTAATTGAGAGTTTGGCCGGGTATAGTAGCCTGGACTGGCATTTGTGTTCTCTTAGTGTCTGTATAACATCTGTCCAGGCTCTTCTGGCTTTCATAGTCTCTGGTGAAAAGTCTGGTGTAATTCTGATAGGCCTTCCTTTATATGTTACTTGACCTTTCTCCCTTACTGCTTTTAATATTCTATCTTTATTTAGTGCATTTGTTGTTCTGATTATTATGTGTCAGGAGGAATTTCTTTTCTGGTCCAGTCTATTTGGAGTTCTGTAGGCTTCTTGTATGTTCATGGGCATCTCTTTCTTTATGTTTGGGAAGTTTTCTTCAATTATTTTTTGAAGATATTAGCTGGCCCTTTAAGTTGAAATTCTTCATTCTCATCAATTCCTATTATCTGTAGGTTTGGTCTTCTCATTGTGTCCTGGATTTCCTGGATGTTTTGAGTTAGGATCCTTTTGCATTTTGTATTATCTTTGATTGTTGTGCTGATGTCCTCTATGGAATCTTCTGCACCTGAGATTCTCTCTTCCATCTCTTGTATTCTGTTGCTGATGCTTGCATCTATAGTTCCAGATTTCTTTCCTAGGGTTTCTATCTCCAGCGTTGCCTCGCTTTGGGTTTTCTTTACTGTGTCTACTTCCCTTTTTAGTTCTAGTATGGTTTTGTTCATTTCCATTACTTGTTTGGATGTGTTTTCCTGTTTTTCTTTAAGGACTTCTACCTGTTTGGGTGTGTTTTCCTGCTTTTCTTTAAGGGCCTGTAACTCTTTAGCAGTGCTGTCCTGTAATTCTTTAAGTGACTTATGAAAGTCCTTCTTGATGTCCTCTATCATCATCATGAAAAATGTTTTTAAGTCTGGGTCTAGATTTTCGGTTGTGTTGGGGTGCCCAGGACTAGGTGGGGTGGGAGTACTGCGTTCTGATGATGGTGAGTGGTCTTGATTTCTGTTAGTAGGATTCTTACGTTTGCCTTTCGCCATCTGGTAATCTCTGAAGCTAGCTGTTATAGTTGTCTCTGTTAAGAGCTTGTACTTCAGGTGACTCTGTTAGCCTCTATAAGCAGACCTGGGAGGGTAGCACTCTCCTTGGTTTCAGTGGGTAGAGTATTCTCTGCAGGAAAGCTCTCTTCTTGCAGGGAAGGTACCCAGATATCTGGTGTTCGAACCGGACTCCTGGCAGAAGTTGTGTTCCACTCACTAGAGGTCTTAGGATCCCGTGGGGAATCCTGTGTGGGCCCTTGCGGGTGTCAGGCGACTCCTCTGGCCAGGAAGCCCTGGGCTCGAGTGGAGCAGAAGGGGCTTTTGTCCCGGGTCAGGCCCGGGCAGTCTGCTTCCCTATGTACCGCAGTCTCAGGTTCTGCGCGATTGGATTGGGGCCGGCGCTGTGTTCCACTCACCAGAGGTCTTAGGATCCCGTGGGGAATCCTGTGTGGGCCCTTGCGGGTGTCAGGCAACTCCGCTGGCCAGGAAGCCCTGGGCTCGAGTGGAGCGGAAGGCCTGTTTATACTTCTGTTTTTAGATTTTGGATTTTTTTTTTCAATTTCTTCATTTGTTTGGTTGTGTTTTTCTGTAATTCTTAAGGGATTTTTGTGTTTTCTCTTTAAGGGCTTCTACCTGTTTACTTGTGTTCTCTTGTATTTCTTTAAGGGAGTTTTTTATGTCCTTCTTCAAGTCCTCTATCAGCATCGTGAGATTTGATTTTACTCCAAATCTGTTTTTCTGGTGAGTTGGGTTATCTAGGACTTGCTGTGATGGGAGAACTGGGTTCTGATGATGCTAAGTAGCCTTGGTTTCTATTGGTAAGGTTCTTTCACTTGCCTTTTGCCATCTGGTTATTTTTGATGTTAGTTGGTCTTGCTGTCTCTGGCTTGAGTTTGACCCTCCTGTGGGCCTGTAAGCCTGTGTCAGTACTCCTGGGAAGCTAGCTCTCTTCTGGCAGAACCTGTGTACAGGGGACTGTGGAATAGCATTAGCTCTTGTATGCAAATGGTGACCAGAAGGATTCTGTCCGAACTATTCCATTGTTCCTGTGCCCTATGTGCTGCTATCTGCTCCAGTTTTTGACAGTTATTGGAGAAAAAGTAGAGATCTCACCTCTAAACCTGGGAGTGAGAACACTCCTGGGAGAGCAGCTCTCTCCTGGTGAGACCTGTGTGCAGAGGGCTGTGGAACAGCCTTAGGTCCTGAGTGCAGATGGTGACTAGAAGGCGGTGTTTTGTTTGTTTGGTTTTTAAGGAAATGTCTGCACACCATTAATGTCGTTATGAAATTTAAGTTTACTTATAGACTAGCACTGTTGGATGAACTCAGAAACGAGGCTGTAGTCATGACACATGATCACAACTTTGAGAATGATTGACATGAAATGTATGTAGTGAAGGGGTGTCTATGTCTGTGGTATATGTGTGTACACCCATGTGTGCAGGTCAATGTGCCCTCAGTGTGATATGTGGAGACCAGAAGAGAAAATCAGATTTCCTTCTCTATTGCTTTCTGCCTTAGTTCTTTCTGTCTTTACCTTAGTAGTGAGGTTGCAGGCACATGTGACCATTACTGGCTTCTTATGTGAGTGTTGTGAGTGCTGGGTGTGTGTATGTAAAATTTACATTTCATGGTTGTACAACAAGGACTCTTACCCACTGAGCAACCTTTCCAAGCAAAAAGAAAATGTTTAATCAAAGGCTGGGCATCTCACTCCTATGTGTGCCTGAAAAGATGTGTATTTTGTCACAACAGAATGCATTTTGGTATATTGATACCTCTGTGCTAATGTGTTATAGTCCATTGAAAAAACAGGGTTCATATCTTTACCTATTATGGCTTTTTTATAGAAGGACTTTGCTCACTTGAGAGGGCATTTATCTATAATCTAATTCGTTCTTCTTTATTCTTATGAAAGAGGCCTCTGAAAAGTCATAAAGTCACCTTCCTGAGGGAAATACAAAGATTACAATGGAGTAGGTACATCGAGACCAGGAGAATTGCCTGTGAAATCAAATTTAGGTATAAAGATAGCCCAACAGCCATATGTAAATGGTTCCCTTATGTAGAAACAATAGTTTGTACTGGGTAACTCAATAGAAAACATTAGCCATTTATCATCCTTAATTATCAGTCATCTCTTAACTGCATCTGGTTTGCATTTTTTATTAGAAAGTTGTTTTATTTTTAAAGTTGGACCAGGATGTTTTTTTCTTCCATTCCTGATTTCATTTTGTTATTCTTTTTAAAATTCCATCACTAATTCCCATGATGGGAGAAGGTTTGTATTTCATAAGACACAATAAATCAAGCAGCTGTAACATTGTCCTTACTGTGTATTTATCACAGGCCTTGCATTGCTGAGTTTACTCAAGGTTAGAGAGTCAAGCTGCTTTGAGGACAAACTTAGGGAGCATTGTGGGTATGCACGTAGCCCAGCAGAGGAGAGGAAGTATAAAAATTCTGTCAGCTTGAGTGGGTGCAGCTGCTTCAGTAAAATCAAGTGGCAAAAACTGATGCCACGACATTGTGGAGTTTGAGAGCTCTTTTCCTGGTATTCTGGACAGTGTACAGTGCATGCGTTAGATTTTTTCCATGTATAATTGATGGTATGTAATATTGTTCTCTTGTGAGGTAGAAGCTGCTAATCTTTGTTAAGCGTTTCCTGAATCTGGAGAGATGGTTCAGTGGTTAAGAGCACACACTGCTCTTGCAGAGGATCTACATTTGCTTCCCAGCATCCACATTGGATGGTTTAGAACCATCTTTAACACCAGCTCTAAGGAACCAAGCACCCTCCTCTGGCCTCCCCAGGCACATGCACGCATATGCACACATGCAGACAAAGAAGCACATTTTTCAAATGCAGAAATCCCTGTGTGCTATGCATTGTGGGATGTGCTGTGGTGCTTATCATATTCAATCCTCACAGCAAGTCTCTGAGGAAGGTAAATATTATTTATATCTTTTTGATTAACAAACTAGTTCCTGAAAGATAATGTTGCATGTTGATTTCTTATCTAATGAGATTTTGTGTGTAGATACAAAATGATATATAAAAATTCCAAATTTGCATAACATAGAACTTTGTTACATATCTGAAAAGAATCATTTTTTTTTTTTCATTTTTTTTTTATTAGGTATTTAGCTCATTTACATTTCCAATGCTATACCAAAAGTCCCCCTTACCCACCCACCCCCACTCCCCTACCCACCCACTCCCCCCCTTTGGCCCTGGCGTTCCCCTGTACCGGGGCACACAAAGTCTGCGTGTCCAATGGGCCTCTCTTTCCAGTGATGGCCGACTAGGCCATCTTTTGATACATATGCAGCTAGAGTCAAGAGCTCTGGGGTACTGGTTAGTTCATAATGTTGTTCCACCTATAGGGTTGAAGATCCCTTTAGCTCCTTGGGTACTTTCTCTAGCTCCTCCATTGGGAGCCCTGTGATCCATCCATTAGCTGACTGTGAGCATCCACTTCTGTGTTTGCTAGGCCCCGGCATAGTCTCACAAGAGACAGCTACATCTGGGTCCTTTCAGTAAAATCTTGCTAGTGTATGCAATGGTGTCAGCATTTGGAAGCTGATTATGGGGTGGATCCCTGGATATGGCAGTCTCTACATGGTCCATCCTTTCATCTCAGCTCCATACTTTGTTTCTGTAACTCCTTCCATGGGTGTTTTGTTCCCACTTCTAAGGAGGGGCATAGTGTCCACACTTCAGTCTTCATTTTTCTTGAGTTTCATGTGTTTAGGAAATTGTATCTTATATCGTGGGTATCCTAGGTTTTGGGCTAGTATCCACTTATCAGTGAGTACATATTGTGTGAGTTCCTTTGTGATTGTGTTACCTCACTCAGGATGATGCTCTCCAGGTCCATCCATTTGGCTAGGAATTTCATAAATTCATTCTTTTTAATAGCTGAGTAGTACTCCATTGTGTAGATGTACCACATTTTCTGTATCCATTCCTCTGTTGAGGGGCATCTGGGTTCTTTCCAGTTTCTGGCTATTATAAATAAGGCTGCTATGAACATAGTGGAGCATGTGTCCTTCTTACCAGTTGGGGCTTCTTCTGGATATATGCCCAGGAGAGGTATTGCTGGATCCTCCGGTAGTACTATGTCCAATTTTCTGAGGAACCGCCAGACTGATTTCCAGAGTGGTTGTACAAGCCTGCAATCCCACCAACAATGGAGGAGTGTTCCTCTTTCTCCACATCCTCGCCAGCATCTGCTGTCACCTGAATTTTTGATCTTAGCCATTCTCACTGGTGTGAGGTGGAATCTCAGGGTTGTTTTGATTTGCATTTCCCTGATGATTAAGGATGTTGAACATTTTTTCAGGTGCTTCTCTGCCATTCGGTATTCCTCAGGTGAGAATTCTTTGTTCAGTTCTGAGCCCCATTTTTTAAGGGGGTTATTTGATTTTCTGAGGTCCACCTTCTTGAGTTCTTTATATATGTTGGATATTAGTCCCCTATCTGATTTAGAATAGGTAAAGATCCTTTCCCAGTCTGTTGGTGGTCTTTTTGTCTTATAGACAGTGTCTTTTGCCTTGCAGAAACTTTGGAGTTTCATTAGGTCCCATTTGTCAATTCTCGATCTTACAGCACAAGCCATTGCTGTTCTGTTCAGGAATTTTTCCCCTGTGCCCATATCTTCAAGGCTTTTCCCCACTTTCTCCTCTATAAGTTTCAGTGTCTCTGGTTTTATGTGAAGTTCCTTGATCCACTTAGATTTGACCTTAGTACAAGGAGATAAGTATGGATCGATTCGCATTCTTCTACATGATAACAACCAGTTGTGCCAGCACCAATTGTTGAAAATGCTGTCTTTCTTCCACTGGATGGTTTTGGCTCCCTTGTCGAAGATCAAGTGACCATAGGTGTGTGGGTTCATTTCTGGGTCTTCAATTCTATTCCATTGGTCCACTTGTCTGTCTCTATACCAGTACCATGCAGTTTTTATCACAATTGCTCTGTAGTAAAGCTTTAGGTCAGGCATGGTGATTCCACCAGAGGTTCTTTTATCCTTGAGAAGAGTTTTTGCTATCCTCGGTTTTTTGTTATTCCAGATGAATTTGCAAATTGCTCTGAAAAGAATCATTTTAACAATTTAAATTCCAAGAGAACATAATAAAGTAGTGTTTTGTCTCTCTGTACTTGAGAATTCTTTTTCACATAGGCTTTATGGTTTTTTAAAATTTTTCTTTTACCTTATTTTTTATTAGATATTTTCTTTATTTACATTTCAAATGTTATCCCCTTCCTGGTTTTTCCCTCTGAAAACCAATCCACTCCTCTCCCCCTGCTCATCAACCAACCCACTCCTGCTTCTTGGCCCTGGCATTCCCCTACACTGGGGCATAGAGCCTTTCACAGGACCAAGAGCCTCTCCTCCCACTGATGACTGAGAAGGCCATCCTCTACTACATATGTGGCTGGAACCATGGGTTCCTCCATGTGTGCTTTTTGGTTGGTGGATTAGTCCCTGGGAGCTCTGGAGGTCCTGGTTGATTCATATTGTTGTTCCTCCTCTGAGGAACCCCTTCAGCTCCTTGGGTCCTTTCTCTAGTTCCTCCATTGGGGACCCTGTGCTCAGTCCAATGGTTGGCTGAGAACATCCACTTATGTATTTATCAGGCACTGGCAGAGCCTCTTAGGAGAAAGATATATCAGGCTACTGTCAGCAAGCACTTGCTGGCATCCACAATAGTGTCTGGATTTGATCGCTGTATATGGGATGGATCTCCAGGTGGGGCAGTCTCTGGATGGCCTTTCCTTTAGTCTCTCTCCACACTTTGTCTCTGTATATCCTCCCATGGGTATTTTGTTCTCTCTTCTAAGAAGGACCAAAGTAGCCATACTTTGGTCTTCCTTCTTCTTGAGCTTCATATGGTCTGTGAATTGTATGTTGGGTATTCCGAACTTTTGGGCTAATATCCACTTATCAGTGAGTGCATACCATGTGTGTTCTCGTGTGACTGGGTTACGTCACTCAGGATGATATTTCCTAGTTCCATCCATTTGCCTAAGAATTTCATAAATTCATTATTTTTAATAGCTGAGTAGCACTCCATTGTGTAAATGTACCACATTTTCTGTATCCATTCTTCTGTTGAAGGACATCTGGGTTCTTTCCAGCTTCTGGCTATTATAAATAAGGCTGCTATGAACATAGTGAAGCATGTGTCCTTATTATATTTGGAGCATCTTCTGGGTATACATCCAGTAGTGATATAGCTGGGTCCTCAGGTAGTACTGTGTCCAATTTTCTGAGGAATCACAAAATTGATTTCTAGAGTGGTTGTACCAGATTGCAGTCCTACCAGCAATGGAGGAGTGTTCCTCTTCTTCCACATCCTATCCAGTATCTGCTGTCACCTGAGTTTTTGATCTTAGCCATTCTGATTGGTGTGAGGTGGAATCTCAGGTTCATTTTGATTTGCATTTCCCTGATGACTAAGGATGTTGAATATTTCTTTAGGTGTTTCTCAACCATTTTGGTATTCCTCAGTAGAGAATTCTGGGTGCCCTTACATTTGGAGCATAGATGTTCAGAATTGAGAGTTCTTATTGGTAGATTTTTCCTTTAATGAGTATGAAGTATCCTTTTTTATTTTTTTTGATGAATTTGACTGAAAGTCGATTTTATCTGATATTAGAATGGCTACTTCAGCTTGTTCTTGGGACCATTTGATTGTTTTTCAGCTCTTTGCTCTGAGGTAGTGTTTGTCTTTGACATTGAGGTGAGTTTCCTGTATGCAGAAAAATTCTGGGTTCTGTTTATGTATCCAGTCGGTTAGTCTATGTCTTTTTTATTGCATAATTGAGTCATTTGGTATTAGGCATTAAGGGATAGTGATTGTTGCTCCCTGTTATTTTTGGTGTTATTTTTCTGTTTGTGTGGTTTTCTTCTATTGTGTTTGTTGAAAGAAGGTCACTTTCTTGTGTTTTCTAGAGTGTAGTTTCCCTCCTTGTGTTGGCATTATTCATCTATTATCCTTTGTACGACTAGATTTGTATAAAGATATTGTGTAAATTTGGTTTTGTCATGGAATATCTTGGTTTTTTCATCTACAGTAATTGAGAGTTTCCTGGGAATAGTAGTTTGGGTTGGTATTTGTGTTCTCTTAGGGTCTGTATGAGATCCCCCCCAGAATCTTCTAGCTTCCATAATCTCTGGTGAGAAGTCTGGTGTAATTCTGATAGGTTTGTCTTTACATGTTACTTGACATTTTTTCCCTTATTGCTTTTAATATTCTTTCTTTGTTTAATGTGTTTGGTGTTTTGATTATTATGTGACAGGATGAATTTCTTTTCTGGTCCAATTTATTTGGAGTTCTATATGCTTCTTGTATGTTCATGGGTATTTCTTTTCTTTTCTTTTCTTTTCTTTTCTTTTCTTTTCTTTTTTTTTTTTTTTTTGCATTTCTTTCTTTGGGTTAGGGAAATTTTCTCCTATAATCTTGTTGAAGATATTTACTGGCCCTTTAATTTGGGAATCTTCACTCTCTTCTATATCTATTATCCTTAGGTTTGGCCTTCTCATTGTGTCCTAGATTTTCTGGATGTTTTGGGTTAGGAATTTTTTTCATTTTTCATTTTCTTTGACTGTCGTGTGAATGTTTTCTGTGGTATCTTTTGCACCTGAGACTGATTCTCTCTTCTATCTCTTGTATTCTGTTGGTAATGCTTGCATCTATGACTCCTGGTCTCTTCCTAGTTTTTCTCTCTCCAGGGTTTTCTCCCTTTGTGATTTTTTTATTGTTTCTATTTCCATTAGTAGATCCTGGATGATTTTGTTCAGTTCCTTCATCTGTTTGGTTGAGTTTTCCTGTAATTCTTTAAGGGAATTTTGTGTTTCTCTTTAAGGTCTTCTACCTGTTTACCTGTTTTCTCTTGTATTTTTTAAGGGAGTTATTTATGTCCTTCTTAAATTCCTCTATCATCATTATGATATGTGATTTTAAATCAGAGTTTTGCTTTTCGGGTGTGTTGGGGTAACCAGGGTTCACTGTGGTCAGAGAACTGGGTTCTGACGATGCCAAGTAGTCTTGGTTTCTGCTGCTTATGTTTTTGTGCTTCCCTTTCAACATCTGGTTATCTCTGGTGTTGGCTCGTAATGCTGTTTCTGACTTTGGCTTATTCCTCCTGCAAGCCTGTGTGTCAGTACTGCTGAGACCAGTTCTTTCTGAGAGGAATTTGTGTATGGAGAGCTTTGGTACATGGTCAGCTCTGGGATGCAGACAGAGACCTGAAGAATCCTGTTCCCAGCATATAGATCAGTGTTCCCTGTGTCCTGATGTGAGTTTCCCACTTGGATCAGCAATTTGAAGAGAAGTGGTGGTCTTACCTATGCTTGTGGTATGTATGCACTCCTGGCAAACCATCTCTCTCCTGGCAATATTTCTGTATGCAGCTCTGTCTCAGGATCAGCTCTGGGTGCAGACAGAGACCAGAAGACTCCTGTCCCAGGCAGCCCGTTGTTTTCTGTGTCCTGAGGGTCCTGGGCAGGTTCCTCTGAGCAGCAGTGGTGGTCCTGCCTGCACTCACAGGTCTGTCTGCACTCCTGGGAGGCTTGCTCCCTCCTGGCACTATTTGAGTATGGGGCCCTGTGGCAAAGGATCTGCTTACAGGCAGAGATGGAAACTTGAAGGATCTTTACAGTTCTTTTTGTGTTTAATTTTAAAGTCATGGTTTGCTTAACAATTGTTTCAGAAATTTCTCAAAAAAAATTTCTAACTCTGGACTTTTGAGCATGTATCCCAGGCTGTTGTACCACAGCTTCCAGGAACAATAAGGGATTTTAAAGGTTAGGAAAAGAGGTGTGGGGCAATGGGCATGCCATGCACAACCATTATGTTTGGTCCCAACTGAACACTCTCGACTCACAAGAACACCTTCTTCACTATGATTCAGAGTGAAATGTCAGTGAGGAGCATACCTGTGCTCTTGAAACCCTCTATGGATCGACTTGTAGGCCAGGTATGGTTGAGACAGGTGACCTGATTTCCAGGAAGATGGTTGTTCTGTGGCTAACACAGGCAAAGCAGCAGCATACACCCACCAAGGACAAGGTGAGTTCTCTGTTTATAAAGGGCAGCAGAGACACACTATGGGCCAGAATGCATTAGGGTTCTGACTTCCATGTTGATTTTTAATGTACCACAGCATCCACAGCAAAGTGATGGACAGTCTATGAGACTTTTAATCTACCTAAATAATAAAGAAACTTAAAATTATGGTATGCAAAACTCCAATTTGAGTTGACATAATGGGGAGCTAAGGCTACTCCCCAAATTATTACCATTGACCCTGACTGAAGAGAAGAGTTTTGGTGTCTTTAAAGGAAGATCCTATCATCACTACAAGAGAACAACGTATGTTTTTCTCCATTAGTCTTGAAGCTACATCTTTATTCTAGAAAATGTAACAGCTCGGATGGTGTGGCCTAGTGGGAATAAAACACTTGCTTAACATGCATGGGGCCCTGGTTTTGAGCCATAGCACTTCAGAGAAAATAAGTAATAAGAAAAGAGGAAAGAATAGGAAGGAAAATAGAAAAGACAGAACAAGAAATTCACAATTCTAGATCTTCCAGGAACTACTAAACACTTAAAAGTAAGTGTAGAAGCTCTGCCTTTTGTTTTGTTTGTTTGTTTGTTTGTTTGTTTATTTTTCGAGACAGGTTTTCTCTGTATAGCCCTGGCTGTCCTGAAACTTACTTTGTAGACCAGGCTGGCCTCGAACTCAGAAATCCACCTGCTTCTGCCTCCCGAGTGCTGGGATTAAAGGCATGTGCCACCATGCCCGGCCAACATTTACTTTTAATTACATTAATTACCATGGCCAAATGCCCCACTGTAGCTTACCAGATAGTTAGCAAGAGTTTTAGTTATCGAGGACACAGCTTTCATGTCTCAGGTTTAAGCTTCTGTAGATTCAATGTTGTAGTTTCAATATTGAAATAGCCATACTTGACCTCTGCCAGAGCCCTCGTATTCAGTCTTTGACCCGTAGAATGAGGGTCATTACGATTAGATGGGCAAAACCAAGGGTTTTTCTCATCCCCACAAAGGCAGTAAACAAAAAGTAATATCTCCCGGTGGATTGCATAGACTAATGCCACTGCCCAATATTTGAAATTTGCAGAGTGATACCTATAATGTTCCCATTTAATCCCGTCACTTTGGTTTGGAAAGACTTTTAAAGGGTGTTGGAGAATGACCATGAGTCACTTAACTTTAGTGGAGTTTCTTGGGGGTTCAAGTCACTTAGAAACAAAGATGGGAAACCAAAACAGTGAAATAAAAAATAACCCAAAGAAGTGGAGTTTGAAGAAATTGTCACGGAAAATGTTCAGCTAAAAGTATAGCTAAAGCTAGGAAATTATTAAAAGAGATAATGGAGTGGATGCTATCTTACAATGCTGTTGAGTGATTCCTCTCTTCTTCCTCTGTCTCTGCATCCTCTTTCTCCTCTTCCCTCTACCTTGTTTTTCTGTTAGGGTATTGCTATTTACCTCGGCTGTCTTGGTACTTGCTATGTAGCTTAGCCTATCTTTTAATTACAAGCACTACTCTTGCCTTAGCCACCCAAGAATGAGAATTATAAGGTGTGTCCCACCAGACCCAGTTATGTGAGTGTGTGAGTGAGTGTGTGTGTGTGTGTGTGTGTGCTTTCGTGTGCACACCCACGTGCGTGTGGGCACACTCATGGGTCTGCTCAGAAGGCAGTTGAGGACACTGTATGTTCTGCTGTATTAGTCTGTGCTATTCTCTTGAGGTGGTCTTTATCTGAGCCTGAAGTTTTGCTCAGAGCTAGAAATATCCATTCTCTGCAGTTCCAGGACATGCCTGACCTTTTATGTAGGCACTGATAATTTGAATTTAAATTACCATGTCAGCAAATCAAGTGCTTTTACCCAATGAGCCATCTCTAGACCCGTCTTCTTTATGATTTATATTGTCTGGTGTCTTTTCATATACATATTTACTATGTTCATGTATTTTGGAGGGGTATATCTAGTTATACACCTAGTTTTCTATCAAGTTTTCTCTGTTCACTATTGCATTTCATAATTTCATATAGATTTTGGACATAAACCTCTTATTAAATAAACACTTTGCAAATATTTTCCCCAGTGCATAAGCTATTGTTTTGTTATTTCCTTTGCTATGCAGAGGCAGTATAGTGTAATTTAGAGCCATGTATTGTTGGTTTTGTGATGAGAGCTTTTGGTGTGATATCGAAAAATGACTACAGGAGCATCCCCTTGTATTTAAGAATCCATTTTGAGTTAATTTTTGTTTCTTAGGTTTTATTGTTACTTTTTCTACTGTTGTGACCAAATACCTGACAGGAAGCAATTTAAGGAAATGAGTTATTTTGACTCCCAGTTTGAGTGGATACAGGTCATCATGGTTGGGGCTGCACAGCATGTTGCATCTTCAGTCAGGAACCAGAGAGGGATGAATATGGGAGTCTTTCAGGCTTTCTCCTCTCCCCTCTGTTTTCAATATGTCGTATATAGTGTATTTAGTGTGAGTTCTTCTGGTTCAATTAATACTCCCTGGAAAGACAATCCCGGCATACCCTAGATTTAAAATCTCCTAGATTGTTTTTAAATTTAGTCAAATTGACAATGAAAATTAACAATCACACAACCTGTGATAAAGATCATTTTATTATCGTTTTTAGTCAAAAAGTAGAGGCAACACTGCAATCTATGTCTCCATGAAAAAAACACAGGAGGTAACATATTTGGTGAAACAAGCCAAACAATAAAAGAATGCAGTGTGATCTTGTCTCTATATGAAACTTTTAAAAAGTCAATCTAGTAGGGTCAAAAGTACAGAAAGGGAGAGAGTGTGCTTAGAGCAGACAGACATTCATTCTAAGGTAAATGAGGCCTGAATACCTACCATACAGCCTAGGAACTGTAGTTAATAGTAACAAATTAGATAACCAAAATCATCTTTGAGGTTACATGTTAAGTGTTCTAAGCAACCCTCATATACACTGAATTAGGCATGCTTTCGGTTATGATAACCGTTTCATGATATCTGTGCATATCTGGAAACATTGCTCTATAAAGCTTGCATGTATACATTTTATCAAACATATGTTAATAAACTGAAAATTACTCTTATAAAATGTCTATTTTTACTAACCTTAATATTCCCAAGGGCAGAGATCTACCTTTGTTCCTGATATACAGTGTCAGTTAATAGGTAGTTGGCATTGCTCTGGATCATTTGATATTGATGGAGTGGTAGATTTTCCTTTGGTTTCTTGCTGTTTCAGATATCTTCACACTTTAAACATAACAAGCACTTGAAAATGATTGGTATGACAGTGCAGTGTATTTTCAACTAGCAGAGCAGACCCTTCTGTTCTGAATGTGCATTTATGTTTTCCAAGAACACAGGAAATGTTAGTAAGCCACACTAGACCAGTCCTTTACACAACGGGATTCTGTGGCCAATTGTTATGCTAGCTGAATAAGGTCATACCTGCCTGTTGTCGTCTCTTTTCTACATTCAGGCATTAAAATAACTGAGTAACATAGAGCAATAAAAATATTCTATAAGATGATATAATGACAGACAAATATCACTATACTGAATGTGAATGCTGAATGTATAGCATCATGACAGAGCATTAAAATAATGTGGAGTTTGGGTGATAATGATGTGTCAATGTAGGTACATCAATTGTAGTAAATGTGTTTCTGGGAATATAATGATAGAGGAGCTATTGCAAGTGGGGAAGGGGCAAACATATGAGAATTCACCATACTTTTACCACACTAGTGCTATGAATTTAGAACTACTCCAAAAACATAATCTTAAAAAAAAATGAGACAAAACTATGGTTGAAAAATGTTATCAAATGTCTTATTTAAAAATTGGAAGAACATGTCCTTAGGCAATAGATTTAAAAGGATGCACTTTCTCATTCATAAATTATGTTCTGGATAATTAAATAACAATAGATTAAAATAATTCAATTTGGATATCATACAAATATAAGTGCAGGGCTGGAGAGATGGGTCAGCAGCTAAGAGCACTGACTGCTCTTCCAGAGGTTCTCAGTTCAATTCTCAGCAACTACATGGTGGCTCACAACCATCCTTAACAAGATCTGACGTTTTCTTCTTATGTGTCTGAAGACAGTGACAGTGTATTCACATACATGAAATAAATAAATAAATAAATAAATCTTAAAACAACAACAACAAAAACCAAATATAAGTGCAAAAGAAAATTTGCACACTGAATGAATGTGCATGAATAGGCTCCTCAAAATTTCATTATGAGTTAAATATATATGTTGAAGTTCTGGGTAAAATCTGTGGATGCTCTGATGAGAATAAGAGAAGAACTCTTACTTGCAGAAATCACATCCATCAGCTGTCCAGACCAGTCAGCTAGCTAGACCTAATCTTGGTCTATCCCCTTCCAATCTCACACCCATCCTCAAGCCAACCCACACATCGCATTTTGTTAAATATACTTTCTACTGTCTTTCAAATCCTGTATCTAAATCGGGACTGCTCTGTTCATAGTCTCATTACTCTGGAGCAGATCATTGCTTCCTCTTCTGGTTCCAAGTCCACACTCCACTTTCCAAACCACTGTGACATTCAGCCAGCTGATGGATATCCTTGCTCAAGTACTTGAAAGGAGTCATACTGTCTACAGTACTGACCTCACACTTTTCGGCTCACATATGAGTCCTTTCGTGCTGGGGTCAGGTAAATGGCCACCTCTTACTTTTGAGCCATTTCCTCCAATATCTCGAGGCTTCATGATATTTCATGACTTTGGTTCTCTGTAATAGTTTCCTCTAAAGACCTTTCTGAAGATATTTTCTCTGTGTTTTATGGAGCACAAGCTTTTGCTTTGGCTATATTGGAGGGCTCTCTCTGAGGTGGTGACCTCCAACCAACCTTACCATAGATCCTTGTGTTTACCTTTGTATTCATATTGCATTCTCATTTCCCATTTTTGTCTCTCTCTCTCTAGCCCCCCCAAAGAATTATAAACTATTTGGTTCAGAACCTTCTTTGTACACCAAGTTTGGCACACAGAAGGCGGTTCAGTAAATACTTTGTTGAATGAAACATTAATAGATAAAAGAAAAAGAATAAATATGCAAAGTTTCCTACTCCCTTTATTGGTTCACAGGCCTCGTGAAGTTAATCTTTACCAATTAAAAAGTATCACAAACTCTATGGAGGAGCTCACTTTTGTTCCAACCAAAGACATGACTCTTCAAAGACACAAATGACATTAAATGTTTTGTAAATGAACCCACTGGAGTGCAAGAAGAAATATTATATTGGTAAACATTAAACAACCTGAAACAAAAGCAGATCACTTACTAACCACAAATTGTAAATTAAAGAAACAAAATTTTCAATCAATATTAAGTAAATGTTGCTAACATGTCAAAGGGAGGAGACAGCCAAATCAAAGAGAACAAGACTGTGGAATGAAGACAGATGGAAAAAGAAAGCACATTAGCCAATAGGCTAAAATGCCAGGAAGCCCATTTGGACAATGGGAGAAAATAAAACAAATTCAAGCGTTGTACAAATGCCTGACTTCTATAGGATTGCTCCACTCTTTTCACTGACTTTTCTTTCTAAGCCAGTCTTGGAGGCTTTCATTTTCCAGAGAGAGGCCTTAGCTGTTGCTTTATCATGGTGTGTGTTTATTCATATGCCATGCAGGCGATGAATTATGAGGGAAGTGGCAGCAGGCTGGGCAAACTTTTAAAGTGCAAGTGAGAGCCAGCTAGGAAAAGGACATGAAAGCTAGCCTCTTTGCAATGTACACCCCAAAAGAAATGCTGAAATTCCTTTAACTTGTTTGTTAGGTTTCTTCAAGTCTTACCACTTCAAAACCCATCTCAGTCTCCCCAGCATCGAGTTTCCCCAGAGTCTCTCTACTTTGTCTCTTTCTCTTGACCTCCCTGGAAGCTTTGGAATCAGTTGATTTAATTGTCCATATTATTGTGTTATAGTTATCTATCATTATGTTTTTGTGTACAAACATTGTCTTTATAATTGGATTACTCCCTCTACCCAGAACTATGTTACTGACTTTTATAGACCCTTCCTGACATTTATTACAACAATGTACAGTGTATATAGTAAGCATTCATCAAATATTAAAAATCAGTCTTAATAAGCCAAACAAATGACATTTTATGAGAAAGATTACTTTCTTTTTCAAAATTATTAATACAGACAAAAATCAGCATATGACTATCTTTGCCCTTTCTTTATATAGCAAATACCATTTCTCTCCCCTTCTTTTGCAGAATGTAAGTCTATGTTCTACCATACCAGTACTACTCAACCATGGATATACATTTGAATTGGCTCAGAATAAAAGAAAAACAACATGAATGTGAATCTTCTTAGTCCAAACACAACTAGAAGATGTAGAGATGGACCAGTGGGTAAAAGCAACTGGTACACAAACATGGAACACAGAGTGTGAGCCCACAGAATGAGTGTGGCAGCCATATGCAAAGTTCAAGCTCCTGTAACAGCAGCATGCCTATCATACAAAAGAGGCCAAAGACAGAAGAGTCCTTGGAACCATGAAGGCCAGCTATCTGGTGTGCATGGTGAAAAATACAAATAGATTCTGTTTTAAACAAGGTGGAGGGCAAAGACTCACATCCCATGCTGTCCTCTGAGCTCCACATGTGTACTGTGGCATGCAAGTATGCATGCACATATTCACAAACATGAATGTGCACACATATACACACAGAACACACAAATCCTAAGTGATTCTATTCTGTAGACATGGTGGAAATACACCATGCTATATCATCATCGATGAGTTAGTTGATCAGCAAACAGCATTCACTAAATACCTGAGCTAATCTATTCAAGTTTACCATGGTAACTGCTTCTGTGGGCTTCTACTTGGTGCTTTCCTGAAATTTAACAACTTACAAGCTCAGGCTTTTCAATTATACATATACCTCCTTTTTTAGTTCATTAGTACACTTTTCTAGAAGTACAGTAAATGGCATAAATATTTTAAAAGATTATTTGTTTTAAATTATGTTTATGCATGTGTTTGTATGGGAGTGTGTGTGCATAGGTGCAGTTGCTCATAGAGGCCAGAAGAGAGCATTGGATCTCCTTTAGATGGTGTTACAGGTTAAACTGTTCTATTTGGGTCCTGGGAACCAAACTCAGAATAGTATGTGTTCTCAACCACTCAGCCATCTTTCCAGCCCCAAGTATTCATATTTAAAAAGTATAGAGTTAAATGGAGGGATGGAAGTGTGAGAAGCTTAGAGAGTTTGGTGAGAACAGTTTTGATTGGTTCTGTTCTTCAGGAACAAGGGATGGAAGAGAAACAATTCACTTTACTAGGAAAATAACTAAACCATGCTCATCTGAAACCAATGCTGCTTTTAATATCCAGATTATCTAGTTATTGATCAAGAGGACGGTTTTTCAATTATTTGTTAGTTGTGCTAGGTTCTTAGTACTTTACAGATTGATGTTTGAACGTCTTGTTCTGTTCTTACATTGTTATTCACCAAGGTTTCACTACATATCAGACTCGCCACAAAGCTCTTTACACATAATCTTATTTACTTAACAGGCTGTTTGAGCCATGTGGTACTGTAGCTTTTGATTTATATACAAGGAATCCCAGGTAGAGATGGTGAGGAACTTCACCAGGGTCATAGGGTTCCTGTGAAACAAAGGAAGGAATGAAACCTGAATCTGTCCAGCTCTAGAGCTCTTGACCCTGTGCTGCACTCCAGAGAGAAACTTCTACCACCTGGTGCTGCTGAAGAAAAAAATGGACAATGTGCTTAACCCGAAATGCAAGGGTGATGGAAAGAAATAAATTGTGGGGGTTTTCCTTTTCATTTAAGTTCAACTGTAAGTCATTCATGAATTTATGTCTACTGTAATGGTGTTTGTAACTTTCCACTAGAATGTGTTTTGGATGATCTTGTAAAATTTCAAAGAAAATTCATAGGGTTC